>NC_056764.1:6365000-6727500 GCF_018687715.1 Carya illinoinensis
GGCTCCAAGTCGGCGATGATTTGAACCACCGCAACCTCACGGACCTGGCCAAGAAATTCGGGGACATATTCTTGCTCCGAATGGGCCAACGTAACCTCGTGGTGGTGTCGTCGCCGGAGCTGGCCAAAGAGGTGTTGCAAACGCAGGGAGTAGAGTTCGGGTCCAGGACCCGCAATGTTGTGTTCGATATCTTCACGGGGCAGGGACAGGACATGGTGTTCACGCTTTACGGTGAGCATTGGAGGAAGATGAGGCGGATCATGACAGTCCCTTTCTTCACCAACAAGGTGGTCCAGCAGCAAAGGGTCGCGTGGGAAGAAGAGGTGTCACGCGTGGTGGAGGAGGTGAAGAATACCCCAGAAGCGTCGACGACTGGGATCGTCATAAGGAAGCGGTTGGAGCTGATGATGTACAATAACATGTACAGGATAATGTTCAATAGGAGATTCGAGAGCTTGGACGACCCTTTGTTCGTGAAGCTCAGGGCTTTGAACGGAGAGAGAAGTAGATTAGCTCAGAGCTTTGAGTATAACTATGGCGACTTCATTCCCATTTTGAGACCCTTCTTGAGAGGCTACCTCAAGATCTGTGAGGATGTCAAGAACAGGAGGTTGCAGCTCTTCAAGGACTATTTCATCGATGAGAGGCTGTAAGTAGTTATTAATCTTTATATATATATATATATATAACATTCTTTTTATAATAAAATAAATTTAACATATTACACCATGCCAATGGAAGGACAACGAATTATGGTGACCAAGAGAAAGTAATGGGTAGAGGAAATAGTGACTTATGTTTCAACTGTTTGCAGAAAGAAGCTTGGGAGCACAAAGTCCGAAGGCTTCAAATGCGCCATGGACCATATTCTCGAGGCTGAGAAGAAAGGAGAGATCAGCGAAAATAACGTACTTTACATTGTCGAGAACATTAACGTTGCTGGTGAGTTTCACGACCTAGCTTGTTCTGTCCCTAGCTAACTCCGATCATAAGTGATCGATTTAATTACCATGATCTGGTAATATTAATGCCAAATGCGAGAGCATTTTCAAATTATATAAGATCACTAAAAAAAAAAAAACAAAATCACTTTAATTTATTAATTCTTAGCCCCAATGAAATATATAAATTGTTGTGGCTCCTAAAACTAATATATCGACATAATATAATAATTAATTCTGATGATAATGTAACGTTCGTAAAAATATTAAGGACGTGACCACTAGTATTTAACTTAGAAGCAATGATTGAATATATATATATATATATATATATATATATGTTTTTAGAAAGTTATATATACAAAAAAATCCCATCATGTATTTAGGTGAACCAATATTATTCTTAAATCCGTGAACATGCATTTATCGATGACCTTTTTGCACACCTATGCATGATATATAGAATCAATAGTGCACCTAACCATATGCATGGTTTATTTAAATATTCTAGGAAGCTCAAGAACTGTTTTTTATTTTTTATTTTTCTCTACATGATTTCGGAGATTTCCCGGCCTTTTATTTTACTTTTAGCCATGTTTGGCCTATCATGAAGAAAATTATAAAAGAATAATTATCATGAAACAAATCACGTCAATTGGCCTGATAGTTTTATTATTATTATTATTATTATTATTATTATTATTATTATTATTATTACTATATATTTTGAAGTAAATTTGTCGTATCACGCGTTAACTCACACCAATTTGCTATATTTGTAATTTATTTATCTAAATCTCAGTTTGCATGATCACATGATGTATTGATCACCACAGTATTGTACAATTTTGTAAATATATGAAATCTTGTGTTGTGAAACAGCAATTGGAACAACACTATGGTCCACTGAGTGGGGGCTTGCAGAGCTTGTGAACCACCCTAGAGTTCAGAAGAAGCTCCAACACGAGCTTGATACGGTTCTTGGACCTGGCGTGCAAGTCACTGAGCCTGACCTCCAGAAGCTCCCCTACCTTCAGGCTGTGGTCAAAGAGGTTCTTAGGCTTCGAATGGCAATTCCTCTGCTGGTTCCCCACATGAACCTCAATCATGCAAAGCTCGGTGGTTATGATATCCCTGCCGAGAGCAAAGTCCTTGTGAATGCCTGGTGGTGTGCCAACAACCCAGCCCACTGGAAAAATCCAGAAGAATTCCGACCGGAGAGGTTCTTAGAAGAAGAGTCCAAGGTTGAGGCTAACGGTAATGACTTCAGGTACCTTCCCTTTGGAGTTGGAAGAAGAAGCTGCCCTGGAATTATTCTTGCATTACCAGTTCTTGCAATCACTTTAGGGCGTTTGGCACAGAATTTTGAGCTCTGTCCTCCTCCAGGACAGTCCAAGGTTGACACCACAGAAAAGGGTGGGCAATTCAGCTTGTTCATATTGAACCATTCCACTGTAGTTTTAAAGCCAAGATCGTTTTGAGTGTTGTAGGCCTCTCCTTGTGTCTTTTGATGTCATTGCGATAACAGACCATTGAAAGATGGTTAGGGTTTTGAATGTTTAATGAAGTTGAAAATTGTCTCGTGAACAGTATTATGTACGTATGGGACATGGCAGTGTAAATCTGTGAACTTGAAATCGTTTCAATAATCTGCAATAAGTCCGTATTCTCTTTCACTATGATTGTTCCACCAAAAAGTTGGCCTTCTTGATCCTCTCCTTCCCTCCCCTTCTTTCTTATCTTTTTGTTATCCTTTTGAGTTTTAAAAGCCAAATTTGCAACCTTTCACCTAATCCTAGACGTGCTCTCCTCAATGGGAATTTGTTTACGGGGGCAAAGCAAAGCCAAAAATATAACAAAATTTTCTTTTTGTTCCATTTCTAAATAGTTTTTCTCACTGTATAGAAAAATATGATAGTAAAACATAAAATAAAAATAAAATATGTTTAATATAATTTATGTATTAATAAAACTATATCATTTGCTAAGAATAATATATCTTTGAAATAATATGACACTCATACAAATATATCAAACGAAATAAAGAAAAAATACAGAACGTCTAAAATTGTAACTTACATTTTTTTAAAGAAATAAAATTATCAAATATTAAATTTAAATCAAAATTCTTAACGATTTTTCTTGAGTATACACATCTAAATTATTTCTTAGAAACGCATCCTCAAATTTGTTGTGAAGTCTTGTTTTACAGTTTTCATAGTTGAAAATGCTCGTTCACTAGTCGGTGTAGATATTAGAAAAGTCAAAACAAGACAAATCAATCTATCAATAAGATCGTATGTATTTAGTTTTTTTGTCTCTATCAATCTTCAACTTAAGTCTACAATGGATGACAAATTTTGAAACTTCGAACTAGTACATAAGCATATCAACTTTAAAATGTTTTAATTGAAACCTTAAACTAGTTTTTTCATTCTCAGAAAAATCAAGAGAATAATACTTATCTGCAAGATAACGGATATCACCAATATTAAAAGATTTTTAAGTATCATTTAGATCCAAAGTTGAGCTATGTATTAAAAGTTTTGTCACTCCTTCACCAAATCTACTATCAAGCTAAAAATCTATAGCAGCATCAAATATGCTAAACTGATAATGATGCTCTATCATAATGTGATCTCATTGATGATGACATCAACCTTTTACATAACAAGCACTCAAATATGGAATATCAATATCAAACTACTTGAAAAAAGAGATAACATTCCCAACTAAACATTCTCAACCTTCATCTCTCAACTTTTAGATGAGTGTTTTTGTAATGGAAACCAAATTCATGACATTCAAGATGTCTTGAGATTCTTGCTGCAAAGCTTTACAAAGAATATCAATAATACACATAATTTCCTTAATTAAATGTAAAATAAATATAAATTGGAATTGTTAGCATATATTTACCTACCTGGATTTGATTATTATCTTGTCTAAGTTCCTGATAATATTATGCTAATGTTCTGTAAATATTCTAGGTTAAAATACTTTGTATTTAGGTATTGAATATATTAGAGGTTTCTCACATACAATTTTCTACATGAATGATTTAATCATTTTATAAATACCATTCACATCCCTGCATTGAGAGTAAGTGGATCATTTTTTTATTATGCTTCCAAGCACTGAGCAAGTAGCTCCAAACATTCTTAGTAGACTATAAATAGAATAAAAATGATAACCTCAATGAGAATCGCTAACTTGTTTGACAGTGACAATTTGGTTAACTTATTTTTCACTTTCAAAGTCATCAATAACTAGCAATGTGCAATTTATATTACTTGAGTAGTTTTTAGTTCATCGAACTTTTACATGAAGCATCAGTCGCATTGATAATGAAATTCAAATTAAACAAAAAAAAAAAAAACTAATGATCAGAAACTAACTCCCTAGATGCAGCAGCTAATGCTAACTATAATCGGTGAGCAAAATGATGAACATAGTATGCATATGGGCAATCTTTAAGAAATAATCCTTGTGCTTGCAATTATTTTCATTCGCCATGCATATTGCTAAGATCATCATATCATTATCTATGAATATTTTGAATATCATGACAATAATGAAAAATAACTGCAAATATTTCATTTTTTAGAGTCAATGTCGATGTATCTTTAACATATATAAGATCAAAAAAGTATTCTTGTATAAAACTATCATTATCAACAAATCTCAATATTATAAACATTTGCTCTCTCTTGGACTTAACTTGTGTCTCATCAACAATAATGCAAAATTTAAAATTTTCAACATTTTCATGGATTTTATTTTGCAATTTCTTTGTAAAAACTTCCGAAATCTCTTTTTAAATTTAAGGTGAAGTATACTTTAAAGATTTACGAACATTTTCCAAAATAAGTTTTGCAACATCATCATTATACAAAGACAAGAGTCTAAGCAACTCAAAAAAATTACCTCAAATTTTTTAATCAGGCATCTCATCATGACTTCTAAAAGCACATCGTTGAAATGTAGGCCATCGAACAACATCAATAGATGGTTTTAGCCAGAGTCGATTGTTGAGAACTTGTTTGGAGCTTTGTACATTCATTACTTAATCAATATGCTGTGATTAATTGTTTTTATAAATCCTTACTAGATTTCACAATATTATCGTGATAAGAGCAATGATCCTTCTCAGTATGGTTCAAAAAGATAATATTTTCCAACATTAATCTTCCATCAACTTCTAAATATTGTAATAGTAAACACATTTCATCTAGAGTGTCCAAATGCTTTTATTGTAAAAAAAATAACACGGTAAACAATATACAACATCTTTTAATGGATAATACTCGGGCCAAGATGCATATCATGTGAACCAAAAAGCTTGAAAACGACGATAATGCTTTTTTAAACCAAAAATGGGTATTTCAAGAGGCATTTGATATTGACTCATTTTCAAATAAGTCCTTATTTCATCATTTTGAGTGATTGGATAGTCCCCACATAAGAGGGCATAGTCCAAGATCTCATTGTAGAGAAAATACACGAACCCCTTTAAAATCAAGTGTTAAAAATGTAAAATAAATCTCTCCAGGCTCCACCATTAGAGAGTTATAAAGATTTTCATCCGGCTCGACTTTGAGTTTCATAAGAATGCTCTAGAATGCAACTTATTTTCTTTTGAATAATGAGTCGATACTTTTTAGTTGAAACATAACTGATGAACCTAAATTTAAAGTCACATTACAGCATATAAAATAAAATTAAACATAGACATGAATTCAATTACTCATTAGAAAAGAATTTAAAGTCAAATTATAACAATAAAATAAATAATCATTCAATAGAGATAATCATAGCGAAACCAATTAAGTACTAATCAATCTATTTTAGAAATAAAAAGAAGAATTCTAATTGATAGTTAAAACTAGAGGTGGCAAGACAAGATGTATTAGGACTTAACTTCATAAATAAAATTGTTTACATAACTATTCCAAATTAAAATACTAGAGGAGAATATCTTTTTATATGCCAAATCATGTATGTTAGAAAAAAAAAAATGTTAGAAAAAACTAAACAAGCATGAAGCATCGTTGCATCAATATATGAAAGAAGGAAAGCTTATAACAAAACCAAACTTGTAGGCTTGTCCGTTGTCGACCAACCTTTGTCTATTTATAAAGGATTATAACGTTTTTTGCAAAAAGTTAAAAGAAAGAATAAGAATGAGTAGATGGTAGAGAATAAAAAAATAAAAAAAAATGTTTCAATGCACGCGCCCCCAACAAGTTCCAAACAAAGACAAAACCCATATGAATTCTTATTTTTATCTTCAGTGGTAGGTAAACCATGTCATCATGTTTTTGGATCATTTTATTTTATATGAGATAGATTTTATTTTCATATTAGGCTAAAGTTTTTAAAACTGGGCTAATAGATAATTAGCCCACATAATCAAGATAATTTTATAGAGATCGATGAGTTATCACACGATGAGATTAATATATATCATTATTTTATTTTATTTTTAATTTTTGGGGTTCATAGCCGCCATCATAGGTTCCCACTAGCTCTACTGCATGTACATGGTGTTCCAGTTCTACGCCCCTATTTGCCACCTCTCCATGCATTATCCTAGAGTACTTTAACCGAAAAGAGATTCTCGATCTATTTACAAAGTTTTCTTTTGCACCGTTTTTTCATATAAAATTTGGGGCCTCCTTGTAAAGGCCCCTTTATAATCTGCAAATTCATGATTCTAACTTCTAAATATAGCTTTTAATAAAAATATTATCTACCTTATTATATATATATATATATATATACTTACATGAAAATTGAATTGTGTATATAAATTTAAGCTAATAGAAAGATATAAATTTTAATATTTATTTTATATCTTAATAGTTTTCTCAAGTTTAGAATACTAGAGAGAGACCAGATGATCTTACTCAATAAAAAAATCCAATAGGTAAAATATTTAATTAAATAAGATAAAATCATCACTTATCTTAAGATATAAAATAATTATTAAAATATATTATTTCTCATCAGATTAAACGTTTAATCTGATGAGAAACAATATATTTTAATAATTATTTTATGTCTTAACAATATTCACAGCCTATGGGTAGTTCCACAATGTTTATGATGCAAATTAATCTATACACACTTTCTCCAATTGGATTATTGCGATCATATGTAATATTTTATAAAATTTCATATGCGCGCGCGCGCTCACATGCATGGATCATATTCTTCTGTTTTCACCGTCCACTTTTGGGTATTGCATTTGGAACGACTATCTATTTTGAAGCCCATCTCCCTTTTTTTTTTCTTTTTTTAAATCAAATACATCTATATTAACTTTAACCTTCAGATGTTACATGACTACTTTCTGGCAACAAAGCCATTACAACTGATTCCTCATCAAAAAAAGATTTTGCTAAATCATGAGCTAGATCAGTATTTTCACTTCTCTTAATAAACAAAAACTTCCAACTAGAGAAAGACGATAGTTGCATTTGTATATCAATGAAAACCATTCCCACTCTATCCTATGTTTCTACTTGAGAATTGATTCCCCTTACAACCTGGGAGGAATCTCCTTCAAACAAAACACAATCTATTCCTATTTCTATAGCCATTTTTACTGCTTGATAAGCTCCTAATGCTTCTGTCAAAAGGAGATCATTAAAGCCAGCTTGTGTTATTTTCTTTATACCCACCATGTTTCCTCCCTGATCTCGAGCTATTAGACCCAGTCCAATTATACCCTTCTCTTCACAGATTGCAGCATCTCAATTGATCTTCAAGAAACCTGCAGGTAACAGATTCCAGTTGGTATTTATCATTAGCCTTCCTCTGTTATTTGTTCTGAACCTACCATTGACAGTTTTGTATTCTTCCAAAGATTATTTTGATTGGTTGACTATTTGTGTTGGGTGTTGGAAGTGACCCTCAAATATCAACTTGTTTCTTCTGTGCCATATATTCCTTGCTATAATAATGAAAAGCTCCATAACTTGCTGCTCACATTTTGCACTTAAGCTCTCGAATATGTCTTTAAATTTTTCTGCTTGGTCTGAACTTTTCTGAATTGCATTTGGTCATTGACTCCAAACATCCATTGCAGATTTGCAGCTCCATAAAGCATGTTCAACGGATTCCTTACGCATAAGGAATATAAAATTTGACTTGATTGAAGGAAGCGCAGTATACCTAGTTTAATAGAGATGGATCCAATCCCCATTGCCACATTAATATTTGAGAGAGAATTTGTTAATAATAATTCTAACAAAATAAGAACATATTGTTGAACTCAAGGTTTCAAGTTTCATGTGATTATAAATCTACACATGGATTTTGATGATAACAAATGAATTCAAAGAATAAAGAAGTCTCAAGCTCAAGTTGTCTACACAATGGAATCAAGCACATCAAGGAAACAAGCATGAGCAAGAAGGGAACAAGTTCACATTAAAATTATAGAGTAATGTTGTAAATCTCTTCAAAATTCGAAATTAGGATTAATGCTCAAAATTAATATTTTATCATAAAGCATTAAAATACATTTTCCACATGTGCATGAATATTTTTGAAAATTTTAAAAGATGATTGATTGTCATCTTTTGCATGTGCATGCCTTGATTAAAGGGTTGAACTTTGAAAATATTAAAGATGATTGATTGTCATCTTTCACATGTGCATGTTTTATTTGAATATTTTCAAAAGTGGTTGATGCTTTTTTAGACTTATACAAAAAGTAAAAGATTAGGTTTGAATTTTTTGAAAATGAAAGTGTGCTCATTTTGTCATATGCCAAAAGTAAAAGATTAGGTTTGATTTTTTTTGAAAAAGTGAATGATGTTGTCTTTGACAATTAAAAAAGAAGAACCTTTTATTTGAATTTTTTGAAAAAATGAATGATGTTGTCTTTGACAATTGAAAAAGAAGAACCTTTTATTTGAATTTTTTGAAAAAGTGAATGATGTTGTCTTTGACATGTGAATCTTTTTAAATTTGAATATGAAGTCTCATATGCCTATAAATAGATCATTTGAGAGCTTCACATTCACAACACCAAGAGCATACAACATTCATTCAAAGCTTTCATTCTCTCTTCTCTAAGCATTGAGCCTTAATCCTTGTTCATTTTGAGAGATATAGCTTGCGCTGTATTGTTCTTATTTCACTCATTGAGGAGTGTTTTCTGATAACCTACCCACTATCAGCTCTTATATCAGAAAAAGGGTGTGTATAACCCTTGTGTGTGTAGAAAGTATTCTACACGGGGAATAGTTGAATCACCACGTGTAAGGTGATTGCAAGTGTAGAGGGTGTTCTACACGGATCCTTTGTAGCGGTATTGTTCAAAGGTGTAATAAGTTTCTATCTCCACCTGAAGGAGGTTGAATAGTGAATTTGGGAATCCTCAATGGGTAGCTTGAGGCGAGGACGTAGGCAGTGGGGCCGAACCTCGTTAACATACTGAGTTTGCTTCTCTCTTACCCTTACTCTTTATATTTATTGTTATTTTATATTTTGTTTATATTTTATATTATATATTTGATTTATAATTGTTATTTTTTTTATACAACTCAATTCACCCCCCTCTTGTGTTAGTCATCTGGGCAACAATTGGTATCAGAACTAAGAACTCTATTATAAGATTAAGTATCTTTTGAGTTAAGATCTTATGGCTAACATTGCAGCTTCATTTGGTGAAGGTCAATCTAGCAGTCGGCCTCCACTCTTTTGTGGAGATAATTACTCATTCTGGAAAGTTAGAATGAGAATATTTCTTCAAGCTCAAGGTAGAGAAATCTGGAAATGTATTGTAAATGGACCTTATATTCCAACAAAAGTGGTTGATGGAGTAAAGGTCAAAAAAGAAGAAGAAGAGTTTGATCGTGAAGACGATAGACTTTATACTTTAAATTTAACTGCTATGAATTTATTATATAATGCTCTTAATGGAAATGAATTTAATAGAATAATGAATTGCGCTACGGCAAAGGAAATTTGGGATAACTTGGAAGTAACTTATGAAGGAACTTCGCAAGTAAAGGAATCAAAAATTTATATTCTTACTCATGAATATGAAATGTTTAAGATGAATGATGATGAATCTATTTCTAGTATGCACACTCGTTTTACTAACATCATAAACAGCTTGACAGCTCTTGGCAAAGTTTATTCCAAGGTGGAGATAGTAAGAAAAATTCTCAACTCTTTACCAAAACGTTGGGAATCAAAAGTTACAGCGATTCTTGAAGCTAGAGACCTCAAGAAGCTCGAAGTCAATGAACTCATCGGGTCACTTATCACCCATGAGTACACATTGAAAAGAGGAGAAGAAGAAGGAAAGCCAAAGAAGAGCTTAGCACTTAAAGCTGTTCCTCATGAAAGTGAAAGTGATAAAGATGAGGAAAATGACGATAAAGATGAAGAAGTTGCGATGATAACAAGAAGAATTCAGAGGTTCTTGAAGAAAAATAGAACTCCTCCGAGGAAATCTTTCAAAAAGTTTTTCAAGAAAGATTCAGGTAAAAACGATACTTTAATTTATTATAAATGCAATAAACCTGGTCATATCAAGCCAGATTGTCCTCTGCTAAAGAAAGATCGAAACAAGGGCAAGAAAGCAATGAAAGCTACATGGGATAATGATTCAAGTAGCTCAGATAGTGAAGCAAGCAATGAAGAATCAGCAAATCATTGTCTTGTGGCTAAAGATGACATTGAGGTAACAAATCTTGATAATATTGAAAATCCTTCATATGAAGAATTGCAAAATGTTTTAGAAGAGATTTATGAGGAATTTGAAAAATTGGGTATCAAGTATACTGCTTTGAAAAAGAAAAATTCTTCTTTAACAAACGAAATTGAAATTTTAAGAAAAGAAAGTATCATTTTGAAAGATGAAAATCTTGAATTGAATAAGAAGAAAACCGATTTAGAAAATATTGTTGAAAACTTTACGAATGGAAAAAGAAATTTTGAAAAACTTCTTGGTAGTCAAAGATGTGTTTTTGACAAGGCAGGTTTGGGATATATGCCAAAACAAAAATACAAACCTTATAAAAATTTCTTTGATAATCATTCTACCTCAAAGACTAATATTCAAAATTCTTTTCATAAAAATAATTTTTTCAAAAAATGATATTATTATAATCATTCAAGTTTTTCATATATATCACATGCTATTTGTAATTTTTGTAATAGAAATGGTCATAATTATCATACTTGTCCTATTAGAAGAAATCATACAATGACTATTAGGGCCATATGGGTACCTAAAAATCTTGTTTCTTCTAATACTAATAAATAAAGGACCCAAAGAACTTGGGTACCAAGAAAAATCATTTTAATTGTTTTTATAGGTATGCATGAAATCATCCACAAGCAAAAATAAGTGGTTTTTAGATAGTGGATGTTCAAGACACATGACGGGAGACAAGACTAAGTTCTTTGATCTTAGATCTAAAGAAGAAGGACACGTGACATTTGGAGACAACTCGAAAGGGAAGATCGTGGGAATAGGTAAAATTGGTAATGAATCTTCTCTCATAATTGAAGATGTTCTACTTGTTGAAGGTTTAAAACATAATCTTTTGAGCATAAGTCAATTATGTGATAAAGGATTTACAGTTACTTTTAAAATGGATAAATGCATTATTTTGAATGATCATGATTGTAATATTTGTTTTATTGCTTTTAGAAACAATAATATTTATACAATTGATTTTGAAGAAATTACCTCACAAGATGCTATTTGCCTCTCAGCTCAAAATGAAACTAGTTGGTTATGGCATAGAAGATTAGGTCATGCCAACATGGAACTTATTTCCAAACTTTCAAAAAATGATCTTGTGAGAGGTTTACCAAAAACATATTTTCTTAAAGACAAAATTTGTGATGCATGTCAATTTGGTAAACAAACAAAAACTTCTTTTAAAACTAAGAAACATATTTCCACTACTAGACCATTGCAACTGATACACATGGATCTTTTTGGACCAAATAGAGTTGCAAGTCTAGGAGGAAAATATTATGCATTTGTTATTGTTGATGATTTCTCTAGATATACTTGGGTCATCTTTCTTGCTCATAAAGATGAGGCACATAATGCCTTTACCAAGTTATGCAAGAGAATTCAAAATGAAAAGGGCTATACTATTTCAAGTATCCGAAGTGATAGGGGAAAAGAGTTTGTTAATAAAAATATTGAAACATTTTGTGATGAAAACGGTTTTGTACATAATTTTTCTGCTCATCGAACTCCTCAACAAAATGGGGTAGTAGAGAGGAAAAATAGATCTCTTCAAGAAATGGCAAGAACAATGCTCAATGAGAATAACTTGCCTAGTTATTTTTGGGCCGAAGCGGTAAGTACTGCATGTTATGTTATAAATAGAGTTATGTTAAGGTCTAAGTTAGATAAAACCCCCTATGAGCTTTGGAATGAGAAAAAGCCCAACATTGGTTACTTTCATGTATTTGGATGCAAATGTTTTATTTTGAATGACAGAGATAATTTAGGCAAGTTTGATGCAAAATCTGATGAATGTATCTTTTTCGGGTATTCTACTAATAGTAAAGCTTATAGAGTATTCAACAAAAAGACTTTGACTGTACAAGAATCTATGCATGTAGTATTTGATGAATCTAATTCTCCACTCTCCAAGAAATCTATTGATGAAGAAACAGAAGGTATAAATAACACAGAAAGTCTCAATCTCAACAAAGAAAAAGCAATAGAGGAAGTTCAACATGGAGCCATCAGGAAAGATCATCAAAATTTAATACAAGATGCAACCAAACAGTGGAAATTTGTGAAAGATCATCCAGTGGAACAAATTTTGGGAGAACCTTCACAAGGTGTAAGTACTCGATCATCTCTTAGAAATATTTGTAATCATACTGTTTTTCTATCTCAAATTGAACCCAAAAATATTGATGACGCACTTCTTGATGAATCTTGGATTCTAGCTATGCAAGAAGAGTTAAATCAATTTGAAAGAAATGATGTTTGGACACTTGTTCCTAGACCCAAAAATCATACTATTATTAGAACAAAATAGGTTTTTAGAAACAAGAAAGATGAGTCTGGAGTCATTACTAGAAATAAGGTTCGACTTGTAGCCCAAGGTTTTAATCAAGAAGAAGGAATCGATTATAATGAGACATATGCACCTGTCGCAAGATTAGAAGCTATTCGAATGCTACTTGCATATGCTTGTTATAAAGATTTCAAACTTTTTCAAATGGATGTTAAAAGTGCTTTCTTAAATGGTTTTATAAATGAAGAGGTATATGTTGAGCAACCTCCAGGTTTTGAAAATCATATTTCCCCAAATCATGTTTTCAAACTTATAAAAGCACTATATGGACTTAAACAAGCTCCTAGAGCTTGGTACGAGAGACTCAGTGGTTTCTTGATTGAAAAAGGTTTTTCAAGAGGAAAAATCGACACAACTCTTTTCATTAAATATGAAAATGATGATATTCTTTTGATTCAGATTTATGTTGATGATATAATATTCGGTGCTACTAATGAAAATATGTGTCAAGTTTTTGCTAAGACTATGCAGGAATAATTTGAGATGAGCATGATGGGTGAACTTACATTCTTTCTCGGATTGCAAATTAAGCAAGCAAAAAGTGGGACATTCATCAATCAATCAAAATATATTAAGGAATTACTGAAGAAGTTTGGGATGGAAAATGCTAAGGAAATTGGAACATCAATGAGTTCATCAACTAAACTTGATAAAGATGAATCCGGTAAGCCAGTTGACTCGAAGATATATCGAGGTATGATTGGTAGCTTATTATATTTAACAGCTAGTAGACCAGATATTATGTTTAGTGTGTGCTTATGTGCACGTTTTCAATCATCTCCAAAAGAATCACATTTAATTGCAGTTAAGCGCATTCTTAGATATCTTAGTGGTACAATTAACCTAGGGTTATGGTACCCTAAGCACACATCTTTCGATCTAATCAGTTACACAGATGCAGATTATGCTGGCTGTAAAATAGATCGAAAAAGCACTAGTGGAGCATGTCATTTCTTAGGTCATGCATTAGTTTCCTGGTTTAGTAAAAAACAAAATTCTGTTGCACTATCTACTGCTGAGACAGAATATATTGCTGCGGGTAGTTGTTGTGCTCAAGTTCTCTACATGAAGCAACAACTTGAAGATTTTAAACTCAAGTATAATCACATTCCAATCAAATGTGATAATACAAGTGCTATAAATCTTTCAAAGAACCCAATACAACATTCTAGAACTAAGCATATTGAAATAAGGTATCATTTTCTTCAAGATCATGTGCAAAAAGGCGATATAATATTAGAGTTCACAAACACACACGATCAGTTAGCAGATATTTTCATAAAACCTTTACCAGAAGATAGATTATGTATGATCAGAAGAGAAATAGGTATGATGCATGTTATGAATATCTCTTAAAAGATAGACCAGAGTCAATAAAAATAGAGATAGATTTTTTAAATACTTTTACATAAACTTGAGATTCTTAGCCTCATGTTTAAGACGCTCATTCTCTTCATACAATATCATGTCATTCTTATTCATGGGAACCGGCAAGCGGAATGAAGAATCTAATAAAGATTTTAACTTTTTATTCTTCTGCCGAATGATTCCTTCCCTTGTATGAGACTCTTGAACAATTCGTTGAAGTACAACAATTTGTTCTTTGAGCCTTTCAACTTCATGATTTTTGGCTTGTAGCCGCTGAGAAAAAGCAACAATAGAGGAAGAGTAGCGAGTCCCAAGACTCACCAAGTCATAAATAGCATCAGAATCTGACTTATTAGTCAGATTATTATTCTCTTGCTGCAACATGGCACCAATGGCAGCTGCAGAAAGGACAGGAGGTTGAGATGCAGAATGCCTCATGGATGGATCTAGAGAAATGTTAGAAGAATGAGCCATTGAGAAAAAAATAGAAGGCTTAAAACGAGAATGCTGAAGGAATGCAGATGAGTTATAGAGATGAGATGAAAACTTGATGTGGATTGGATGAACTTCAGGACTGATTTTATAGAGATAGCATAAAGAATAAGACAAACTATTTTCTCTTCAAATCTTATTTAGTCAAAAGAAATACAAGATATGCTGGACACACATTGTCAAAAGTTTTCTTACTAACCCAACGAGATTAACAGTAGATTGTCCCTATTTTTCTAGTAAACGGTGAACCTCTGCTGTTATCTGCCGATGTTGACCTTGTATCTGAACCCTTTCTCGTTCCAGCTCCTCTATTCGTGGTTGCAGATCATGAGCATACCAATCTGCAAATTTTTTCAACTCCTGGTTTTCTTGTTTTAGCCTTTTATTCTCACTATCCTTATTAGCAAGCTTCTGTCGTAACTCAGATATTTGCATGTTAAGATGATCAATCTCACTCACCCTCGCCATTAACCTTCGAGACAAGATCGTAACAGAGGTAGCATATTGACTACTGAGCATTCTTGATTCTGCAATAATCTCAGAATCAGCCTTACTAGAAAAACGGTTCACTGCTCCTATCATGGTATTGACGGCCTCAGGAGAGAAGATTGATGATTGATGCGTCAAGGGTTCCTGATTCAAGTCTGGAACATTAGTGGAAGAGAATTGCTCAGCCATTCTATCGTTGTGGAAAAACAGAACTCAGGTCAAGAAGCGATTATTTTTTTGGCATCCGATAGATGAAAATGATCATTTTTTTTATAAAAACTCAGAGCCTTCAATCCCGTTTGTCAACAACATCAGGCGATTGTTTAAATCTTCAGCCGTATTAAATTCATAGAGTTAGGCCTCGAGGCTTTGCAGCACTTGTCGGGTCACGGACGGCTCCATTTTTCAACTATCTACAGTGACTATTAAACGCATCGTTTTCTTTAGTCCATTTATTTGCTGCCGATCCTTTTTAATGATGCCAAAAGGGGGAGAAGTTTTAGACTAGAACATTAACATTGTTTAAATTGCTAAACTTGTTATATATGCTTGAAATTATATTTATACTTTTACTTGAAAAACTCACGCATATTTTCAGGGGGAGCTTAAGTATTAATACAGGTTTCAAGTTCTATCAAATATTTGTCATCATCAAAAAGGGGGAGATTGTTGAACTCAAGGTTTCAAGTTTTATGTGATTATAAATCTACACATGGATTTTGATGATAACAAATGAATTCAAAGAATAAAGAAGTCTCAAGCTCAAGTTGTCTACACAATGGAGTCAAGCACATCAAGGAAACAAGCATGAGCAAGAAGGGAACAATTTCACATTAAAATTATAGAGTAATGTTGTAAATCTCTTCAAAATTCGAAATTAGGATTAATGCTCAAAATTAATATTTTATCATAAGGCATTAAAATACATTTCCACATGTGCATGAATATTTTTGAAAATTAAATTTGAAAATTTTGAAAGATGATTGATTGTCATCTTTTGCATGTGCATGCCTTGATTAAAGGGTTGAATTTTGAAAATATTAAAGATGATTGATTGTCATCTTTCACATGTGCATGTTTTATTTGAATATTTTCAAAAGTGGTTGATGCTTTTTTAGACTTATACAAAAAGTAAAAGATTAGGTTTGAATTTTTTGAAAATGAAAGTGTGCTCATTTTGTCATATGCCAAAAGTAAAAGATTAGGTTTGATTTTTTTGAAAAAGTGAATGATGTTGTCTTTGACAATTGAAAAAGAAGAACCTTTTATTTGAATTCTTTGAAAAAATGAATGATGTTGTCTTTGACAATTGAAAAAGAAGAACCTTTTATTTGAATTTTTTGAAAAAGTTAATGATGTTGTCTTTGACATGTGAATCTTTTTAAATTTGAATATGAAGTCTCATATGCCTATAAATAGATCATTTGAGAGCTTCACATTCACAACACCAAGAGCATACAGCATTCATTCAAAGCTTTCATTCTCTCTTCTCTAAGCATTGAGCCTTAATCCTTGTTCATTTTGAGAGATATAGCTTGCGCTGTATTGTTCTTATTTCACTCATTGAGGAGTGTTTTCTGATAACCTACCCACTATCAGCTCTTATATCAGAAAAAGGGTGTGTATAACCCTTGTGTGTGTAGAAAGTATTCTACACGGGGAATAGTTGAATCACCACGTGTAAGGTGATTGCAAGTGTAGAGGGTGTTCTACACGGATCCTTTGTAGCGGTATTGTTCAAAGGTGTAATAGGTTTCTATCTCCACCTGAAGGAGGTTGAATAGTGAATTTGGAAATCCTCAATGGGTAGCTTGAGGCGAGGACGTAGGCAGTGGGGCCGAACCTCGTTAACATACTGAGTTTGCTTCTCTCTTACCCTTACTCTTTATATTTATTGTTATTTTATATTTTGTTTATATTTTATATTATATATTTGATTTATAATTGTTATTTTTTTTATACAACTCAATTCACCCCCCCTCTTGTGTTAGTCATCTGGGCAACACATATAATAAATCTTTTTTATGTGTGAATATTCAATTATGTCTCACCTCGGATTCTTTTGAAAAGTGAGATAAGATGATAATTCTGTGAATAATAGTGAAATAGTTTGAATTAATTAAACATATGTTTTATTAGATTTTAAGAAATGAGAGAAAAAAAAATTGAATAAAAATATTGTTACCCAGATGACTAACACAAGAGGGGGTGAATTGAGTTGTATTAAAAACATAACAATTATAAATCAAATATATAATATAAAATATAAACAAAATATGAAATAATAATAAATATAAAGAGTAAGGGTAAAAGAGAAGCAAACTCAGTATGTTAACGAGGTTCGGCCCCACTGCCTACGTTCTCGCCTCAAGCTACCCCTTGAGGATTCCCAAATTCACTATTCAACTTCCTTCAGGTGGAGATAGAAACCTATTACACCTTTGAACAACACCGCTACAAAAGATCCGTGTAGAACACCCTCTATACTTGCAATCACCTTACACGTGGTGATTCAACTATTCCCTGTGTAGAATACTTTTTACACGCACAAGGGTTATACACACCCTTTTTCTGATACAAAAACTGATAGTGGATAGGTTATCATAAAACACTCCTCAATGAGTGAAATAAGAACAATACAGCGCAAACTATATCTTTCAAAATGAATAAGGATTAAGGCTCAATGCTTAGAGAAGAGAGAATGAAAGTTTTGAATGAATGTTGTATACTCTTAGTGTTGTGAATGTGAATCTCTCAAATGATCTATTTATACACATATGAGACTTCATATTCAAATTAAAAAAGATTCACATGTCAAAGATAACATCATTCATTTTTTCAAAAAATTCAAATAAAATGTTCTTCTTTTTCAATTGTCAAAGACAACATAATTCATTTTTCAAAAACTTCAAACCTAATCTTTTACTTTTGGCATATGACAAAAGGAGCACACTTTTCTTTTCAAACAAATCAAACATAATTTTTTACTTTTTTTTATATGACAAAAGGAGCACACTTTACTTTTCAAAAAATTCAAACCTAATCTTTTACTTTTTGCATATGACAAAATGAGCACAATTTACTTTTCAAATATTTCAAACAAAATCATCTACCTTTTGCATAAGTCAAAAAAAGTATCAATCATTTTTAAAAATATTCAAACAAAACATGCACATGTGAAAGATGACAATTAATCATCTTTAATATTTTCAAAGTTCAACCCTTTAATCAAGGTATGCACATGTGAAAGATGACAATCAATCATCTTTCAAAATTTTCAAATTTAATTTTCAAAATATTCATGCACATGTGGAAAATGTATTTTAATGCTTTATGATAAAATATTAATTTTGAACATTAATCCTAATTTCAAATTTTGAAAAGATTTACAACATTACTCTATAACTTTAATGTGAACTTGTTCCCTTCTTGCTTATACTTGTTTCCTTAATGTGTTTGACTCCATTGTGTAGACAACTTAAGTTTGAGACTTCTTTATTCTTTGAATTCATTTGTTATCATCAAAATTCATGTGTAAATATATAATTACACAAAGTTGAAACCTTGGGTTCAACAATCTCCCCATTTTTTATGATGACAAATATTTGATAGAACCCGAAACCTGTATTGATACTTAAGCTCCCTCTGAGAATGTGCGTTAGTTTTTCAAGTAAAAGTATAAATATAATTTCAAGCATATATAATAAGTTTAGCAATTCAAACAATGTTAATGCTCTAATCTAACACTTCTCCCAATTTTGGCATCATTAAAAAGGATCCGCAACAAGAAATAGTGTAACAGCCCGCTAGAAATTCAATTGTGAAATTTCTATTAACTTTAGGAATTTCGTGAAAACCCCATAAGTTTTCACGAATCCATTAATCGTATAGGTTTTTGTCTAACTACATAGTTAGTGTTATTATTTACTATGGTATCAGAAATGTGTTTTTGATTATTGGAGATAGTTAGAAGTGTCAAAATGTATTATGGTTTGTGCCATTAGACTCGGAGGGCTATTTAAAGTCTTATGGCGCAATAACATTATTTTCATATTTTTGGACAAAACGTCTGTTCAAAACTGTAGATATTATTGGATAAAAAAAAATATCTTGAGGTAATTTTCATAAATATTATTGGGTAAAAATATTTTGAGTTGATTTTTATAGATATTATTAGATAAAAATATCTTAAGTTAATTTTTTGTAGATACTATTGGATAGAATATTATGAGATAATTTTTTATAGATATTTTGGGTAGGAGAAAACTACACTCAACTCTCAACTCCAGCCTCATCTCTTCCATATCTCATCCATAATTATCTCCAGCCATCTCTCCCCACGAAATTATCTTCATTTACACTTTCCATTGAAAGAATATCAAACACTCTCTCTCAAACAGCTTTTAGGAGGTATTTTGCACGCCAATTTCGAAGCTGTTGTAAGTGTTTTATCATAAAGTCTCCTTCATATAAGTTGTTCCTTTTTTAGTCTAGTTTACATGGATATCTTATTTGCCCCATTTGAAAATCATTTGGTCAGTCAAATATTGTATAAACTATAGAAAGGTCATTCTAGGAGGTAAACTGGAGAATATGTTATAGTTTGGAGTTTTTGACCAAGCTAATGGATAGATATTGGTCCGAAATTTTTATGGAGTATTTTTAACATGTATATATGACTATTGGTTGAGGATTTTTGCATGATTAAAGGTTTTGATGAAAGATTTTCTTAGATTTAGAAACTTAGAAACTAGAAGAGGAAAAACAGTTTCTGTTTTGAGAAAGTTTAACTCTTTGGTGGTCTAAACCTATTCTAATGACTTTGATAATTTTATTGGAGGATCCTAAATATCTTATATACATGTTATATTATTATTATGAAGATATTTTATGTTAGTTTCAAAGATATGAAATTTTATGCAAAGAGATATTCAGATAAGCCAAAGTGTGGATATTCTTGGCTAAATTTATGTTTTGATTAATTTCTAACCATGTGATCTTGAATTAGAAGCTTGTATATGTTTTAGGACATCTTTTTAAACCATGTAATGGTTTGGTTTGAAGATCATATATTTATAAGTCATAGATCAAGAGATTTATCAAAACTAGTTGAGGAAAAAGTTTCTGTTCTTGAAGATTTTTGAAATTCTTGGAGATGTTTTGATTTAAGGTCAAAACTTGTGATTCAAGTGCTTGGATCTTTTTACAAAAAAGTTTGGTGTTGATTATTAGCTTTTTCTAAATGAATGTTTTAAGTATGGTTTTGAACTTAGGATTGGAAGATGTTTGTTGCAAAATTTTGGTTTAAAAATGAGTTTTGAAGTTGGAAGGAATTGCAACAAAAATAAAGGGAAATGGCCTATGGATGTTTCAACCATAGTGTGTTCTTCATAGTTGTGTTTTGTTTTAAATTTTTCTGAGTTGATATTTAAGTTTAGGACAAAATTTACATGAGGAATGTAAATTTTAGAAACTTTTAGAGTTAGTATGCAAAATCCTTAAGTTATGGGTAACACGGTCATTTTTCCACATGTAGAGAGTAAAATGAAAATTTTACTCTTTAAGTTAGTATTTTCCATATTTCAAATATTTAGTGATTTAGTTCTAATTTTTAGAATCACTAATTACAGTTCCTCGTGGTCGCACTTGAAGTTTTATAAGAAACGCGGAGATCGAGGTAAGTTAGCTTTTAACTTACTAGCAGTCTACTGTGTATGTGTGCTAAGTAAAGGAACTACAGTGTATGTATGTATGTTATCATATATGTCATGCCATGCCAAGTTATCACGTAATTGTCTATTATACAGAATTTATTCTGTCGTCAATTTTTATCTGTTACATAATATATTCTGTCATGTATTACTGTACCTTACAAGTACGTCATGTTAAGTATGACATCTATTACATGTATGTCAAGTCATGTAATATTCACTGTTGCAAGTATGTCATGTTAAATATGTTGTCTATTATATGTTATGCAATGTTACGAAATATTTCTATCTCAAGTTGGTCATGTATTCCAAGTTATATTCAAGTCACGTTATGTTATGTCAGGACTTCAGTCATTTCGTATTTCAGTCACGTTTCAAATTGAGTTTGTGTAGAATACATAGGGCTATAACAACTGTGGAGTATGTATTTACACGTAGAATACATGGGGCCACAACAACTGTGGAGTATGTATTTTTCATGTTAAGTCAAGTTTGTGTAGAATACATGGGCCACAACAACTGTGGAGTATGTATTTACACGTAAAATACATGGGACCACAACAACTGTGGAGTATGTATTTACACGTAAAATACATGGGGCCACAACAACTGTGGAGTATGTATTTAAGCAGTTAAAAAATAAGTTTCCGTAGAATACATGGGGCCACAACAACTGTGGAGTATGTATTTACACGTAGAATACATGGGGCCACAACAACTGTGGAGTATGTATTTTTCATGTTAAGTCAAGTTTGTATAGAATACATGGGGCCACAACAACTGTGGAGTATGTATTTACACGTAAAATACATGGGGCCACAACAACTGTGGAGTATGTATTTTTCATGTTAAGTCAAGTTTCAGATCAAGTTCATGTCAAGTCAAGTTCAGTTCATGTTTCAATTTAAGTTATGTCAATTATGCTATGTTGTACGCCAAGTTATGTTTTAATTACTTATGAATTTGATTATGCATTTATACTTTTACTGTCATGCATGCATCATTAGCTTGTGTGGAAGTTTTTTTATTAACTTACTGAGATTTGTAATCAAATCTCACTTTGGTAGTCTCAACTACCATTTCCCCCGAATGGTAGATCTTGTTACAGGACCTGAAGGAGAATCAGGAGCTGATCAACTAGACACAGTTGACTAAGCAATGGTGCGACGTCAATGTTAATATAGTAGTTAACGTAAATTACTACTTGTACAATGGAGTTGCATCTTTAGTATTTTTTGGATCATAACCATTTTGGACTAGTGTTGTGATCTACTCAATGAGTCTTTATGTATGAAGTATGTTTTAAGCATTTGGGATATTTTCAATTTGGTGCATAGTATTGCTAAAGAAAAAAAATTATCCGCTGCGAATATTGCATAATGTTAGATGCATGTTAGGAACATTGCATCTTATATGTCATGAACGGGGGCAGGTAACCTTGTGTTGCATGTTTCGACGCTTCAAATGTCCGTCCGATCCCAAACGGAATTTGGGGACGTCACAAATAGACCTGAAGAAAACGGTGCGTTAGTAGACACTGTAGATAGTTGAAAAAAAAACAAATAAATAAATTTGATCCGTTCGTGACCCGACAAGTGTGGCTGGAGATTTGAAAAAATCGCCTGATGTTGTTGACAAACGAGATTGAAGGCTCCGAGTTTCTAAAAGATTTAAATTTCACCGATCGGAAAAAAAATCACATTGCTCTTTAACTTGGATGATAGCTCGTCTGGTTCTTTATGCTATCTCTATAAAATCAGTTTTAAAGTTAATCCAATCCGCATCAAGTTTTCTTCTCATCTCTATAACTCATCTGTATTCCTTCAACATTCTCATTTTAAACCTTCTATTATTTTCTCAATGGCTCATTCTTCTAACATTTCTCTAGATCCATCCATAAGGCATTCTGCAACTCAACCTCCTGTCCTTTCTGCAGCTGCCATTGGTGCCATGTTGCAGCAAGAAAATAATAATCTGACTAATAAGTCAGATTCTGATGCTATCTATGACTTGGTGAGTCTTGGGACTCGCTACTCTTCCTCTATTGTTACTTTTTTCCAACGGCTACAAGCCAAAAATCATGAAGTTGAAAAGTTCAAAGAACAAATTGTTGTACTTCAACGAATTGTTCAAAAGTCTCACACAAGGGAATGAATCATTCGGCAGAAGAATAAACAGTTGAAATCTTTATTAGATTCTTCATTCCTCTTTCCGGTTCTCATGGATAAGAATGACATGATATTATATGAAGAGAATGAGCGTCTCAAATATGAGGCTAAGAATCTCAAGTTTATGTAAAAGTATTTAAAAAATTTATCTCTATTTTTATTGACTCTGGTCTATTTTTTAAAAGATATTCATAACATGCATCATACCTATTTCTCTTCTAATCATACATAATCTATCTTCTGATAAAGGTTTTGTAAAAATATCTACTAACTAATCGTGTGTGTTTGTGAACTCTAGTACTATATTACCTTTCTGCACATGATCTCGAAGAAAATGATATCTGATTTCAATATGCTTAGTTCTAGAATGTTGTATTGAGTTCTTTGAAAGATTTATAGCACTTGTATTATCACATTTGATTGGAATGTGATTATACATGAGTTTAAAATCTTCAAGTTATTACTTCATGTAGAGAACTTGAGCACAACAACTACCCGCAGCAACATATTCTGCCTCAGCAGTAGATAGTGCATCAGAATTTTATTTTTTACTAAACCAGGAAACTAGTGCTTGAGCTAAGAAATGACATGCTCCAATAGTACTTTTTCGATCTATTTTACAGCCAGCATAATCTGCATCTATGTAGCTGATTAGATCGAAAGATGTGTGCTTAGGGTACCATAACTCTAAGTTAATTGTACCACTAAGATATTTAAGAATGCGCTTAACTGCAATTAAATATGATTCTTTTGGAGATGATTGAAAGCGTGCACATAAGCACACACTAAACATAATATCTGGTTTACTGGCTGTTAAATATAATAAGCTATCAATCATACCTCGATATATCTTCGAGTCAACTAGCTTACCGGATTCATCTTTATCAAGTTAGTTGATGGGCTCATTGGTGTTCCAATTTCCTTAGCATTTTCCATCTCAAACTTTTTCAGTAATTTCTTAATATATTTTGATTGATTGATGAATGTCCCACTTTTTACTTGCTTAATTTTCAATCCGAGAAAGAATGTAAGTTCTCCCATCATGCTCATCTCAAATTCTTCCTGCATGGTCTTAGCAAAAACTTGACACATATTTTCATTAGTAGCACCGAATATTATATCATCAACATAAATTTGAATCAAAAGAATACCATCATTTTCATATTTAATGAAAAGAGTTGTGTCGATTTTTCCTCTTGAAAAACCTTTTTCAATCAAGAAACCACTGAGTCTCTCGTACCAAGCTCTAGGAGCTTGTTTAAGTCCATATAGTGCTTTTGTGAATTTGAAAACATGATTTAGGGAAATATGATTTTCAAAACCTGGAGGTTGCTCAACATATACCTATTCATTTATAAAACCATTTAAGAAAACACTTTTAACATCCATTTGAAAAAGTTTGAAATTTTTATAACAAGCATATGCAAGTAGCATTCGAATAGTTTCTAATCTTGCGACTGGTGCATATGTCTCATCATAATCTATTCCTTCTTCTTGATTAAAACCTTGGGCTACAAGTCGAGCCTTATTTCTAGTAATGACTCCGAATTCATCTTTTTTGTTTCTAAAAATCCATTTTGTTCTAATAATAGTATAATTTTTGGGTCTAGGAACAAGTTTCCAAACATCATTTCTTTCAAATTGATTCAATTCTTCTTGCATAACTAGAATCCAATATTTATCAAGAAGTGCGTCATCAATATTTTTGGGTTCAATTTAAGATAGAAAAGTAGTATGATTACAAATATTTCTAAGAGATGATCGAGTACTTATACCTCGTGAAGGTTCTCCCAAAATTTGTTCCACTGGATGATCTTTCATAAATTTCCACTGTTTGGTTGCATCTTGTATTAAATTTTGATAATCTTTCCTGATGGTTCCATGTTGAACTTCCTCTATTATTTTCTCTTTGTTGAGATTGAGACTTTCCGTGTTATTTATACCTCCTATTTCTTCATCAATAGATTTCTTGGAGAATTGAGAATTAGATTAATCAAATACTACATGCATAAATTCTTGTACAGTCAAAGTCTTTTTATTGAATACTCTATAAGATTTACTATTAGTAGAATACCCGAGAAAGATACCTTCATCAGATTTTGCATCAAACTTGCCTAAATTATTCCTGTCATTCAAAATAAAACATTTGCATCCAAATACATGAAAGTAACAAATGTTGGACTTTTTCTCATTCCAAAGCTCATAGAGGGTTTTATCTAACTTAGACCTTAGCATAACTCTATTTATAACATAACATGCAGTACTTATCGCTTCGGCCCAAAAATAACTAAGCAAGTTGTTCTCATTGAGCATTGTTCTTGCCATCTCTTGAAGAGATCTATTTTTCCTTTCTACTACCCCATGTTGTTGAGGAGTTCGAGGAGCAGAAAAATTATGCACAAAATCATTTTCATCACAAAAAGTTTCAATATTTTTATTAACAAACTCTTTTCTCCTATCACTTCGGATACTTGAAATAGTATAACCTTTTTCATTTTGAATTCTCTTGCATAACTTGGTAAAGGGATTATGTGCCTCATCTTTATAAGTAAGAAAGATGACCCAAATATATCTAGAGAAATCATCAACAATAACAAATGCATAATATTTTCCTTCTAGACTTGCAACTCTATTTGGTCCAAAAAGATTCATGTGTATCAGTTGTAATGGTCTAGTAGTGAAAATATATTTATTAGTTTTAAAAGAAGTTTTTATTTGTTTACCAAATTGGCATACATCACAAATTTTGTCTTTAAGAAAATTTATTTTTGGTAAACCTCTCACAAGATCATATTTTGAAAGTTTGGAAATAAGTTCCATGTTGGCATGACCTAATTTTCTATGCCATAGCCAACTAGTTTCATTTTGAGCTGAAAAGCAAATAGCATCTTGTGAGGTAATTTCTTCAAAATCGATTGTATAAACAATATTATTTCTAAAAGCAATAAAACAAATATTACAATCATGATCATTCAAAATAATGCATTTATCCATTTTGAAAGTAACTGTAAATCCTTTATCACATAATTGACTTATGCTCAAAAGATTATGTTTTAGACCTTCAACAAGTAGAACATCTTCAATTATGAGAGAAGATTCATTACCAATTTTACCTATTCCCACGATCTTCCATTTCGAGTTGTCTCCAAATGTCACTTGTCCTTCTTCTTTAAATCTAAGATCAAAGAACTTAGCCTTGTCTCCCGTCATGTGTCTTGAACATCCACTATCTAAAAACCACTTATTTTTGCTTGTGGATGACTTCATGCATACCTATAAAAATAATTAAAATGATTTTTCTTGGTACCCAAGTTCTTTGGGTCTTTTATTTATTAGTATTAGAAGAAATAAGATTAAAATATTATAAAATTAAAATATTATTAAAATATAATTTTTTTTTTACAATTTTAAAAAAATAGTATGTTGAACCCAAGGTTTCAAATTTTGTATAATTATATATCTACACATAGATTTTGATGATAACAAATGAATTCAAAGAATAAAGGAGTTTCAAACTCAAGTTGTCTACACATTAATGGAATCAAGCACATCAAGAAAACAAGCATGAGCAAGAAGGGAATAACTTTACTTTAAAGCCATAGAGTAATGTTGTAAATCTCTTAAAAATTAGAAATTAGGATTAAGACTCAAAATTAATATTTTATCATAAAGCATTAAAATACATTTTCCACATGTGCATGAATATTTTGAAAATTTTGAAAGATGATTGATTGTCATTTTTCACATGTGCATACCTTGATTAAAGGGTTGAATTTTGAAAATATTAAAGATGATTGATTGTCATCTTTTATATGTGCATGTTTTATTTGAATATTTTTAAAAGTGATTGATACTTTTTTTGACTTATGCAAAAGGTATATGATTTTGTTTGAAATATTTGAAAAGTAAAGTGTGCTCCTTTTGTCATATGCAAAAAGTAAAATATTAGGTTTGAATTTTTTGAAAAGTAAAGTGTGCTCCTTTTGTCATATGTTAAAAGTAAAATATTAGGTTTGGAGTTTTTGAAAAATGAATGATGTTGTCTTTGACAATTGAAAAAGAAGAACATTTTATTTGAATTTTTTGAAAAAGTGAATGATATTGTTTTTGACATGTGAATCTTTTTAAATTTGAATATGAAGTCTTATATACATATAAATAGATGATTTGAAAACTTCACATTTACAACACCAAGAGCATACAACATTCATTCAAAACTTTCATTCTCTCTTCTCTAATCATTGAGTCTTAATCCTTATTCATTTTGAGAGATATAGTTTGCGCTGTATTGTTCTTATTTCACTCATTGATGAATGTTTTCTGATAACCTACCCACCATCAGCTCTTGTATCAGTAAAAATGTGTGTATAATCCTTGTGCGTGTAGAAAGTGTTCTACACAGGGAATAGTTGAATCACCACGTGTAAGGTGATTGCAAGTGTAGAGGGTGTTCTACACGGATCTTTTGTAGCGGTATTGTTCAAATGTGTAATAGGTTTCTATATCCACCTAAAGGAAGTTGAATAGTGAATTTGAAGATCCTCAAATGGTAGTTTGAGGCGAGGACGTAAGCGGTGGGGTCGAATCTCGTTAACATATTGAGTTTGCTTCTCTCTTACCCTTACTCTTTATATTTATTATTGTTTCGTATTTTTTTTATATTTTATATTATATATTTGATTTATAATTATTATTTTTTTTAAATACAACTCAATTCACCCTCCCTCTTGTGTTAGTCATCTGGACAACATATTATTATTTTTTGAATTTTATTTGAAAGTTTGAGAAAGTTGTAATGATTAGATCATAAAAAAGTTAAATATTTAAAATTAAAAAATATTTATATTTGAATAATATTTGAAATGGCAACTATATAAAAAATATTGAGATAAGATAAGATATAATCATCTCACTTCTCAAACAAGTCCTAAATATTTACCTAAATTATATTAAATGGCCTTTTCAGAAATATCATCAAGTTGATCATGACATCTAGCCCACAAGTCGTGACTTTATTTGTAAAATAACTAGCACCATGCAATTTGTCAAGTTTATTGTCAACCATAGGACTAATTGGCTAGAAAACGATATAATTCCTTGATATTCCCTCATCTAAATTAAGCCTGTAGTAAATGCAAAATTGCCATAACTCATCCTCCTATTTTAATAATGAAACTAGGAGAAGGTTACGAGAAAACTGTTTATTTATAGCTAGTTATTACTCGCAGAATTTGTTATTTTTTTTTTATTAAAATGAGTCTATTTTCTTCACAAATAGTTATTATCATCACAAATATTCATTTTTCTTGTAGTGAAAGTTCTATCCTTGAAAGGAATGCTATGGTGATATGTACTCCCCCTGCGACGGCGAATGGCAGCGATTAGGCTCTTCCAAAACAAGGGTAGAATATTTAGTTTTATACTCGACCAAAAAAATGAATGATATACAATAAATTAATCCAATTTGAGTATTGAGAACTCCAAGTCATGTTAATACACAAATTAAACAAACAACTCCCCCTTAATCGAGAAGAAATGAAATAGCCAACTCCCTTGAATCGAAGACTGAAATATTGATCTTGATCAATAGTTTTAAGAAAGACAAATATGATTTTCATCTTATTATATTACATTGTCAGTCATATTGATTCACGTGATACATTAGTCGTAGGAACGTAAATGCTAAGATTTAGAATGAAGACACTACAAAGAAAAAGCCCTGTTCCAACTCTTGAATTCTTTGGAATTCACCCCATAAAACGCAGCATCTGGCCTATACCAAAAATTCTGGGTTCGTTGCACAATGGACGCCTTAGTTTCATTGCAACTGCTGGAATTCAGCAGATGTCGTGAATCGTTGGAAAAACAGATATAAAACCATCATTTTATACTAATAGGAAAAATAGAGGAAGCCGCTGCAACTGCCATGGAGGAGTACCATTTGTAATCGCTGCAGCAAATTTTTTGGATCGATTAGTAACGTCGCAATACTGAAAGGAAGCCGTTGCAATATATCAGGTTTCTCAATGACTGACAAATTTATTTCGCTGTAAGTTCTACTGCACATCGGCAGCCCATCAACCACAAGTTATATTTCGTTCGCCAAACTCTGTCCTTTCTCAACGACTAAGAATAAATGTGTTTTTGGGTTTGTGGGCAAAAATGGGTTTCTGGGTTTGTGGGCGGCATTGAAGGGGAGGCGGTGAAGCTGCGCCGTGGAGGAAGGCAGCTGTGTGGCTTGTACACACGACTTGAGTGAGATCCGTGTGGGAGAGAGTAGATCAACGGGAGAGAGACGGAGAGCTTGGATCGGGGCTCTGGACCTTTCGTAGCTGGAGGTGGAGCACGGGGGTGGCGGTGGAGCTGCGCCGTGGAGAAAGGCAACGCAAGGCTTGTACACATGGCTTGAGTGAGATCCGTCGTTGGGAGAGTAGATCGACGTGGAGAGAGACGGAGAGCTTGGATCGGGGCTCTGGACCTGTCGTAGCTGGAGGTGGAGCATGGGGGTGGCGGTGGAGCTGTGCCATGGAGGAAGGCAGCGATTTGTGGGTTTGTGGGTGAAGAGAGAGGGAGATTACCTGGGATAGAGAGAAGCTGCGTGAGAGGGGCCAGCGACTGAGGAGGTGGACGGTGACGGTGGGTCGACGACGGCATTCAGTGGAGAGGAGATTGAGCGAGATCGAGAAGCAGAAGATGAGGGAGATCGAGAAGCCGCGTGAAGAAATTTCTGCAGATCGACCAACCAGAAAGTCACGGACTCACCCGGGGGGGGGGGAGGAAGAGAAATGGGAGAAAAAAAAGTGGGAAAAAGTGAGTATAAGAAAACGTGCTTTTTACTTCGAAATTTACATAGCTGCAAAAGGATTTCTTTTTATTGTAGCGATTGTTTTGTTACAACAAGTAAAAAATGAGCCGGAAAAAATATTTTGAATATTGCAACAAACTATAACTGTCGTAAAAAGTGGAAAATTGCTGCAAAAGACTAATTTCGAATTTTGATGTAAAAAACTTTACATCAACATATAAATTGCTGCAAATAAAAGTTTTTTGCAGCAATTTTATTTCCGTCAAACTTTAAATTACTGGAAAAAGGCTTTATTCTTGTAGTGAGAATAGTATAGATATTCTTTTGAAAAACAAAGGCAAACTCTACCACCTTGCACCATTTTTTCTAACTTGTCGTGAACAATAATTGGTTGTGTATGAGCTGAGATTTCAAAATCCTCGATTGATCTAGAACCATTGAAACAGTACCAAATTTGGGCATGAGTACCGTACCTAACTGCCACAAGGCATGCCCGAAATAACATCTACGTACCCAATTCATGGATACAGGCATACAGCAAGCCTCGAAGAGTCATTGGATACAGTCTACAGGCATACCAAAAAAAATAATTGAATCCATCATGAATTGAATCAATTTTAACAAATTTTTTGAATCGATCAGTGAATTGCATCAATCCATTTATTCTAAGCGATTTTAGATAGATTTGAACCGATTCCAGCCAGTTCAAAACTATGTTTATTTTTAAATTGCCTAACAATTAAGTTTACTTTTTTCTAATTTATTGTATAAAAATATGATAAAACTAAACATATACTAACCTTTTTTTTTTTTTTATCATCGTATTCATTAAAAATTGTAAGAAAATTGAAATACAAAAGATCATGTAGTTCTTTATTTTCTTTAGTTGGACAAAAGAACTAAGAGATGAATGAGTATTTTATATTAAATTTGTGGTTGTGCATAAAATTCTACATTTGCCATAGGTTTATAACTTAATGATATTTATCTTCTTCATATATAAGGAAAAAAAATGTCAACAATTGAGGTCCAATACATAAATTACATGTGTATTGAAATCATTTAAATTCATCTCATATTTTTATTGAAACAAGTCAATAAATCTATATTTTATATATAATCATTTATAAATAATATTAAATGCTTGAATTACATTATATATAATTTTTAATACTTTTTATCAATATTAAAATAATTGATTCGAAATTATTATAAATTGTCAGATTCATTAAATCGGTCAAATTTTTTGAACCTTGAGTAGGCTTCCCATAGTTACATAATTTTCCTTGCAAAACCCAACCAGCTCCCACCATTAGCATGAATTTTAACCACAAATTCGCCACTAATTAGTGCCCGATCGAGCAACTTCTTTTTGACCAAATGAATTGAATTATGCGTGGAGTGCCCACTGCAGTCCACTAGCTAACACTTCCACAATATTCTACTTTGTAATAATTCTGACCCTCAACTGTCACACACGTGTAGGTTTGGGCGCCAAACACCTGGGTCATATTGAAATAATATTCTAATGATTCCATCCACATGTTGGTAATACTTCTTATAAATTAAATTAAGACTTCGTTTGGATCTTAGATGAGTTCATCTCAATTGAGTTTTATTTTAAATCTATTTCAATATCCAACTACACAATTTTTAAATTTCTAAATATCACTCAACTAAAAGTATCTATATGTCATGTGACCTGCAATTTTTTTTTTTTAAATCAACATTTTTTTACATTTGAGACTTATAATATTTTTTAATTTTTTATAAATATATATAAACTCATCTTAATATTTAAACACATTTTAAATAAATTCCATAAAATTTATTCTACTATTCTAACTCATTACTATTCACAAAAAATTTCAACTCAACTCACTCACCGTTCAAACAGGGGCGTAAGAGTAAAGATTCAAACTCATCATGTCGTATTAAACTATCATGATCTATTCTACCATTCCCACGGAACCGATTTGAGGAGAAGTATTCGCCCATTTTTTAACATTTGTTTCGGCCACCAACTCCCGGTTCACCTACTACGTACGCCAAGTGCCTCCTGCCTTTTTGAACACTTGCAAGCGGACATTTCATCCAACGCCATTTAAGTCCATTCTCACCAACTCCCCGTAGAAGCGCGCGGTCACTTTCCCCACCTAACGTTTCCCAATGCCGTCATAAACTGTTAGATCCATTCCATGCTGGCTGGCTGTCTATCTGCATATAAATAACACCTATCCTCACCTCTAATCCTCAGCGTCTAAACCCAACATTACTGATCTGGTATCTTTCGTTCTAGATTATCCTCAATTTATACGCAGCCCAATGGATCTCCTCCTGTTGGAGAAGACCCTGTTATCCTTGTTCCTAACCGCGGTTGTGGCTATCACCATATCTAAACTTCGCGGCAAGAGGTTTAAGCTGCCTCCCGGACCGATTCCGGTGCCTGTGTTCGGCAACTGGCTCCAAGTCGGTGATGACTTGAACCACCGCAACCTCACCGACCTGGCCAAGAAATTCGGGGACATTTTCTTGCTCCGAATGGGCCAGCGTAACCTCGTGGTGGTGTCGTCGCCCGAGCTGGCCAAAGAGGTGTTGCATACGCAGGGGGTGGAGTTCGGGTCCAGGACCCGAAATGTTGTCTTCGATATCTTCACGGGGAAGGGACAGGACATGGTGTTCACGGTTTACGGCGAGCATTGGAGGAAGATGCGTCGGATCATGACCGTGCCTTTCTTCACCAACAAGGTAGTCCAGCAGCACAGGTCCGGTTGGGAAGAAGAGGCGGCATGCGTGGTGGAGGACGTGAAGAATAACCCAGAAGCGTCGAAGACTGGGATCGTCATAAGGAGGCGGTTGCAGCTGATGATGTACAACAACATGTACAGAATCATGTTCCATAGGAGGTTCGAGAGCTTGGATGATCCTTTGTTCTTGAAGCTCAGGACCCTGAACGGAGAAAGGAGTAGATTAGCTCAGAGCTTTGAATACAACTATGGCGACTTCATTCCCATTTTGAGACCCTTCTTGAGAGGCTACCTCAAGATCTGCAAGGAAGTCAAAGACACTAGGTTGAAGCTCTTCAAGGACTATTTCATCGACGACGGGAAGTAAGTTTTAACTCATTCCACTGAATTAATGGCATGAGATCAATGGAAGATTAAGAAATAAGATCAGCAGAACTAACAAACTGAATGAAATGCTAAATTTATTTATAATTTTTCGTTTTGACTGTTTGCAGGAATTTTGGGAGCACGAAGGCCACGGACAACGAAGGCTTGAAAAGTGCCATGGACCATATTCTGGACGCTCAGAAGAAAGGAGAGATCAACGAAGACAACGTACTTTACATTGTTGAGAACATTAACGTTGCCGGTAAGTTTCACGAGCTTCCTCTGTCACTAGCTCCTTTGTATAATTGCAACTCATAATTTAATATATGCCAAGCGACTAATGGACAATTAACAGAAATATCATGAAAAATTTTATAGCCACCACAGCACGGAATTACATAAGATAATTTTATAAATTAATATGATTTAACATGATTATATTATAAAATTATTTTTATTATAACATACATTTAACAAATAAAATGAAGTGACTTCAATTTATAAAATTCCTTTTTGTATACTTTTTCGTGGAGGTAGTCGTTACATCACCGTCCTAGTGGTAGACTGGTAGTACAAAGTGACAATTTTTCTGCGACAGTAGTTGTGTTTGGTTACAAAAAATTTTTATTTTAAATATAAAATTTTTATTTTATCATTATAATTTTCTTAAATTTCTATATAAAATATAATAAATAATTTAATTTTTTTTTAATTTTTTTAAATTTTAATATAATAATAATTAATCTTAAAACTTAAAATTCTTCAAAACAGAATTGTCAGCTGTGTGGTAATAGGTGGGATCGATTGACATATTCGACTAATTGGTTGAACCCCACCTACAATCCATCCCAGCTTGTTGGTGGGACATCATGTTCATAAGTCTTTATTATTAAATAAAATATTATTTTTTAATATTATTATTATAAAATTTGATAAAATTAAATTGTTTATTATTTTTTATATAAAATTTTAAAAAAATTATAATAATGAGATGAGATAAAATATTTCTTATATCTAAACAGGGTCTGAATGTTCTAGAAAGTTGTTTATTTAAAAAAAATAGGTCTTTTCCATGGATAATATTATATATTTTGATCTTCTTTAAAAAGAAAAATAAATTAATAATATTTGATTGAATATTTTGATACTTTTGTGAGTTTCCTTTTGCTTGTACTAGTGTTATAATCTAGTTAGTGGTTAACATATAAAATCTTTGTGTCGTGGACTATGCAGCAATTGAAACAACATTATGGTCAATTGAATGGGGGCTAGCGGAACTTGTGAACCATCCTGAAGTCCAAAAGAAAGTCCAACATGAACTTGATACGGTGCTTGGACCCGGGGTGCAAGTCACTGAGCCCGACCTCCAAAAGCTCCCATACCTTCAAGCTGTGGTCAAAGAGGTTCTGAGGCTCCGAATGGCAATTCCTCTGCTCGTTCCGCACATGAACCTCAATGAGGCAAAGCTTGGTGGTTATGATATCCCTGCTGAGAGCAAAGTCCTAGTGAATGCATGGTGGCTTGCCAACAATCCAGCCCACTGGAAAAACCCAGAAGAGTTTCGACCCGAGAGGTTCTTGGAAGAGGAGTCCAAGGTTGAGGCCAATGGCAATGACTTCCGATTCCTTCCCTTTGGCGTTGGAAGAAGGAGCTGCCCTGGAATTATTCTTGCATTGCCAATTCTTGGAATCACTTTGGGTCGTTTAGCACAGAATTTTGAGCTCTGTCCTCCTCCAGGACAGTCCAAGATCGATACCTCCGAGAAGGGTGGGCAATTCAGTTTGCACATTTTAAAGCACTCCACCATTGTCCTAAAGGAAAGATCGTTTTAAGTATGTATTGTAGATTTCTCTGTGTTTTTTCTTTCCTATAATTGATGATGCAATAGTCTCCAAAGAAGGACAAGGTTTTGAATGTTGAATTAAGTTGAAAATTGTCTTGCAAACGTTGTGTGTGGGACGTGGGATTTTATATATGTGAATTAAATCATCTGCAATTAATAAATTTGTTTATCTTTCATTACGAGTGTTGTATGTTTCTATTTTCTCTTTTATTCTTCATTTCTTTTCTTTAGATGTTGGAAGCCAAATCTGTTATCTATTCTATTGCCTACTGCCGCCATCACCACACTGCAGAAGTCTCCAATAGCTGCCTGTCTCCTCATGATCTTAGCTTAGCACCTCATTTGAGATGCCAGTGGAGTTCAAATTGCTTGAGTTTTGAGTTGCAAGTGAAGCAGTTTTTAGATGCAGAAGTGATCATCGGATTAGGGAGAATGTACCCTTTCGAAACAGAAAACCAAAGGCTCTTGCACATTAATTGATTATTCCTCTTTTTATGAGAATTTTGAGTTTTCTTCAATAAAAATGACTTCCCATTTGAAAACAGAATCCAAACATTTGAAGAAAATAATAAAACACTGTAAATCTTCTATATATAAAAAGTGTGTATGAAACGAAAAATCTTGTTTTAACAGTTTTTCTTGTTTTTCCGTTAAAGTTAACACAGTTTGTTTTAACGGTTTGGCACATAAAATGAAGACATAAATGTTGAGAGAGATAGTGTTGTTATATGATTTATTAATCTCAATAATTATAATACTTAATAGTTTATATAATAATAAGTAATTAAAGATTAGTTATTATATTTTTCTCTTTCTCCTTAACATATACACGTGTATTAGGTGCATAAGACGTGAATCCCTAAATATAATATACGTATATTATACGTTTCATTAACTCAGATTATTGAGTATTTTAAATTTAAAAATCTCATATAATATATAATACAAATGTGTTTAATCAAAGTGTTTTTTTTTTCCATGGTAGTAGGACGTAGCTTCCGCTAAGTCATATTTTATACGTGGGCTTGCTATGATAGGCACCTGACAAAGGCCGTGATCCTTGAGCTAATCAAGAAAGAGTAAATTCGGCCAACAATTTTAAAATATATTTTATGATTTATATATATGCTATATATAGAAAATATTATACCACAAATTTTATAAAAAGATTATGTTTTAACTTTATGTTGTCCCTGATCGACTCAACCAACAGCAAAATAAGAATTTTAATATTGTCTCTATTGATTGTCTACAGGATGACATAAATTGATGAATTATAATACAAACATCAAACGACACATATTTTGAACTACCGTCTGTGTTAGACTTTTATTAAATTTTTCGTATACATCTTTACTAAAATTATAGATGTTATAAACATGTATTGGATTATATGATATTTTGAACTAATTTTTTTATTTTCTCCAATATGCCTTAAATTATTAAGTGACATCAATAATTTTTATAAAATATATATTATTTTTTACAAATAATCATTTCATAAAATTAAACAAACGTGCTTTACACGTTACTCCCACTTAGTTATGATTAAATATGTCTATGAAATACAGAAATAGAATCTTCGCACTTTTTTCCTACTGTATTTATTAAATATTTAGTGATATTCAAATTTAAGTAAAGAAAATTAAATAAAATCTAGTATCTACCGTAGGATTAGCATGCTTAATTACTATTAATGAAGCAAGATGAAAATTTTGTATATATTAATTAAATAATTTATAAATAGTGGTGAAATAATTTAAATTAAAATTTTGTATTATATTTTAAGAAAGTAAGAGAAAGTATTAAATAAAAATTAAAAAATTATTTGAATATAACTTCTTGTTTCAAATTTTGAAAAAATTTTATTATTTTTTATGTTTTCTTTAAAAATTATAATAATTAAATAATAACTCAAAGAAAAAATCAAAAATTTTAAATTAAAAACTTTTTATATTTAGATAAAAAAATTATAAAAAATTTTGAGATAAATGGAAATAGGTTCGCAGTCGTAACAAAAATAAGCCACCCTGTCCCTTATTCAATTGCAGATCGATCCAATCACAAATACTTGAGTCAAGGAGGGGAGGTTAAAGGGCTGTTAGGAAATGAGTTTTAGTAAATTCTGACTTTTTTCCTATTAAATGAGAACATCGCTTTTGTCCAGATTTTTCCTCAAATTATTTTTCTCTCTTTCTTTTTCAGAATTCTCTAAATTATCTACTCCTTTATATAAATAAAAATTCTATATGTAATCATTTTATGAATTTTTTATTCACTTCAATACACTTCAAAATAATTAATTATATATTAAAAAATTTTAATCCATCTAATTATATCAATAAAATGTACAAAAAATAAATAAAAATAACAATACGCAACATTACTCTTTCATTGAATCCAAATCTCCTCTCATACTCAAATCGCCGGGTGCCAAAAATGCATCCCCTTTCTTCCATAATTAACTCCAATAAATTTCCAGGTTAACTCTGCAAATCTTACGTATGGGTCAAATCCTATTTATTAGGCCTTCTAAAATCAAGATCTTGGTTCATCAAACAATTTTTTAAGAAGGACAATGGCATCTCACCAAGTTTTATCATTTGAAGCCAAAACAGGTTGCAAATTATAGGTTTCAAAATCTATAAAATTATGTCATTTGCTTCAAGGAATCAGCAACCAAAAAGAGAACATTGCAAAAGACGTACTGAAAAAGATTTTTTTTTTTCTTTTAGGTCACCGTTTACAAATGATTGAGAATTTGTTAAAAGCATCGATTTTTAAATTGTAATCTTCTGGTTAAGAGAAAATCCAGAAGCAATAATGAAAATAAGGAAAGGAAAAACATTAGAAGAGGCAAGAGAAAGTAGAGAGATGTGGATCGCAACCAGGCCCCCAAATCAAAGCCGAGAAAGCATCAGAGAGAGCAGACATATTGATCCATAGAATTCAATATCCGTGCACATTACCATGCTTCCTTCATTACTTTGTAATCCAGAGCATCGGCTTATTGTACACGGAATACTCCATAACAGAGCATTCAAAAACCTTTCATATTCCAAAATCTTTTATTTGAAAATAGCACTAAATAAATAAACAAGAACGCAGAAAACCCAACATAGAACAAGCAGCAACCTAGAAACTGCGAAGACGGAGGATGGATGTCACCAGATGGAGTTCCTGCGGCAATGTTTACTTCTTTGCTCGTAGAACTCGTATTTATAGACGAAGGGAGAGTCCTCTTTAGGGTTTCTCTCTATCTCAAGCGTTCAATGGCCCTAGTATTTGGGTTGCAGGTGTGAACGAAGGCCTAATGTCTCCTTTTAAGATTGGGTTGCAAATGTGAATGAAGCCCAAAAGAGTGAAGTTGCAATCATAGCGAGCCTGGTGACCCAAAAGAAACGACAGTCTCGAGCCCACACTCTGGGCTCTGTCGCTTGATAATTAGAATATTTTGTTTTTTTTCTTTAAATAAAAGAAGAAGAAGAAAAAAAAGAGGCGACTCTTTCCGCCTTCGTACAATAATAATCGTACTTTTGGAGGCGACGTTTGTCCTGTCCTAAAATGGTTTCGTAACGTTGCGAAAGTCTGTCAATGAATATTGCGGCGTTTCGTCTTAGCGGACCTAAAAGTCGCTACTACAGATATTAAAAAGAAATCAATATTTTTGGAATTGTAGCTAATGACGATATCACCTGAATGACAGCAGATGCAGTTCATTCTTTTAATTGCAGACGGAGCTCTCAAACTAGTTCATCTTCTTCTATGTCGCTCGGATTCCGATCTAAGTCGCTCGGATTCCGATCTAAGTCGGTTGGAAAATGACTTTCTTTGTTTTGTCTTCATATAAGAAGTAGATTATAACATCGATAATTTTGCTACGTGTTGTTCTTGTCACACTGAGGGATTTTGACTTGTTTACCTTTCTGGAGTAATTTAGTGTATCCCAGTGGAAGAAAGAAATAGTCGAGATTCTTGTTCGACAGCTTCTACCTTCAGTTAGTCTTTCCTGAAACTTTTCCTTTTCTGGACTCGTTCTCCTTCAAAATACTCACAGCAATGTTGCAATGGATGGGAGGTTCCAGGCGGAAAGTGACGACTGTAAGTGTGACTGTCACTTTCAGAGACTGCAATTAGATTTATCACATAATGTATTGTAATCACCACACTCTAATCACGCACATTGTATTCGATTCAAAAATCGGTTATCATAATCTCATAAAAAATATGATTTTGGATTTTCTGTTCTGACATGTGAGCATTGCATATCTTTTGCATGATTTCCAATTGAATTGTGCTGGAATCGGCATAAATCTCCAGTCAAGGAAGTCTATGCACAAGAGGTATATCCAGCTTAATGCATTTTGATGTTTTGTGCTTTAGTTTATCCAGTAAACGAAAGATGATCGCCGTTAAACGCGGCAAATGTGCTTGTTATGAACTTTCTTAATAATTGAAGGCAAAAGCAATACTTTGAGCAAAAGAAAAGGCAGCAACAGCAGCAGGCAGCGGGGTCGGAGAGCTATACTGCTGATGGAATGAACCTGTGCGTCCAGCATCACAATGAACACCGATCACTGGATGTTCTCAATTTGCTAAACTTGTCGACGGCTTCTCAAGAATGCAAGTCTACTTGCCCTAGTGGTAAGTAACATACTATTCAACCAATTCAAAAGTCACCAGCGGAGTTTCTCTGATTTTGTTTGAAAAAATTTTAGCATCGAAACTAACTAGACACGATGGTGAACCTTCACAAGTGTTGCTCTTTTTTTAATCGAATCAGAAATTTAATCTGCTGAATTTCTACAGATAGAAATTGAACGTATCCAGCAAGCACAACCTCAAATTAAGCCTACTGTGACTTCAGAGGCTGTGACAGTACTGTGTCCATACCCCTGTTGTTCATTCGTGGGCTTTGAGCACTAATTTACTCTCCATAACTATCGGTTGAATTTTTTTTCCTTTCTGAAACTTGCTGTTGGTATTCTTTTAAGTTAACTATTGTAGCTCTATTGCTTCAATGAACATGGAGTTTGTATTCTGATTTCAGCTAATGATTCAGTTTGATTAATTGTGCTGATGAAAATCTGAAAGAGCAGTCATGTGGTTGTATTATGGATATAGCTTCCCCAGGGATGCCATGCCCTTTGAGATTTGTTCATAGATTGTAGCTGGTGCATTCTACATTCTTGCTTATGATCCTTGATTGGAATTTATGCTCTCCCCTTATCTATTCATTCTATTTCTTACGCATACCATTCAAGGAAAGGAAGATCTAGAGGTCAGTGGTTCAGAGGTAAAGTACTACATCAAAAAAGGACCATCAACAATTCTTAACCACACAGATGCTCCGGCCAACTCTGTTGAGTGTAAGAAAGAAAGTAAGTTTTGTAATGGATCTTCACTATCATTTGAACTTAGTCCTCTTTACTGACCACGGCTCTCTGGAATTTGCTAGTGGAAATAACATGTTTTAAATGTGATGGTTATATGCTGAAACAGGAAGTCCATCACATTGCCAAGAGGAAGTTGTATCTCCAAAGAAGTGAGTGACGGATGTTTGGATACAAAGATTTGCTGTCACAGTACACCCTCCTACTTTCTCAAAACATCTTTCTTAACTCCACTTCACGAGTACTTATTTGAATTTGTTAACAACTAAAAAGTCATAAGTTTCTGTAGTAGTGTAATTACTTGAGTCAAGTAGGAGTTTGGTTTGCACATATGGAATGGCTGTTCTTGAATTTTGTTGTGACTTCTGCAATGGCATGCATAGCTGTGCTCATTTCCATCTCATAACGTACTTGTATCCGTTGAATATTTGGAAGAGTGCATGTTGTCCTCATGAGGAGTTGATGTATCTTTTGCCTTACAGTCTACTTAGCGTCCACGATGATAATCACATTGTTCTGAACGGTGCTGGTTCTAAAGTTGATCTCTGGAAGACAGCACCTGAGCACCGTAAGTAGAAAATATTCATCATCAACAATTTTTAAGGTTTTCTACCTTCCTTGCATTTTCTTTGAAGCTCACGGCTTGTCGAAATAAAATTATTGATAGCTCTAGGAGCACTTCTGTTGGTGCAGCCCTAGTTTATGGACTACTTATTTCTACAACTATCTTATCATTAGAGGTCAATATATGTGTGACTGAAATTGCATCCCCCCCCCCCCCCCTCTCTTCCCCACGGGTCTCTGTTTGTATGTATCTCAGAGCTCTCTGTTCTTGATTTGGTTGGTGATGAGGAGCCAAATGGTAATAAGGAAAGTGGCCCGATGTATGAAGCTCACGCTGCATTTTCAGTTGAAGGTAAGGTGCTGGTTTTAGGTCTGGTGGCAGGTTTTATAGTTTTCAACTCAAACAGTTGCACCTTTGTATTCAGTTTACATTATTTGCAATGTCAATCTTGAGCAGAAGATTTGTCATCTGACACAAACTGTTATTTACTACTGCATCTCTTGCCCATCAGGTTTGGGTGAAGTGGGAACAGAGACACCAGTCCATTCACCGCCACAACCTGGCAGGTAATTGCTATGTGTTGTGTTCAGTCAGAAGTGTCTAGCTAGGAATAAGAATTGGACGTTCACATCAATGCCTTAACTTTTAATGGTTGTGTGATTATAGATATTTTTCTATTGGTCGCTCCTCACCTTTGAAGGCTACAAGGCAACTCAATATGTCGAAGAACCATAACTATCTGCTGGATGACCTTGAACTAGACGTGGTGAGGACTTTTTGGAATGCATCTTTATACAAATTAAGGTGCTGAATTGCTCTAGCTACAATGGTTTTCTGAACGCCCCAATTGATCAGCTCCTAGTATGGATTTGTTTTCCTTGAAACACTAGCCCTAGTACCGTAGCTTTTTGTCATTTATTGGTGTTCCTTGATTCTGCATCTCTTGTTATTTGGTTATGGTTTGAGACTAGACCAACTAAAAAATGAGACTAATTATTGAGGCATGCTAAATGCAGGATAAAATGATGAAAGATATCAATATGCCCCCGAGTGGAAGTTCTCTTGACTTTTCATCAGGCAAAATGCATTCATATAGCAATCCCAATCAGAAATTAGCTGCTGTCAGATACTGCATGCAACATGATGGTCATGGTAGTCAAATAAATAGTTTACTTGGTGAAAGAAGTATCTTTAATGACCTTGAAAACGGCAAAGAAGATATATGGGATGGTAGCTTACAGTTTACTTTCTATTCTCCATTCTCTCACCCTTTATTGCTATCCTTTGTTGTTGCTATAACAAGTTGAAAACGATTCTGAATTTTGAAGCATATTTCGTGACATATTGTCATTTGTTTTCTACGCAAAATTCTATGCTGATCAGCATCTTCATTCATCTTGTCTTTCAATTATTTCTTAGAAGAATATTTCCTAGATGATGAATCATTCCATTACAGCAAAACCTTTTCTCTTTCTTTTAACCTTACATGAAATATGATACTGGTGGTTTGAGATACACATGTTATGATCTGTTATGTATTTCACCTATCAAAATAATTATATTATGCACGTTTTTAATCATGTCCAGAGATGAGATAGAGATGGTGTTTTACAGAGTCTTTTCCATTGTACACTCTATTAGCCTCTTTTATGTTCCATTGTTCATTTATATCCATAATGGTTTAGATCAAAAGACGTGATCAGTCTCTTTTATTTGGTTTTTTTGTCAAATGTCCCCCAGCTAGGTCTTGCTTCCTAGCTGACAACTTGCTTGATGAGAGGGAATTTGATGCATCTAGGAAGAACTGGTCACCTGAAATAGATGGTAATTCTCTGGATTTTTGGAAATATGGGAACTCTGTGATGTCAGATTATGCTTTTGAAGGCCCCGATCTACTGAAGAAAAGGTATTCTACTAAGATTGATCTTTCATAGTCCCTTATTTGAGAAATGATACCGTCTAGCTCCTTCGTGAAGTTTTTATATCTGTACAGGGATGCTACAACGGCAATGGACAGATTCAACATCATAGGTACTGTCTCAGTTAAACAATGAAACAGAACCTCCATTAACATAGTTTTTCGGAAAAATATAGTTGCAAGCATAATTGTGCACTAATCTGTACACCAATTTGATGTGATTGGTCAAAAAATAGATTTTATTGAAAACAGTGTTAATTTAAATTTTAAATATAAATAAATCAGTATTGGTACACAGATTAGTGCGCGACTGCGCTTGTATGTAGCAAAACTCTTTTTTTTCAGGCACCTTCTTCCCTGCAATCACTATTGGTAAACCTAAGAAATCGGACGTAGGATTACTCTGATAGCAGTTTGATGAGATCCTGTTATTTTGCTACAGCTCTCCTGACAAGTAACATATATATATATATATATATAATGTTTTGTATGTAAAGGCTCGATGATTTTAGACTAAAGCGAATGTATGTTCAGTTTTTCTTGGTTCCTCTCCTCTGATGCTCGCTTTATTTCGTAATCAGAGCCACCTGCTTCATTTTACAAGCACCAAACAGCAGAAAATGATCTTGACTTCATGAATTACAATGGAGCAAGGTACGGCAAGTTTGAGAATATATTATAGCTGACTTGCATATACTCAAGATTGTACCTCATGTGTGATGATAGACGCCCTACACCAGGGAGAAAGTTTGGTTTTGGGGATGTAACCAAGCAATCGGATTGGTTTTGCTTTGCAACAGATGATGGAAGAGATAATATGTGCATGCTGAGGTAGTTTTACTTAGCTTCGTTTGTTTCAAAGTGACTAAATATGTTTTTTTTTTTTTTTTTCTAGTTTTATCTGATGTGCTTTATTACTCGTAAACTTTTAGCAGCGAAGAGTCCTGCTCATCCAGTGCAGGTTATATTCCTTGATTCTGAAAATTGCATTGACAACTCGTGTTATTTTTTTCTATATTCATTATGAACTTCTTAAAGATTACTGAAGTGATCTATTTTCCCCCAATTCATGACAGTGAGGGGCGAAGTAACCAATAATTCACAGTCGAATTCAGCAGCAAGACGGACTAGAAGACGCAGCAATGCCTGTATTAGCCCTCGAAAAAAGTATGGTGTGAACAGCATTTTTGGCAAAGAGACGGGACATAAAAGCAAGGATGAAATTGGACAAGGGAATGATGTGCGAGGGTCAGGAAAATTTCCGAATGTGTCAAAACTATCCCACTCTAACAATCCCCTCCAGAAAAATTTAGGGCCAAACGATAGTTGGTTATGTGATGAAGGCTATACTACTGGGAAAGTGAATTCAGGTTTCGGTCCTTTCTCTCGAGATTCAGAGACAAAAATTCCATCCTCAGGCTCCAAGTTTTGGACTGGAGATCCTCCCAGTGAATTTCCCATTCCTGGATCAGATATTGATGCGAGATCTTCATTATTTGGTAGATCTAAACTTGGAGGAAGTTTGGCATGCTCACGCTCTGGCAGTTTCATCGCTGAAAAGTTACCGGTTCACGATTCCCCTGTATTCTCGAAGTTTGAGTTTGGGCCAACGGTGCCAGATTTGTCTCCAGATTCTAAATTGGAAGGCACAACTCCAGAATCTTCCTTTGTGGCTGGATATCATGGTGAGAAACCCTTTCCTGATATATCAACAGATGAAAGTGCTAGCAAAGATGTGGAAAATAAAGCAAAAATCCAGCCACATGACCGTGAAGAATTGGAGCTCATGGGAGAAGTTCAAATTGGCAATGGCTTATTTTCAGAGAATGAAAAGGCAATAGATGCTGCAAGTTCCGGGGGCAACAATTGTGGATGCAAAAACGCGGAAGATGAAGCTCCAGAGCCGATGCAGAATTTAAAAACAACATATTCGCCTCACCATGCGGAGCAGGCATCAAGGTCTCTTATAATCTCTGACAAACTTGAAAGTATCGTAGAAGAACAGAAGTACGTTAAACAGACTAATAATTATTTTTATTATTATTATTTTTTCCGTTCCTTACTCATGAACATTCGTATATTAAGATCTTTATCATGCTAAAGTGGTCACACTGTTTCCAGACTCCATTGCCGTAATGAATCTACAATTCCTTGTCAGAATGGGGATAAAGGTGTAGATATCTTGGCCCCTTTTCATGAACTGTCCTTTGACTTGCATTTACAAATTCTAATGCTACGTTCAGTATTAAAAAAATTGTTCAGTAATTTTCTCCCTGACGGAGGAATCTATTATACTCAAACGTTGCCGCAGATATACAAGTTATGAGGCCTCAGGAAAGAAGGCTAATAAGAAAAACCGAGAGCAAATGCGACAACTCATCTTGTCAGGTGATGATGCTTGAAAGCTACGTTCTTCAGCTTCTTTCTGTGAAGAAGGTACCGATGCATGCATCTGCACAGGATACCACAAAGAAGGTACGGTTCCTTCACAGATGATAGATTTGGCCAATCTTTGGAAACTAATGTATGAAAAAAGAAAAATTTTATTTATAAGTCTAATACATCATTCACCATTTTTTTTTTAATTTTTTTCTCTTATTAAATATGTGATATATGAATGATTAGTAAAAGAATTAAATTATTTAAAAGAATAAAATTAAATAAAATTTTGAAAAATAAAAAAAATTATGTGTCATGTGATATGTGGTGAACGAGGGTTATGAATAGCAAATCTCATGAAAAAAAATAATTACATTGAGTTTGGTACAGCCCCACGGTTCGACAAATGGTTCAGAAGGTTGCTTGTAGCATCCTGCTGGAGATGGTGCTAGTCTAATAACCAAAAAATATTAGCCTGCTAAAAAAAACCGCACCGTACACCTAATGTACATGGACAGACAGAGAGATATGAATTATGAACAATAGGAATTGGAAAAAAAAAAAGGCAAGGAGTATAATGCCCCCAGAAAATCTAGCACAAACGCAAATTAGAAAGAGCAAAAGCAGTAGAAGGTACTTCTATATATAGAGCAAATGACATCAGATCAGTAACTGAATACTAAACTAATATCAGCTTTTCTAGATAGCTTGATGTGTTGATAGTTGCAATTTCCTTTCTCCTGCAGTTCTTGTTCTTTTTCTTACATATTCTTCTACTCTTCTTATAAGGTAGGTGCTCATCTTCCCATGCAAAGCATCCCTTTGTGAGGATTGCTGAACTTTGTTAACTGACATCTTAACTTCGTAACATCGGACAGCTGGAGAGGCTTCAGCATGAATTCTTGAGCTCCTTCATCCAGGCACCTGTTCAAGCAAAGAAAACATAAGAGGTAACAAAAAAATAATTTTTGGGAAACAAGAAAATTAAGAAAACACCAAATTTTATGGGTTTCTAGTAGTGGTTGTTACTTCTTAATTCGTGTAGGGACATTCTCGGATGACACTACCACCACTGGTATATGCTTCATGGAAGGTGACTCCTGCTTGCAGAGAAAGATCTGCTGGTTAGGCAGTTATATACATATGAATACTTACTCAGTTACTCTGCCATCAGCTCTATACATTCTTCTAATAATACTCTAATGCTTTTCACTGCTATGTAATGATTAATCGAGTGGGAAATCATGAATATCTGTAGAGACTGAGATCTGATGCAATCAAATACAAATATGATGAGAAGGGTTGTGTCACCTTAATTTTTTTAAGTAGCTCATACCCTGTCATTCCTGGCATACAATAATCAGTGATTATCAAGTTCACCTTACAAACCTGCAAACCGAATATGCCCAGTGAGTCAGTACTATTGAAATGACTAATAGGAAGAATCCTAATTTTTGGCAAGAACTTTAAACACTAAGAATGAAATGAATGAGTGTAAATGTTACTGAGTTTTTTTTTTTTTTAAAAAAACAAAAGAAGAAGAAGAAAGAAACTGGGCAGGAAGAGCTTGGAGTTGAAAAGGTTACTTTACATTGTTATTGAATGTGCGCTGCCCATCACCCAGGCCCAACAACTCCAGTGCCTTTTTCCCATTCTCTGCCGTAGTCACTGCAAGAAAATAACCCATATTATGCACCACTCTTTTTTTTCAAAAAATCATGACCATCTAATATTATAATGATTACTTTACACACGATTTAATATGGATAAAATGTGGCACGATAAATTATAGCTTTTTTCCCAAATTAGGGATTAGGTTAAAGGACTAATAATTCGGAGTTAAAATGTATTTCTTTCTTCTTCCTCCTCTTTTTTTAAATGTATTTTTTTTCCTTTCTGCCACAGCAGGTAACGTTATTACCCGCCTTTTGCTTCTTATCCTCCTATAGCTAATAGCATGTGTGCCTCGTGAAAAAATAAAACGCGCGCGCGGACATACTATACAGGAGAGGACCCACGAGGGATGGTATCATGATGGTACGAAGATGCAATCTGCAGAGAATCATAAACGGTATCGCTCTGACAATTTCCATCTAGTCTTATCCAGTTTATCCTATTGCTTCTGCCTATTTGAAATGGTCGAAATGAGATCCAAAAATAATGGAAAACAAATCAAAAGTAAGTAAAGAAAAAATCTGCGCACTAATATATATATATATTAATTTAATATAATTAGTTAAAAAATAAATTTTATTATAAACGATACTAAATTAAATTTTAAATTTAAAAAATTAATATTAATACATAAATTAATAAATAATTTTATTTATACATAATAAAACTCCTAAATAAAACATTTCATTCACGGCCTAATGATCCTGCAAAAAGGGGTTTAAAAAAGAAGTAGAAAGAAGAAATGGCACGTGTTTGTCCGGGCAAAAAGTGTTCCTAAAGAAGCACGAATGCAGGATGTGCATCGAGGAGTCATCTTGAACAATAAATAAACAATGGTACATATTCTTATCCTCAAAAGATACATCCAAAAATAAAGGAAAAGAAAAAAACAGAGGAAGCTTTCTTTTGGGATAGATTCCTTCCCCACCCCACCCCACCCCAACCCACCCATGAGAAAGGTATTAGGAAACAAAAATTTTATGTGCAGTTATTTTTATATATTTTTTTTATACATTTTAATAATATGATTAGTTGGATATTAAAAAAAATTAATCCAACCATATTAGTAAAGTGCACAGAGTACGCAAAAGTGACTGTATATAACATTGCTCTTTAAGAAATACTAATAAAACAAAAACGAAAAACAGAGAACGGATGAAGGCACGAGAAGAGAGACATGAAATGTGTATTATACAACCTTTACACGAAGACTTGGTGAGTAGCTTTTCAATGAGTTTTCGGTCCACCAAACTGTCATCAACCGCTAAAACATGAGGTTTCTCATCCCCCATTGACGCTGAAGAAGAAGAAGAAGAAGAAGAAGAAGAGGAGGAGGAGGAGGAGGAGGAAGAAGTAGCCATTTTCAAATCTCTCAGCCCAGAAATATCCCCACTACAGAACTTTAAAGAAAGTCAGCCGACAGCCAAAAGACTGCTTTTAACCAACAAACAGAGGGAGAGGGAAGGGAAAAAAACGTCTCTCTGACAACTTCTACAGAGGTACGAACCTATATGAAAATACAATGCTGTGGGTTTTGGTGGGGGCCTCTGCTCTTAATAGGATAAATATTTATGCACATAAATATATAGGAACAATGGCAGAAAAAGAAGAATAAGAAATGAATGACAGAATCAAAGGGTCACAGATATTTCGTGATCCTTTTGGGTACTTGGGATATTGATTACAGACGAAAAAACAGACCCCCCCACCTTGTCTTCCTAATCCTTTCGGATCCGCATCCAGCTCACCATTTCTTACACGCCTACTCCTATTCAATTATTCTTTTTCTTTTTCTATTTTTACAGAAAAAAAAAAAATCAATCATCATACTCTTATTTTATTTTTAAAAAATATTTTAATTATAAAAAAATACATAAAAATAAATCCATAAATTTATGTAACTTGATATAATGCGTCATATTATAAGGTTACTTTTATTAAAAAGTAACTCTAACGAATTATATGAAAAAATATCAATTTATAAATTTATTTTGTATAATCTATTTGTATCTATAGTAAACGGATTATATAAAATCACATCAATTTATAAATTTATTTTGTATAATCTCTTTATATCTATAACAATTTTCTTTATTTTTATCTTATTATTTAAGATGACATATTTATCACTATTAAATTATCTTTTATTAGAATATAATAAAAGAACAATTACATTCATCGTTTTCACATATTATATTTTTTTATTTTTTTTATTTTTACTAAATTTTCTGATAAATATAAAAACTCAATTAATTTAAGAAAAATAAAATTAAAAAAATATAAATATAAATAATATATAAATATAATAAGTAGCAAAGCTCATCACAAAATTGATATCCCCGTGTGTAATCCACACGTTGCCATATTCTTCCAACAGCTCCTAAACTACTATTCAGCATGGATTTCATTCTTTTGGTTGACAATTTCTTTTTAAGTTAAAAAGAAAAAAGACAAGTGCTATTCATAAGACAGATATAAAAAGTAAATAGCATATCATAATATCTATAATTGCTTGATTATATATTTTGAATAATATTTGTTAAATTTAATTATTAAAAATGAAATATTTAATTAAAACAAAAATAAAATGTGGATCGAGGATTCAAATATAAAAAGATTGTTTCAATATCATGTCAAATCACTCATTTTAAAAACTAAAGTTAATAAAGAAAAACTGAATTTAATTATTCAATTAATTTTTTTAATAATAAAATAAAAAAGGTATCTTTATCATCACGCTTAAGAGAAAATAAAATTTTCTACAATCCAATTTGTTTCCCGATATAAATATATATATATATATATACATATCTCTATATATGAATTTAAAAAATCAGAGAAATTAAATTTTCTTAGAAAAGGTAAATAACTCGTAAAGTGGATGACATATCTACTGCATGGACAGGTAGGCATGAGATAACAACTAGGATACGTTTAGACTTTTTCCACGATCTTTTCTTTTTTTTCTTTTTTGGATCATGCGGAGGAAAAAAATTAATGTTTTTGACATGATTTAGGATATAACACTAGATATCCAACTGCAATCATGTTTTTTTTTTTAAAAAAAAATAAAATTATTTAATAAAATTAAAATACCGTCCTTTATATTAAAAAAAAAAATCTTATTTAGGATAATCGAAAGATTTCGCTACCCAAGAGAATAGAAATTGATCATAGAAAAGACAACAGATTTCGTAAGATAACCGTGGGAGATTTGTCCATCAACAAAGAGCGTGTTGGCAAATTAATATTCAGTGAGATAATAATAATAATGTATATTCCTAGTTCATGACTATCCAACAATTATTCCTAATAATGAGTAGAATTAGCATTAATGAATAAATCATCACTAGAATGAAGAATCTGTACAGTATTTGAGTCTAAAATTGCATAAATAATAAGGCAAGGTGTAATTTTGAATAACATTATACTTGAAAGGTACTTTGAATACAGATCAATGAGATTACTACACCACAAAATACAAAGGGATGAAGTATGAAGCAATGCCATTGTGATTAGACTTGAGTAGTTATTCAAGTTAACCAGGATAGAAATCAAAAAAATGCAGGTCTTACCCAGAAGATGGCAACCTGTGAATGGGAAACTTTTTAAGGTGAGGTAAAACCTAGTCTAGTGTGCAATCGCCAAGACTTTACAAAGTGCAAAAATTGATTCCACCATTAACTTAATCACGTATATCTAAAGGCATCCCCAACCACTCACAAAAGGAACCAGATTTTTCCATTCCTCCCTGCACGTGATGAAAATTCACAGAATCTCATGAGAAATATGAATCAGTCCAAGAAGATGAAAACATATAGCATAAAACTAATGATCACTCCAATAAATGAACCGAGCGCTTGAAAACATAGACCTGAGCATCATACATTTGAAGCAAATAACAACCAAATCTATGCTCACACAAGTAGAATTAATCAAAGCACTTAGACATCCAATCAGAGAGGCAAATGGGACTTGAATTTCAAGGACACTTGATGAAAGAGTTGGTGGTAGTGCAGACAGACTTGCAATGTCGCACATGAGTACTTGTAAATGATTTAGATATGGGACATGATTCATTCTCGAGCATATGGCATACAATGTGCAGAATCTCAGTCGCTAAAACAAAATTATCGGGACATCAAGCAAAAAGTTTCAATGTTATAACAGTCAATTGCAATAATAAAATATAAATACCTGGTATTAAACTCTGCTATGCCTTCTTTCTGCTGATATCATGTCTTGAATACCAATCAGCATGAGTCACACGCTGCCCATGCAATAAGTGCACTTCTTCTACTTGGTTCAACCAGATCTCCTGAAATTAAATTCCAGGTGAAAAACTGCAAAGAACCTCAAAGAATTACAAGTTACAGAAAAAAAAGGAACCAGCAACTCCGATATAGTCTCCTTGAAGAATAATTTTTTTTTTTTTTTAATAACTAATCTCCTTGAAGAAGAAAAATCAGAAGCCTAAACTGTTGTCAGGGAATTGATACTCCTCCTATGCTTGTATGGAACTTTTTTCATGCACCTGGAAAAACATCAATGCAGGTGTTTGAAGACAAACACTTTACTATCAGCTTAAAACAACATTCAACCCTCATTGGTGCAAGTTTCATTTCATCACCATGGAAGTGTATCATGCCTACCAAACAAGTATACAACAATTCATAGTTCTGATAATCACAGAGGAACTATGATGTTCTCTTTGATCAGGCAATACAAGTCCTATCAACTTACAAGATGATTCATTTCTTCGTGAAGTACTTTATCCATCTGATCAAACAATGCAGTCCACCTCGCTTGATGCATGTGAAGAATTATGCTCAAGGAAGATTCGGGAGCAGAAAATTGTTCATTTTCTTTGATTGGTGAGAACTCTTCCGATATCAGTAAAGGCAGTTCCATCTGGAGTACATCCTTAACCCTCATCCTACTCTGTCTTAGTGCTGCAAAAAAAAAAAAAAGGTTGTTACATCATATGAAATATTATAGATTATCGACTAGAGTATGACCAAGCTCCAAGAAAGTGAAATGCACCTGAAAGGCGCCCTCTAATATCCCGGCAAAGGAGTCCCAACCATTGAGAAGCTAGATTGGCAATTCGGAAGCAAGAAGAAATACAAATCAGTTTAAGATGTTCTGTACCTTAAAATGATTATTATCATAAAGAGAATTTAGTTAAAACACTATCAACCAACATTTTTAACTATCAGCATGGAGAGGTTGTGGAATGGAGTACATGCACATTTAGAAACCAGCTAGCCAGCTGAACAACTTGGTTCATGCACACATACATGAATGGGTATGATACTGAGCTAATTTGTCACTGAATTTACTTATCAAAAAAAAAAAATTGTCACTGAATTTTGTCTTTGAATGAAATCATTACCATAAAGGGGGTTTGCAGAGGGAGATAACTACAGCTTGACAGCTGAGAAGTAAATTTTATACATGATATTTTGCATTTGAGTCCTGAATTTACAAATTTAAACCTTTAAAAGTGGGAAGCATGCCAAAGTGGTGGCAGTGCAATCCAAAAATCTATCCCAGTTTTGCATTCGCTATAAAATCTTCAACCCTGTTGATATGCCACCAAAGCTTGCTAAGATCCTTCCAAATCCTCTGGATGACCCCCTGCCTGGATGCATAGCTCATAAGAAAAGATGACTTCTGTTTAATGGCAATTTCAATCACCATGGGTATTGGTATCCCTTTTATGTAGGTTCTATTATCAATCAGCATTCACTGAGGTCAAATATAAGTGACTAATGAAAAGCAATAAGCATGAGAAACAATCTTCCATTAAATCACAACTAACCTTTGGGATCAAAAGGAGAAACCACTCCATTATCTTCTGACTCTTCCTGAGAGCTTATATTCTCTGTCAACATGGTTTCATCAGCAGAGTTTGCATCCTCTGAAACTGTAGTACCAGATGACCGCAACTTTACTTCTTCCTTATCATTCCCGTGATCTTGACTCTTTCTCAAAGCTACACTCAAATCATCGACCCCTACTTTCTTTTCTGAATTCATGTGGATAGGCCTAGTTGGGTACATGGGCCAGGGCCATCCACTGACTTGACTGCCACATGGTAGAGCATTTGAACCTTCATTCAGATCACAATCCTTAATTTCCTCTCTAAACAGCATATGCTGCTTGCTTTGAGTATTTTCTAACTCCACGCTTCTAACCAAGGCCTGAATTATTGAATAAACTTGTTTCCGGTTTCTTAAGCGGTTTATAATCCCCGGATTCAGTTCATCAAGCAACCCACTTGGTGCAGAAACCTTAGGGAACCCGTCAACATGTTCTATCTTTGCAACTTTCATTTTTCTACTGGGCATTTCAGTTTTAGCCATGTCATTTTTGCACTTCCGAACATGCTTTTTTATTGTTGGTTGAGATGCAGGTAGTGAGAGGAAACCATTCTTTTTCATTTCTTGCCAAACTTTCATAGGGTCCTTTTGCTCCAAGGGAGCATTACAACTCCCATTCTCTGAAGCACCACTTGATTTCTTAATAGCATAAATTTCACGAGTATTAGATGGGTCTCTTTCTTTTATGCTTAACAAGGCCTCCACATTAGGATGAGAGCCAAGACACCACGAGGTCACACAATTTGGTTCAAGAACTTTGTCTTTCGCCTGAAAACCTGTGTTGTCAGTGAGCTGGGCTTCAAGCATACTGCCCATAAATTGAAGAGCCAATCAACACATATCAAACAAGCAAGACCCAAGATTTCTCTTGTTTAATAAGGCAAACTTGGTGGGTGATCTTCCTGCGCATTAAATGTTGATGGTAACAACAGCTATATCCAATACCTTGAACATCTCACAACTTCAAACTACAACCAGCAAGCAAAAGAGGAGCTGCTCAAATAATTAAAATACTGACCCAGAATGAATGGGGGAAGTTATGCATATGATATTAAAAAAACGTGAATCTAAAACTTATAAATTTATAGCTTGTATATTCTTGAAGTAACATGTGCGATCATTTAACCACTGCACACTTAAAATTCAATTTTTGTTATGGAAATTAACGTAAAGAAAAACAAAACCCGAAAAAAGTGGGCATTCTCCATATAGCTTACACACACACATTATATGTATGGACTAGAAAATCCCATCTATTTCTCTCTGAGATGGACGAGGAATTCTAAAATAAAAAAGCAAACTTGTTGGACTGACCTGGTGATAAAAGCTCTGGTATACCGCATACAGCAGTATATTTGGAAACTTGTATGCGCTGGGTTTTAGGGTTCATAAAAAGAGATTAAATAAATAAAGAAAAAACGAAATGCTCCTGAAGCTGAAATCGGTAGATAGATGATTAGGAGGGAAAGACGATGAGGAGAGTGGTTTGGGTCTTTCGACCTATCTTTACTTATACATATGTGATCCCGCCCCCAAGCGCCTTTCTTTCCTATTTTTAAATTTTCCCGGGAAAATTTCCTGTTTTTGGCTTGAGTAGCGACTACTAATTACATTTTCGCATGGTAATCGCGAAAACTTTGAATTCTTTTTTTTTTTTTTTAATTTTAAGTACTTTCACATGTTTTACTTTCCGACAAATCTTAAACAAACAAAAAAAGGTGATCAAAGTTTAATACGTTTAGCTTGTTCCAATTAAATGTTGTTCCACATAAAACGTTGTTGGAATTGAACCCAAACTTAATCTAAGTTTAACCCGTTCGGATAATGAAAGTATTTCATCTTATTTTATCTCGTATTATTTTATTTTTATAATTTTTTCAAATTCTCACACAATATATAATAAATAATTTAATTTTTTTAAATTTTAAAATAATAATAATATTAAAAAATAATATCTAATAATATTTTATTCAATTTTAAACTCTCATCTCATCTCAACTTATTATCCAAACAACACATAATTCTTTTTTCTAATCTATAGGTCCTTGCGATTCATCGTGCGTTAGAATTCACAGTCGAGTGGGAATTCTTTATATGTCTACCTCATGTTTGGGATGTGAGATGAGTTAGAATAATCACAAGTATCATTTAAAGACTTCTTATGTATTTTTTTTTAAATTACTCAAACACAATATATTTTTTAATTTCTTCATTTTAAAACAAAATACAGAAAATAATACTATTTTTACAATTTTTAAAATAAAACTAATCTTAAAAAATTATATTCAAATAATTTTTGAACTTTATAATATTTTCATTTAATATTAAATAAAACATCTCAACTTAAATAATTTCACTAATATTCTCGAACAATTTTATTACTATTCATAACATTTTATTCTGACCTCATTATTCAAATATGCCCTTAGTCATATTATAACATAGTTATAGATACACAATTTTTTACATGTTTATTTACACAACCATATTTTAAAATGCGGATAGTTTTATAGAGTTTTATAAAATTGTAATACTTTTCTATGCTATTTTATAAAAATGCATGACATTGTATAAAATGTTGGGAAAACAATTGTATGTTTATTGTTTCATGACTAGAACTTGTTGTCATGTTTCTCAGCTGGTAATACTTAATAGGCTTTCAGATGCCACGATGCACCTACAATAACTAAGTAAAAAATGTTGTTACATTAATTTATCCTAAGTCCATGTTATTCGGCCTCGGCCTTCACACGTACTTTTGTTTTATATTCATGTGTCACGTGGTTCTATTAATTTATTTAAATTTTAAGATATAGGGATTGTTTGAAACTTTGGACAATGAGATAAAATGATATAATTTTAGATAAAAATTAAATAAAATAGTGTTAAAATATTATTTTTTACTATTATTATTATTTTAAAATTTGAAAATTTTGAATTGAGATTTGAAAAAATTGAATTATTTATTATATTTTGTATGAGAATTTAATAAAATTGTAACGATTAGATGAGATGATATGAAATTTGATGATTTCTCAATCTAAACAGCTCCATAATGTAAGGATCATACCCTTGCCAAATGATGTTTATTTTTTTAAAATCGTGAATGCTTTAGCCACAAAGATATTTTATAAAATTAAAATTTCAAATTAATGTGTCTTAATGCAATATATTAGATTATACAGTTATTTTATTATAAAGTAAATTTAACTTATCATGTGAAACCATGCAAATTTGTAAATTTATTTTTGTAAAAAAATAATAATAATAATATGATTGTATAACTTCTCATCTCATTATACCTATGTCAAATTGAGAAATGATATTTACAATTATGAGTGTACAAGTGTCATTCAATTACTTAAAAAAATGAATAAATATGGGACTCACATAAAAAAAAATTAAATTTTTAATAATGGACCCACTCTTTTTTTAAACGACTACACGAAACTCGTACTTGTTAACATTACTATGTCAAATTTAAGGCAAATTATGCTATTGTTGTCCATTCCCAAAATCATTGAAATCAAACACAACATAATTCCTGCGTACGAATTTATCTGAGTGTGCAAATTATGGAGATAAACAGAATCATTGGGGAGTGTCATAATTAAGAAAATTCAACACATGATTTTATATAATGAGGAGCTAGCCAAGCTAAGGATGCAAATGATATTGACTTTTTTGCATTAAGATGTACACTATGTGTTGCTTTATTTTACACAAAGTCAACTTAATATGATAATATATAGCAATGTCAAACACATAAAAGAATCCGATGCCAAACTATAATGGAAAAGTTAATCAAGGCTCTATATTCTCTATCACGCGATGGAAGGCATATTACATTCATCATAATGAATGTATAATGATGCTAATTATACATTAGCAAATTTGTTATAATTCATTTTGCAATCAATCAATGTAAGAATTGTGTGACATATAAAATCATGAGTAGCTAAGTTGGTCAGGTCTTGAATTGATTCCTCAATAATCACCAATTTGGGTCTCATTAAGTTCATTGGAGACTTACCTGACTGTTAATTTCAAGGCTCCATGAGATTAGTCAAGATGCGCTCATGCTAGTCTGGACACCCATATATATATAAAAAAGAATTATGCTACACATAAGTTAGTGTGTCTACATATCGTTTATAGTATGACCCACTATAATTCATAACTTTTAAAAAACTTAAAACACTGATAATTTTGTAGCACAGTTGATATGAAAATTTCTCACATAAGTAGTGTGCTGGGCATGTAAAAAATAAGACTTGTAAAAAAAATAAGACTTGTAAATAAATTTTCTTTCAATATAATCATATTACTTTAATAAAAATAAATGTTAATTTTATAAGATCAGTTTTCACTCTATATTAAAATAGTTGTAATTTGATATTTTTTGTATTATATAAGTAACCTTTATTAGACATATAGTTATAAAAAGTTATAAATTTATCATAAATTATAGGACTTTTTTTAAAAAAAAGGTGGGGTTCATTATTTAAAGAATAATTTTTTTAATATATGTCTCATATTTATTTATTTTTAAAAAAAGTATACGTGAAATTTATATATTTTAAAATTATAAATATTATATTTTTCATAATAATTAATGATTAAATTAGTACACGTGTCGAATTGAAACGAATATGATGGAAGGTTTTGAGTTATGAGGTATTTTTTCTTAGCAAATTCAACTGTGGGCCACTGCAAGGGTCTGCATAACCAAAACCTAAAGGAAAGGAAAAATGCGATTGGAAAGGTCACGCACCCCAACGAAACCAGCGGGTCATCGTATCAGTGTCCGAAAAGTAAGATAGGAAAGAAATTAGAGAGAAGCACGGAGAGAGAGCACGAGCGGTAGACTACTTGTCAAGCGGCGTGTCTTCAAGTGTCGTGCATGCATTTTATGCAATCTGTTTCCTTTGCATGCACTCTCTCTCCTCTCTCTGTCTCTCTCTCCCACAAATCCACGTTTTCTTGGGTAAAAGACTCCTAATTACCACCGCCGTAAGCGTAACGCTCTGCTGGAAGCGCCGCCATATCCGCCGAGTTGACCACTCCGTTGTTCTTCAGCTCGACTTTCGTAGACCAGTATTTTACTGCTACTGGTTGGGAAAATAGAGTGTTACGAGGATGAAAGATAAATGAGTTGGTTTTTGTTTTCGTTATATATCTGAATGGGAGGAGCACTTAGAGATTTGGGTTCTTCGAGGATTTGGACTTGGTTGGTGTCTTTCTTAGTTCTGTAGTTTGTACTGTTTCTTTAATCACTGTCGAATCTCAGAACGTTTGCGCGGATGTACGTGCGTGTGCGACGGCGAGTGTACATGTGTGTGTGCTTTGGTTGATGATGATTTGTTTGATTAAATTTTTGGTCCTGGCCAGAAGGGGTTTTAGGGTTCTGATTTAGATTTCTGTCTTGCTCTGTTCGAGGACTTTGATTTTGGCTTAATGGGGCCCAAGAGTTGCATGAATGCTTCGTGCGGAGCTACCTCCACGCACGAATGGAAGAGAGGCTGGCCTTTACGATCCGGTGGATTCTCCGATCTGTGTCACAACTGCGGGTAATTACCGTTTTCTTCTTATGCTTCTACTTTCGGAATTCAATTTGATTTTATCTGAGGCTGATTTGATTTTTGCAAAGGGCAATCGTGGGTTTTTGTGACGTGCTGAACTTGTGTGCTATTGGGCTTTTCTCAGACAAGTGATTTGACTCTCTGCGTTGATCTTGAAGCTGTTCTATTTTTGTTAGAAAGCTGTAATGTTCGCGTTTGTTGGATTTTCTACAAGGAGAAACTAATGCCGCTGTGATTAGGAAACCTATAATTAGACAATCAAACTGATCCTTACTCCATTGTGTCAAGTAGCCAAACTAGCTATGACTTGCTCAAAATTTCTATCTTATACTCCAAATCTATGCAAATTTATCAATGGGGAAGATGAAAATAAAAGAAAATCTGCAATTGCAGCTTATAGATTGTAACCACGGCTCATAATTTAACTGTAATCAATCAGCGGCTATGTCCACGAGTTTCCGGATTTATGTGTTCCATTAGTTGCTATATGCTGAACTTAGCTAATCAGATTAGCTGGGTTTTTAGGTCCGGAAATTTCTGTGGGCCAGCTTAATGAAAATCTGTTATATTTATCAGGATGATTATATCTAATGAATGCAATATTTTCCCAATGGAGAGTCTGCTCGTGGCAAAACTTTATATGGGTTCAAATGAATCGTTTGTTGAGTTAAATCAAGACTTATGTCATTTATTTTATTTCTACTCCGTGTAAATTCCATTTTCAAAATTCAACCTCTAATTTCCATGATGACAGAACTTAGATGGTCTCCAAACTTTGAACTGTTATATTTCTATTTTAGCTTGTGACATAAAGATTGACACTAGAATATAATATTTTGTTTTCTTCATTATGGTTTCAATATTTTCTGATTGGCTTATTCTTGATGTTGTCTCTTTACTTAGATCTGCCTATGAGGATCTGGTTTTCTGTGATATGTTCCACTTAGAGGAAACTGGTTGGAGGGAATGCAGTTTATGCAACAAGGTAAGGTTAAAGTGGTGCCTTTCCTTTTTGGGCTAAAGCTTTTATTTTATTTTATTTTTCTTGTTGAGATTTTGAATTGATTTACTTTACATGGCAGCGAATCCACTGTGGTTGTATAATATCCGAGCCTTCATATGAGTACCTTGATTTTGGGGGTGTCGGGTGCAATAACTGTGTGAAAAGCTCTGGAATTTATCCGGTATGACCTACCACAATTTATCACTGTAGTGCTCCATTCAATGATGTTTACATGGGTTAAACAGTTGCATTTTATCTCAATTATTGATGGCCTTGCTTTTGGCTTGTGTTGTGTCAATATGCCTATAGCTGCAAATATGATGATTTTTGTATATATGGTACTGGTAATTATTGATCTTTCTTTAGAATTCCTTCAAATTGACAGCGGGTTAAATATTTGATTGGCATACTATTCTTTTTTCTCGCCTCCTTCTCTCTTCACCTTCCCCTTTGCAGAAATGTAAGAGGATTTGTTTCTCAACAGTCATTCATGTTTAGGGTCATGGATGTGGTTAAAATGGTCATGGGAAGGACCTTTTGCTCCCTTTTGAATTTATTTCTAACTTGATGTTTTGCTAATTGTCTGACTTGCTTACATGTTGCTGATAATATCATTTGTTGACGATGCTAACCAGCAATGCCATTTGACTCACATTTTGTCATGTATAGGGTGTAAAAAGCATTTCAGAGTGCTAATAGACTAGTTGGTTTTATGACTGTCAGACTATATCTTTAACAGAGTTTGATTGTTGTTTTTATGCAGATCTGGAGGGGTGAACTTTCTAATGGATTTGGTTTATTAACGGTAAAGAATGCTGCTGATTCACTCTCCAGTCCTTTTGAAAAAAGATTGGTCAGTGAGGATGAGGGAAGACTTATGCAGTTGTGCAAAATCATGGAAGCTGATGAACCGAACCTCTTGCCTCAATCTGAGAGAGGTGAGGCAAATGCATCTCAAGTTGGCCTAGGCTTTTCGAATGTGACTCAACCATCCATTGGATCAGCCCCATTCACCAAAACAGACAATAGTAGACAAATATTGGAGGGCAAAGATATGCATGAGTCACTAGCTAAGCCATCTTTGAATATGACCTTGGGAACTCCAAATTTTGTGTTTCCCTTTTCTGGTGGCGTTGTAGATGGAAGGGAACAGAGCAAAACACCTTCTCCCATCCAACAAGGGCAAAGATCTCGCCCAATACTGCCCAAACCCACAAAAACTACCATCACTGTAAGTTCAGAGACAAATAAAAGTGTGGCACAGATGCGAATTGCTAGGCCTCCTGCTGAAGGACGGGGAAAAAACCAGTTACTTCCCCGATACTGGCCAAGAATTACTGACCAAGAGCTGGAGCAATTATCCGGAGAGTATCCATTATTTTTTACATCCTTTTATCCCTGTTTATGATATGTATTTTATTGTTTAGCCATCGATTCAAGTGTAGTGTTTCCCTTAAACTTATTATTTTCGAAGTTTGAATTCCACTATTGTGCCATTGTTCGAGAAAGTGCTCAGTGCCAGTGACGCTGGTCGGATTGGTCGTTTGGTTCTCCCAAAAGCATGTGCTGAAGTAAGTTTAGAAGTTTTTGCTTCCTTTACTTCTCCTTTCTTTTTCCTGGCCATGTATATAAACTGAAAGTCAATGCAGGCATATTTTCCTCATATTTCTCAATCAGAAGGCCTGCCTTTAAGGATTCAAGATGTGAAGGGGAATGACTGGACATTTCAGTTCAGATTTTGGCCCAATAACAACAGCAGGATGTATGTTTTAGAGGGTGTTACCCCTTGCATACAGTCTATGGAATTACGAGCGGGTGACACTGGTATGCTTCAGGATATTCTGGCAGAGAGGACTATGTTTAGTCCATGGATTTTTTATATATCTCATGCAATTATTTTATTCTTTCTGATTGTACACTAAGCTAATTGTGAGATGCTTGTACATCATTGTATTGGGATTCACTTTTGAAGTTGGTTGGTATGGAGAGGAAAGTTTTCAGCCACACCAATTTTTTTTTCCATAAAAATTAGATTTTTTAATCCCAAATCCTTAAATAATGCTTGCATAGAAGGCTGAAAGAAAGCACTTAAGGAACTAATTTGCTGTAGCGAGACATCCCAAAATTCAAGAAATAGTTCCTTTTTTTTTTTTTGGGGGGGGGGGGGGGGGGGGGTGGTGACGGTGGGATGGGGGAGCCATCCTAGAAATTTTGAACTATTGACCTTTTTCTAAGGCAATAAAGGACTACGGCCAGCTTAACCTATCTTCTTCCTTGGTAATTACTTTTTTTGTGGAAGGGTGTGTAGTGTTGATTTTTTTAATAGTTGTATGTTTAAATTCCTTTGCAATGTAATTTAAGCGTATCTATGTGGCCTTCTTTCACTGGTACATGGCGTTCTGCAATAGGATATGGTTCACAAGATATACAAATTGGTTTAGGCACAAGTTTGTTTTGACATTCATGTTTAAATTTTCATCTCAGCGATCAAGAGGTGCATTTGTCAAAGTTCTTATTTTAGTTCTATATTAACCTGACATTTTTTGGCCTATCTTAGGGAATTTTGAGAAACTGGTTCATTTTATTTAAATGGGTGTCATTTGTAAACTTAGTCTTTTGTAAAATAGAAAAGTAAGTGTTTCATTATTCTACTTCAAAAAAAAAAAAAAAAAAAAAACATTTGTTTCACTATTTTTCTTCATTTCTGCACAGTAACATTTAGTCGGATAGATCCTGGAGGCAAACTTGTCCTGGGGTTTCGAAAGGCATCAAACACTGCAGATTCACAGGTTAGCTTTGTAGCCGTATTGTACTTTCCCAACTACATCCTCTTACTTTCAGATAACATCTTAATTCTTTATGCGTCTTGGAAACTGACATATCATTTATACGTGATTATTCAATTGACAGGATGCCCAGATGTCTGCCCTTCCTAATGGCACTCCTTCTAGGGAAACTTCCTTTGCTGGTGTTATTGAGAGTCTGCCTTCAGGAAGTGGCTACTCTGGGATTTTTCAAACAATGAAAGGAAGCAAGGAACCTCACTTAAATGCTCTCTGTGAAAATTTGCATTTAGGGGAGGGAGATATCGGGGTGAATAAATGTGATAACCATGGAGACAGGATAAATAAAGATTCACCACAGCAACCAATGCACGTTCGAGAGAAGAAGAGGACTCGAAACATTGGCTTTAAAAGTAAGAGGCTGTTAATGCATAGTGAAGAGTCTTTGGAGCTAAGACTTACATGGGAAGAAGCACAAGACTTGCTACGTCCACCTTCACGTGTGAAGCCAAGCATTGTTACAATTGAGGACCATGAGTTTGAAGAATACGATGTAAGTATATTGTGATCAGCCCTGTTGTTTGCTTATTGTTATGAGGTTGAACTTATGAATATTCAAATGGGTTTTATTATGGAATCTCTAGGTAATTGGTGTGATTATTGATTTGTTGTTCATGTAATTCAGGAACCACCAGTTTTTGGAAAGAGGACTATATTCACCGCCCTTCCTTCTAGGTAAGGATGTATGCAATATTAGTTAACAGTGCTCTATAGGTAAATTAACACAGTTCTGAGTGGATCTTCGTAGTATTTTACTTGATATTCATTGCCTTCTATTTCAAGCTTGCTGGTAGAGCTTTATTCAATTTGTTAGATATCGAACATTTGTTGTTCACTCTCCATGCCACATTGTATTGCCCACATCTCTATTTTGGGATGTCCCAAAATATTTACTCTGGAAAGTCAATGGACATTATTTAATTAATCTTCTAATATGCCAATTTGTCTTCTTTTAAAAAAAAAATAAAAAGAAGAAGTAAATGCCAACTTCTATTTGCTTTATGTGAGTTTGGATTGGGAAGGATAGTTTTAGGGCCATTTTAAAATTTGAATGTAAAAGGTGTAGCACAATGCAGCGGAAACTTTCTATGCAGATTTTTGCCTTTTCCCTTTTGGAATCTTCTCTTTAATAAAATTCTACCTTACTGAGAAAACAAAAAAACAAATAGGATTTCCAGTGGATGTGCGTCCATTGCTGGTTGAAAACTATTTCCAAACCCACTCTTTGGCCTGGGTTTGGCCCAGGCTTTTGAGAATTTCAGAAAGGGCTCCCTACAGCACGGCAAATATGATTCAGCCTTCTCTCTCTCTCTCTCTCTCTCTCTCTCTCTCTCTCTCTCTCTCTCTCTCATATGTATACTTCTATTTTGTGACGTTTCCTTAATTTTTGTTTTCCATTTCTAGTTGATTTGGAGCTCATGAGCACATGAAGAATAATATAGATCCTATAGGGGGCATGATATTCTGGACTCGAAGACCCAACCCCAATTCCTTTTCAGATCACCGTGTGCATGTTGAGGAACATGTGCACTTGATCGAGTAAGATTTTGTTTTTCTTGCACTGAATATAAGACTTTCATCCAGGGGACCAGTGCAATGGGCTCAGTGTGACGATTGCTCCAAATGGCGAAGGTTGCCTGTGGATGTTCTTCTCCCTCCAAAGTGGACGTGTTCAGAAAATGTTTGGGATTCAAACAGGTCTAACATTATTCCGTGATTCTGCTCCTCCTTTGAAGACCTTACTTGGATGAAAGTCGCTTCCTGTATAATTTGTACCCTTAACGTTTGGAATGTGCTCACAGGTGCTTCTGCTCTGTTCCAGAGGAGATCAGTCTGAAGCAATTGGTGAATCTTCTGAGAGTAAGGAAAGGTATGACCCCCAGCCTATAATCTTTTAATAATATAAGTTCTGTAGTCCACTACGTTTTGAGAATACATACATTCATTTTAAAAATTTGGTGAATGCATGTACAGTGTTTGGATGATTTTATCTTGTGTGTATTAGCTGTATATGGAGGCATGAAAAGGACCCGAGCTGTTCTAAGGGTTTTAGACAAATGTTTTCACGTGCTTATCTGTTTGTGCGCATATTATGACAATGATAATCAGATGGTCGGTATTCTTGTATGTTATACTGTGCAAACATAAGTTTGTTGTAAGTGATGAAGTCAGTCGTACGATGGATCCATGAAATAGTCATGGTGCCACTTTTTATACTGTTATTCAAAGTTTACAGTCTTTATCCATAATAGAGTTCCAAAATGCTTCCTGAATCTTTTCAGCCCTATAAATATATCTTCCTCAGATTTCACGAAGCGAAGAAGTGCAGAAAGCCATATGTCAGTCCAAGAACGTGAGCCCTCTGGCTTGGATGCCTTGGCCTGTGCTGCAGTTCTGGGAGATAATGTGGGTGATTTGGGTGAACCCTCAGTTGGAGCCACCACCAAACATCCCCGACATCGCCCTGGCTGCACTTGTATTGTGTGCATCCAGCCCCCAAGTGGGAAGGGGAAGCACAAGCCCACATGTACTTGCAATGTGTGCATGACCGTAAAGCGCAGGTTTAAAACCCTAATGCTGCGCAAGAAGAAACGCCAATCAGAACGCGAAGCAGAGACTGCCCAGAAGGATGATAACCACCTTAGGGATGAATCAAAAACGAATGGTCCATCAAGAGATGGACTGTTGCCAATGAATTATCCCGGTAATGAAGAAAGCCACAGCGGAAATCAATTAGCTGAGTTGGCTGAGATCGGCAATGGACAAATAGACCTGAATTGTCATCCCAAACGTGAAGACATGCAACTGGATCTGGAGGTACCAGGAATGAGCCTGCAGAGCCTTGTTCAAGCGGCTAGCCTTCCATTGGAAGATTTTATGAAGCAAAGAAGGATCCCAACCCTGACATGTGAGCAACTGGGTAGTCTCGATTCCTGCATACACCCGCAATTAGTTACTGGGGAGAGTGAGAGACCCGGCCTCTCTGATGAAGGGGGGCCCTGCAGCTAAGGTTTTGGGAGCTTGAGAGTATTAAAGGTGGTGGGAGGGTTTTCATGAGTTCTAGTCAGAGCACTGAAACCGTTCTTCCATGAAAGAATAGTTTCTTTATTTTTTTATTCCTTTGATTTAATCTTTTCTTCTTCTTCTTCTTCTTCCTTTTTTTTTTTTTTTTTTTGGCGAGGGTTATCACACGAGAGACTGAAATCGGCCATCTGCAGCCATGAGGAAGAGTTTGTTTTTTTTTTTTTGGTTCTCTCTCTCTATCACTTTCTCACTAAAAAGTATAGGTTGTTTTTCCCCTTCTATTTTCAACGAAGCGTTGTTGCTATCTCATCTGTATCTCTATTCTCTACACTTTTTCAATGAAAGTAATTTTGTTCGAGCGTGAATTGAATTAATATTGTTAGTTTTTTTAATTTTATACTCATCATTTTAATTCTTGCCATTTTCAATCACACATAGACATGATTGACGAATCATATTTTAAATGGTTTCTTCTATCATTTAAAATACATCTAGACAGCAATCTTGAAAAGTATATATAATTGGCATTGATGCAGATCTGATTGAATTGATGTAGCAATTGAGGGAGATATATTTTCTCCACAAGCTTTTGGACAGGCAAAGCATGAAATGCAATCTTAACAGAAGAGATACGATCAAGCTAGCTAGGATCGGTTTGCATCATGCATGCAAACTTCATTGAATCCTGACCCTTCCAGTTTATAAGATAGAGTTTTGCTACATACAAGCACAATCACGTACTAATCTTTGTACCAATACTGATTTATTTATACTTAAAATTTAAATTAATACTGTTTTCAATAAAATCTATTTTTTGATCAATCATATTACATTAATGCACAGATTAGTACATAATTGTGCTTGCAATTATATTTTTCCTATAAGATAAGATGAGTTTTGCTACATATAAGCACAATCGCGCACTAATCTGTGTACCAATACTGATTTATTTATATTTAAAATTTAAATTAATATTATTTTTAATAAAATTTATTTTTTGATCAATCACATCATATTAATATACAGATTAATGCATAATTATGCTTGTATTTTTAAGATAAGAGTAAATTAAATCTGGACAATCATCATCACGAGGATCTATCTTTTGCGAAGTGAAGTCGGCTAGATTGAATCCACTATCGACGGTGAAGATCTAAGTAGTAGTGGTAGTAATGCATGGCAACCAGTCATGCTGCCGAAGGCTAATTATTAGGTACGACTTAATTACGTACGTGGCATATATATATATTAATATTATTTTCCAGGGGTTAGTCAGCATGCAGATTTTGTCGTAGCTAGTCTCGCTCGATGAAACTGCGTGGTAGTACTGTGTTGTAAACTCTAATAATTAATGGGATTTATTGGTACTTAGAACGCGCTAATACGATAGCTAGCTACCTAAGCTTTGTTTTTCTAACAGTCTAATTAATATGTATTATCAATACAACTGTACGTACAGTACACAAGCTATACATATAGCCTCGATTTCATCCATCACCTACCTGCATAGCAACAGTACTACGTACCTAACATGACACGTTTTCACGGCCAGACTACTCAAAAAGAAAAGAAAATCATCATCTTTTACTAGCCACGTACTACTTTTTAAAAGGTCCGGCCAAACATTTGTTTTCTTCTCCTCGCAAAAATATATAAACCTGCATGCATGGCATTATGTCATATATGATATTAATGTTGTTACCAAAAACAATTGCATGCAGATCATCGACTCCAATTTCACCCTTTGAATTTTATAATATCTTAATTATTTTTTTGAACTAGCTAGCCTCTATATATATATATACACGCTCATGATCATGATCATGTAAAACCCGGACAATCTCGTCCATCTATCTCATTAATCGAGATTAATTAATGCCAAGTACGTACTTATAAGTACGTACTTACTACATATTCTTTCTTAATTATGAATTTATAAGTTCAGTTCGTTATCGTTGATTTAACCGATATCGAGAACTGGTTAGCCAGCCAGCCCTAATCATTAAAATTAAAAACCACAATTAGTGTAGGGATACTTCGGAACATCATGTTTTGCTTAATTAATTCCCAACATATATGCAGATGATCATCTGGTTCTCTTTAGATATTTTCGGAGATTTTAATAATTCTTGTTACCATGTGTTTCCTTAGTCGCAACGCGTCTAAATTCCACTAGTTCAATGTTGCCCATGAATCTTAATAAGCAATATCGTTTTTTTCTAACTTGGCGTAGCGAGATGGTAATCGATCAGATTGTATTAATTTAGTCAATCTTGACATCTTCTTTGCTGTCTTGTGGGTAGAAACGAATCTTGTATTTACAATGTCCAAGACCGGCCTTGTAGCTTGTCTTTATTATCATCGTCTCGATCCATTTTCAGTCTTAAGACTCTTAACCTAATAAAAACCCCTCGATCGCTGTCTTTTTTCAACAATTCATCTTTCATCCAAATCTCTACCTCTCTGTTAATTCTCTGATCATCAAAAACGTACAGCGATATGGGGGATGTTGCAACGTTGGCAAAGGCGAGAATGGAGCTTGAGGAGTTGTATCTGGGAGTCCCAGACGAGTCCGTCAACCTTACTTTCAAAGATCTTGCAGATGTGACCCAAAACTCAAAACCAATATCAGAAAAGAAAACACCCACCACAATGGAAGCCATTCCCGAATCCAAGACCCCGAAGAAAGGAAGATCAGCTACTACCCCAGCTCTGAGCAGAACACCCAGCCTTGATTTCAACAAAGGCTTGCAAGCAACTCCCAACCACCTGCAGTACCCTGATCACGATCTTAATCATCACGTCAAGATCAGGAATAATACCGGTAACTTCCATGGATCACCCCGTCGGGATCAGGATCTTCACGGCCACTACCGCGGGGAAATTGGCCTTCATCAGGGCCATGCAACCCCTGGTCATCGTTTCCATATTGCAAGCCCATTAAAGCTGGAGAAGTACTCAGGGTCCAGGCACGTCGCGGAAGGGAATGGACGCAGTAGTTTTGCGTATGAGCAAGACGTGAGTAGCATCAGCATGGCTTCCGTGTACCAAGAGAGAGTTCGACTAAGGCGCCCTGACATTCCTCACTCCAATATCTGCACTGTCTGCAGCACCTATATTTATATCTTCCGCCATCGATGCCTGGTACTGAAAAAGTTCACCTCCTAAGCTTCAAAATTGCAAAGATTGACTGGTTTATTATTTGTTACTTAATTTTGCATTATTCTAACAAATTAAGTAAGGTATACTACAAGGAAAACGGGCAATTGCGACCGATTTATAGCAACGAAAAGAGTATTAGCAACCAAAATCGCAATTGTCCGTTTTCAGTGGTACTAAAAATGATATATGATGATGAGAGATGATTTGAGTGAAGGTTTGTGGAAGAGCATACTGCAGGCAATGCGTAGGCATAGGCATGGGAGAGATGACAGAAGGAAGAAAGTGTCTCGGGTGTCTAGGGGAAAGATTCAGCCAAAGGTAACATATATATATATATATTATATATGCTTAATGATGATGTTCGAGAACTTTTGATTAATTATTTTTTCTAAGATTACAAAATCAACTTTATGAATTAATCGGATGATATGGTTCTCAACAGTGAATAAAGAATAAATAAATAAATAAAGAATTCATTGGCTATAATGACGGCTAGCTAGCTGGTCGATGGTCTCTCATGAAAGACAGATCGAAACAATTAATATTAATCTGGTGCTTGTTGATGGAGCATTACTTGTAGCAATAGGCCGGCAATCAATCAAGCATGAAAAACCCATAACTTCTGGTGTGTTTGACTGACTTAATTTGCCGTCTTTTCTCCGAGGTGTTAACTTGCCAGTTGGGCAACTATATATAATTTATAGGATATATCTTTATATATATATATATATATATAAATTGAGTCATTTTGAGTTCATCACCATCTAATTTAAATACAATAGTCATGTTTATCACATTTTATCATACTTCACAATACATAAAGATTTTTATTATAAAATATCATATCTTAAACTACATAAATGCTACGTTTGTGTATAGTTCTTATAAAAATAAATTTATAAATTAATATAACATAATATAATATATTAATAAAATATTTTATTATAAAATAAATATGACGTATAATATTAAATCACATTAATTATAATTTTCGTTCGTAGACGGTAGATCTACCACTTAATATGGGCTTATAAGAAATTGTCTCGCCTTGCTTAGTTTCTGAATATGGGCTTGGGGAATGTTTCTGCTGGTACATACAAAGAGCAGGAAATATAAGGTGGTGTTGGGGGTACCCTAGCACGGTGAAGCCGGCAGAGCTCAAGTGGGCTGAAAAGGGGCCCAGAAGGAGTGATGAAAGGGCATGTGGTACTCATGGGCATGAGCACAGTGGCAGGGTGACGTCCAGATCACCAAGAAGCCCAATCACTCCAAGGTCCCATGCTGGCAGTAACTCTCCTTCGTTTGTGGTGGGCTCACCCTATACCGCTCATACTCCAACTCATCATCACCTTCCTTTCTAATTTCATTATTTTGTTCATTTACCATTGTGATCTGAAAATATTGATCTTCCTGTCATTTGTTGTGGTGCTCAATTAAATTAATTCTCTTGTTTGTTTCCTTCATTCAAAAAAAAAAAAAATGATATTGATGGACTATTGTTGTCTAATATTGTCTTCTTCATTATCATTTATTTCTATCGCATTAATAATGACGTGCTTGGTGATGTCTCGTTACTAATTTACCAATAATTTGGAAGAAATAATTTGGAGGAAATACTTTAGACACCTACAAATTGATGTGACTTGATATTATACGTCAAATTATAAATTTATTTTTATTATAAAATAAATCTAATAGATCTCATGAAACCACATCAATTTATAGATTTATTTTTGTGTAATCTCTTTATGTATATAGTAACTCTTATAATTTGATCGAATCATGTGGGGGTGTCATGAAAGTGATTAGGCATTTAACAACTTCCCTAATTTTGTAGGGAAAGGAAAATAATACACATACAGTCTTTGTCAATTTTTTTTTTTACGTAATCATGTTTTAAATTAAGAGGATTTTTATAAATTAACTTATAAAAATAATCTCATTTTATAGACCAAATGTAACATTTTTCATAATTATTTATACAGTACTTTTTAAAAGAGAAATATTTTTATAAAATAGTTTATAAAAATAATCAATTTAAAATATAATTGTATAACAAATTTTAAAAAGAGTTTACTGTATCGGGAAAAGTAGCTTTTAGATTAGGAAATGTAAAATGAAACATAATCATTCCGAGAAACCTGTAAAGTTGACTACAGAATTTGACAGCCTTAATTATTTGATTGGGATTCATTAAACTAAACATCAACACACATGATTCTAACTCATGTTTGTCCCCCCAAAGTGATTGGCTTCCTAAAAGTGATTTTTCCATACAATGCAACCTCGTGCACTTCTGCCAAAGTTGGAGAAGTTGGGACATTCCTTTTAAGGGTATGGGAATACTTTATCTATTTGTAAGGGAAAACCGAAATACAACAAAGATTACAAGGAAAAGAAGTAGGCATATAAGTCTAACGGTCAATTTTATTAATAGAGTACATTAAGAGTATACAAAAATAATTGTATATAAAATTTTTATAAGTATAAACTCATTATAATGCTTCATTCTCTACATATTTATTTGTTATCATGGAAAATTAAAAAACTCAGAGATTTTAGATTTTAGAAAAATTAAATTTAAATAATAAGTTTTCATTTAAGAAAAGGTCCGTCAATTATCCAAAAAATAATAATAAAAACTCTGAGAATATAATTTTTTTAAAATTTCCCCACTTGGAAAATATTTGGACAATAAAAAGAATTTACTCTCTACCTTCAAACAAGGTTAAACTTATTATCGCATGTCAAAGTGAAAATAAGAATAAATATAAGATAAATGTTACGATATCTCATAATTTATACTTTTTACTTGTCTCTTTAATGTCTCATCATAATGTGATGCTACGTGATTTATTAAAAAAATAATTTTACTTATCATTTTTACATATTACATCCTGCACATCTTTTAATTATTATTATTTTTCATAACAAGTGTGCAATGTATAGATAATGAGTAAAACAACTCAAATAGTTTAATAATAATAAATCAAACTAAAAATTTAAAAAATATAAATTAAAAGACATAGTAGCATTAATCTAAATATAAATATTAAAAAAATGGCTGTTTTTCAAAGTAAAACTTATAATTTTTATTAAATTTTGTTATGCATTTACAAAATTGAAGGAGCATACTTTATTTTAAATAAAATGTAAGAATGTGATGAAAAGGAAATAAAATACGAAGGAAAAAGAAAATAATGCCTAACATAACTGATAACAACAGTCAGATGAGGTCCCTCCGTTTTCTTATATCATTCTCTTTCTTGCAACGATGAGAAGAGGAGAGAAGAAAACGGAAAGAAAAAGGTGTTGTTTTTGACGCGCACATTGTATATGGCTATGGCTATGACTTAGAGAAATTCTCAATGTCAATGTCCACACAAATGCAAGATCAACCCTCAAACCCTACTCCGAATCCCATTTCCAATTCCACTTTCATTCCCAATCCCATTACTCCCCACAACAATGCCGCTCCTCCTCATCCGCAGACGACGTCTTCCATGTTCGAGAACATGAGGAGCGGGGGGACCCAACACAGGAGAGCCCATTCGGAGGTTAGCTTCCGGCTGCCTGAAGACATGGCGGATCCCTCGCCGTCCGATCCGTTCAACGGAGCCGGAGCCGGAGGAGGCGGGTCTTCCACGGCTAGCCTGGAGGAGATGGGATCGGAGGATGACCTGTTCTCGACCTACATTGACGTCGAAAAACTCGGTACGGATCAGAGTGGCGGAGAAGGAAATGCGGGAGGAGGAGGAGAGAGAGGTGGGAATCGGGCGAGGCATAGGCATAGCAGCTCCGTCGATGGGTCCTCCACTACGACGTCGTCCACCAGCGTTTTTGGGGAGATTATGGAGGCCAAAAAGGCCATGCCTCCTGATAAGCTCGCTGAGCTATGGACCCTCGATCCCAAGCGTGCCAAAAGGTTTCACTTTCTCTCTAATTATTATCTTAAAGCCCTCAATCTAGAAAGTGAAAAATGAAATGTGGGAGTAGAGAGTAATTTATCGTGTCTAATCAAAGTGAAATCATTGTTTCGATCTAATAGCTGAGAATTCTAGAAAATCTGAACCTTTTTACTGGATTAGCCATCTGTTTGGTGCAACTGCTCGGTTTCGTGTTCATTGAGCTTAGATCCCACTTCCGTTCTGAATTATGTATTTTGTATGTGATTGTGGCCCAATATGGTCGTATTTATGAACTTATAAAAAAAATTATGATCATATTTATGTATATTTTATTTGGAATTTAGTTAGTCACCTGTGTCATCGAGTAAAAGACAACCAAATAGGGTTTTGGTTAGATCTCTATGTTCCTACGGAATGCCTTTGTTAAGTCAGATTTTTCTTTATAAGCTACAGTAGATGTTCTTTTTATCATTTTGATCGGTAAACAAAGGACAGTAGATGTCTTTGATTGGGCTACAGGGGGCATTAATTTGCTGCTTTTTCTTTAACCTTGCATGGTCTTTCGAATTTATCGTTTGGGATATATACATAAATGTGTGCATTTAGCTATATGTATATTTGTCCAACTTTTCAAAACTTGACACTGACTTTTGTCACTTTAACTTCACTTCATGAGAGATCGCATTGATGACCATTTCTTCCAGTACCAATAAGGATGAGAAGGGAGTCTCATTACTTGTAACTCACTACTTTGAAGGAACTCGTATATAATTTGAAATTAAGTTCATAGAATAGTTGCCCTGATAGTTTTAAAATATACTCCATTGGTTCTTTTTTTTATAGGTAAAATTTGCTTCATTGATTCTCCTACCGCTTTTTCAAAGTATTCTAGTGTATATAACTCTTATTTCTTTTACAAAATCTTTCTGCTGTAATGCTGTTTGACATGCCAATTAATCATTTAGTTACCCAAAAACACACCTTCTTTCCAATGATATGGCCAATTTCTTCCAATCCCCCTCAACTGGTACATCACTGTATAGGGGTATGGTGATTGGTCTTATGGTTTATAAGAAGGGAGTTAACAAATAGTTTTTGAAGAGTTGAGGATTTTTCCTTGAAACTCCTCTTTGTATAAAACGTGGATATTCTGGTTTGTTGGTCGAGGTTATGGGGTTGGCTTCTTTTCAATATTGAAGAACATTTAGCCAAACTTACTATGAAGTCCTATGAGGAAATGCAACGTTTTGTCTTAATGACTTTTACGCTACTTTCTGTAGTGCGTAGTTTGTAATTAGGCTCTTTCCTGTATACCTCATGTGTACTCAGGCTTTGTCTATTTACATGGATTAATAAAATCTTTTTTTACCTATAAAAAAAAAAGGAAATGAAACGTTTTGGAATAAAAAATTTCATACTCAAATGAACTTGTATAGCCTGAATTCTTGCGGTATTGTGAGTTATGCATGCAAAAAAACTCAGAAACAGTTACTTTAGAAACACACACAAAATATTAGGATACATATGTCTGTGTACATTTCCGCTCATTTTCAATTATCTCTATTGTTGGTGTTTTGGGAGCTTTAGCTGACATTGTAGTTGATATATGTAGGATATTGGCGAATCGCCAGTCTGCTGCCCGCTCAAAAGAGAGGAAAGCTCGCTATATACAAGAACTTGAGCGCAAGGTTCAGACCCTACAGACAGAAGCCACCACTCTTTCTGCCCAACTCACCCTATTTCAGGTTAGTCTTGTCAATTAGTAACATGCCTAAGAGCTATTTTGACTGTCATGCGTTGTACAGTGGAACCTGATTAGTCTAATTATGATTTCATCAACTGGCATGCATATTTTTTCATGTTAGAAGAAAGCAAAACCGCACACCATACACACACAAACAAACATACATACCGTTGCTTGGGCAATGATTATGACCTCTTGACTTCTTTTCTTCTTATATAGAGGGACACAACTGGTTTGAGTTCCGAAAACACAGAGCTTAAGCTTCGGTTACAAGCTATGGAGCAACAGGCTCAGTTGCGTGACAGTAAGTGTGATATTTGAAAAAAAGTTTTCTTACTTTTTCTTAGCGATCTCCCTTCATCAAAATGCATTTACTGGAATGCTGTTTTTCTTTCCTGGTCCAAAAGTTTGTATTAATTTTTCCCATAATATCGTACAGCTCTGAATGATGCACTGAAGAAGGAAGTTGACAGGCTCAGGATTGCCACCGGAGAAATAATGAGCCCTTCTGAATCATTTAACTTGGGAATGCACCAGATGGCATACACCTCATCGCAATTTTTTCCTCTTCCACAACACCCAGGACCTGCTGGGTGCCAGAACATGCAGTTGCCATTCAATCATTCCCACTCTAGCATGTCAACTCACCAACTGCACCAATCACATTCTCATCCGCTCTCAGAAATGATGCGGAATGACCCTCTTGGCCGATTGCAGGGGCTTGACATTAATGGCAAAGTATCATCTCTTGTGAAGTCTGAAGGCCCCTCGCTTTCTGTCAGTGAAAGTAGCTCCACATTTTGACACAAGCTGGCTTCTAAGCTGCTGACCTGCTGACTTGTTTATGGCACGCCTTTCTAGTAGATTGTTTATAGACTTGACATCTAGTCATCTAGAGAAGGTACTCTGTTATTCTATTATTTATTCCATTTGTGCGATGGATTGATTCTTAATTGTTTATTCTTAGGGTTGTTCCCCAAAAAGGGGTAAGCTCCCTCGGGTTAGTTGCTATGTTCATGTCAAAAAAAAAAAAAAAAATTGCTATGTTCATGTCATTTATTCAGAATGGGATTGAAGGGTCAATCCCATTGGGGTTGGGACTTGGGATGCTAGCATCATGTCATCCTATCCTTTGTATTTGGTTTGAATTTGATACCATGTGAACTTTGTCGCTAATTCTTCTTCCTCACTCAGATGCATCGACTGAAACAAGATGGACTTTTTCCCCCCTCAATTGATACCTGTTTTTTCCTTTTCGTGCTACTTTTACCATTGTGCACGATAATCTTTTTAGTACGCGTTTCTAAACTTAACATACAGGCCCGTGGTTGATTGACTATGGGTTGCCAAGTTTTATGTACGGGGCACTCTACCTTGCAAACTGCGCGAAGTACCTTAGTTCGTCACCATATTGATATCTGAAGCTGACCACTTATTCTCATTCATTTTAATCTCAGTGGAAGCATCGTGTCCTGCAATTATCAGACTAAAGTGTTGCTTGCTGATCATCCATTGAATGGTTTGGCATAGATATGTTTAACAAAATATTGTTATTTGAAAGTATTATTTATCGTTCTTTTAACTATCATTTATTGATATAGTATTAAATAATTGACAATTATTACTTATCTGCAACCTATTGATGCCATGTCAAAAAATAATGGTTAAAAGTTGAATAATAATATTTTTCTTGTAATGTGGGATTTTATGCTTTACGCCATTTGGTTTAATGCTCACAAACTAACAATCACAAAATATAGTTGCTGAACCCATATGACCGCCTCCTTTGTCCACGACCACTTGGAAAAGACCAATGGTTTTTCTCTCTTTCTTTCTTTCTCTCGTCTTTGCTTTCTCTCTTCATGTTTTATTGGAACTTCATTTTCTAAGATTTTGAGAAAATTGTATCAAGTAAACGAACAGAAATTATGGATTTTGTTTTTTGGAATTTATTTTCTTTTCCAAACAAACGGAGTCTGCAAAAGCTCCCATGACAAGATGTTTGAAGTGTTAGTATGGTTATATTCATGTTCCTTCCCTTATGACAGCTATACTAATTCCTCTCATCTATGCACACTTCTTAATTGAAAACTTGCTGAGACAGTAAATTGATCTTTTTGAGATGCGCATGTTTATTTCAAAAACTATCTAAGCAGGGAGCACAAGAGCTAATAAATTTCTTGCTTGCATGTTAAAAGTTCAATAGATTGAACCGTATTCTGCAATCCTTATACAATATGACATTATATTTCTTTTAGCGTTTACAACAACACATCGATGTGCTCAGAACACATGGACGCTCACGCTAGCTTCCTGGGTCTTTATTTCCATCCTTATTTTATTAGAAGATGCAATAATATATAGACATCCAGTAGGCGGCTCAGTCCACCCTGCAAGAAAAGAAAATCAAATCCATAAAATTAGTACGTTCAATCATGTAATAATACAATATTAAGAAGAAAAGGAAGAAGAAGGGAACATGGATGATAGAATTACTTGGAACAGTCAGTAGTGGGTGTAATTTTGTAGGGACAAGTGGTGCCACAGGTCTCAGGAAGGGTCCCGACCAAGTCGTAGTTGATTCCCGGGATACCCGAAAGACCTTTCATGATGCAACTGCATGCGGCTCTGTCATCAGCAGTGCCGTTGGAAGCGGCATTGAGTGCTTTGATGCCATCACAACAAATTGTCGGCACGGTGCCTCCGAAAATGGCATACCCGATGCATGGACTCAGCAAGTTTGTTATCTCACCGCATGTTAACGTTGCATCGACATGAGCAGCAACCACCAGCATCACGCACACCAGCATTGCCGTGCATGCCATCTTCAAAGCTGCCATCTTAAGGGCCTACTTCTATCTGAGTTCTCTCTCTCTTTGGGTCTGGGGATACACACATGAAGCATGGGCTATGGCTATTGGGTATATATAGAGCAGCTTCCAGACTTTCAGGAATGCCGTAAACACTAAAAACAGTACAAGTAACTCTGTCATGCATGCATAGAGATAAGGCTTACTTTTCTTCAAGGGCTTATTTCCCCGAAACCCCCCATCCCCACAAATCAAGGCTGCTTAATGATAAGAATGATGTCACCTTCCAGCATGCATTCAACTCACGTTAAATTTTTTTTTGTTTTTTTTTCCCAATGACAGACAGTGGCAATTTGGATTTTATTGCCAATTATTTCAAGGATCACATTAAACTCTTTTTTTCCACATGAATGTCCAATATCTGGGATATAGAAACCTTTGTTTTTCTCCCACATTTCCACTTGGTGGGACTCTGAACCAGTGAACCAAAAACAAGTTTCAATTTGATTTGGAGGATAGCCCGCCCGCCAATCTTGTCCTGTCAAAATTTGTGTTCCTTCAAACTTCTCAACCTAGGCAGTAGGCTCTTAAGTCTTAACTTTCCTCAGCCTAACACCATTGCAAATGTACTCCATCAACCCCTTTGACCATGTGCTCCAAACAAACAGAAGAGAAACGGAAATGCTAAACCCACTGAAGTTGGATCCCAATAGTGTGTCCCGATGCAGTTTTTTCATTACTTAATGATTAAAATAGTGTTTTTTAATGATGATGCGAATTTTTTTAAAAATATTTAAAGATGTTAAAAAAATGTAAGTAAAAAAAAGGCAAAAGAATAGAAGAGATGAAATACACTTGTCGGGAACCAAGTGTCTTCTCTCGGTAGCAATTTAGAATGAGCTTCCAGTTTCCTCTACATACCTTCATTTGGAAGCAAGACAATGAGAACTAGAAAATCTAAATAATTCTTGAAACTTCAATCCATTAGAAGTCCTACGAAATTTAAAAAGAAATTCTAGTGATATCTTCTGTCGATCAGAACAAGCACATACTTCTGCACACCAGTCCTTAAAGTTTCTTCCTCCAACTGTTGTTTTTTTTTTTAGTAAATAATATTTATTAGTAACGTTTTTGTTTAAGAGGTTATTACCGTTACTTAATTTCCTTAATTCAGTCTTTATTTCTCTTCTTTCGGGTGTATGTACGTGTATAAAAGGTGATTTTATAGCTGTTTGCCATCTTTTAGTATTTAGCCGTTGATGTGTGAAAGCTCATTAAAATATCCATTGGTGGTGGCTGATTTATTCTTTCAGTTTAGAGTTTTAAATGTTGGTTTTTTATTTCTTTCTTTCAATTGTCCTTCCGTTGAAAAACATTATTGTTTTTTATCTTTTCATTCAATAGCCCAGATGAACCTTTCTAAAATGAACAACCGTCAGTTAACCTTTTCTTTTATGGCTCTTTACTACACTACACGTTACCAAATGCAATAAATTAAGTTTTTGTTTAAATTTTGATGAACGTGAGCGTTCGTCGGATATATGTGTTCGTCCTAGTGTGGTGTGTCTTTCTTTCATGTAGAGGAAGTACGTAGATATCTTTTTTAGAGTATTTTTCAGATAAAAGAGAGGTGTTCTTTGAGTGGAGCTTTGAGCTCAATCACTTGTACAGAGTTGGTTCGGGCTATACGACGATCAGTTGGGCTGTTGTATCCTGGAGGAGTCAAGTCAAAAAGAATTCTGCTGCACAGGTGAATTTGAGAGTTTGTACACCGCAGAAGGCTTGAATCTCCTTAAAGAAAGCGAGATTTTCGTGCCTCAGTCTAAACTGGCTTCGTTTATATTTTAACTTTATTGTAATTTTTATTACATTATTGTGTAATTTCACCAACAATTTTAAGGAGAATTCAAACATGGAGCCTACAACTGAAAAATCCACGGAAAGTATTGGAGATCTTAACAAGCCCTTCCGCTTCAAAGGAGCCAATTTCAAGAGATGGAAGTGCAAAGTGCTCTTCTATCTAAGCCTTCTGAATGTCTCTTATGTTCTCATTGCAAAGAATCCTAGAAAGATCACCACCGAGAACATGACTGAAGTACAAGTGAAAGCTCACGAAGAAAAGATTGAAAAATATACCAAAGATGAGTATAACTGTCGATGCTATCTTTTAAATTGTCTTGCTGATCAATTTTATGATTACTACAATACTACTTACACTTTTGCAAAGAAAATTTGGAAAGCTTTACAGAGTAAATATGATACGGAAGAAGCCGGAGTGAAGAAATATGCGGCAAGTCGCTTCTTTCGATATCAAATGATTGATGAAAAGTCCGTCGCAGAGCAAGCTCAGGATTTTCAAATGGTTGTAGCAGAAGTTAGATCTGAAGGCATCAAGATTGGAGACAATCTAATTGTTTGCGGCATCATCGACAAGCTACCACCTTTGTGGAGAGAGTTTCAAAAGTCGATGAGCCATAAACAAAAGGAGACTTCCTTAGAGACATTAATCACGCGTATTCGCATAGAAGAGGAAGCTAGAGGCCAAGATGCATTGGTGTTTCAAAATGGTAATGAGGATTTCATGACAAAAGTAAATTTAATTTCTGAAAATGATAGCTTGCCCAAGAGTCAAAATATGAGAAATAGTTATTTGAAGCCGCAAAGAAAAGATTTGAAAAAATTTGGTAGACCTCACAAAAAGGGCTTTCAAAGCCAATATGATAAGAACCAAGGACCCCCTTCACAAAATCAAGCTTGTTTTGTCTGTGGTAAAAGTGAGCATTTTGCTCGAATTTGCAAGTTTCGGAAGCGAGAAAATAATCCTCAAGTTAAAGTAACTGAGGAGCCGTTTGTAGCAATGATTACAGACATTAACCCTTCAACAAATTCTGGTGCCAATAGGCATGTCTGCTATGATAAAGATTGGTTCAAAAATTTTACTCCCTTTGAAGAAGAGAAGACTATCATGCTTGGTGATTCAAGTTTTTGCCCAGATGACTAACACAAGAGGGGGGGTGAATTGAGTTATATTAAAAAAATAACAATTATAAATCAAATATATAATATAAAATATAAACAAAATATGAAATAACAATAAATATAAAGAGTAAGGGTAAGAGAGAAGCAAACTCAGTATGTTAACGAGGTTCGGTCCCGCTGCCTACGTCCTCGCCTCAAACTACCCCTTGAGGATTCCCAAATTCACTATTCAACCTCCTTCAGGTGGAGATAGAAACCTATTACACCTTTGAACAACACCGCTACAAAGGATCCGTGTAGAATACCCTCTACACTTGCAATCACCTTACACGTGGTGATTTAACTATTCCCCGTGTAGAATATTTTCTACACACACAAGGGTTATACACACCCTTTTCTGATACAAAAGCTGATAGTGGGTAGGTTATCAGAAAACACTCATCTATGAGTGAAATAAGAACAATACAGCGCAAACTATATCTCTCAAAATGAACAAGGATTAAGGCTCAATGCTTAGAGAAGAGAGAATGAAAGTTTTGAATGAATGTTGTATGCTCTTGGTGTTGTGAATGTGAAGCTCTCAAATGATCTATTTATAAGCATATGAGACTTCATATTCAAATTTAAAAATATTCACATGTCAAAGACAACATTATTCACTTTTTCAAAAAATCAAACCTAATCTTTTACTTTTGGCATATGACAAAAGGAGCACACTTTCCTTTTCAAAAAATTCAAACCTAAACTTTTACTTTTTGCATATGACAAAAGGAGCACACTTTCATTTTCAAAAAAATTCAAACCTAATCTTTTACTTTTTGTATATGACAAAAGGAGCACACTTTACTTTTCAAATTTTTCAAACAAAATCATCTACCTTTTGTATAAGTCCAAAAAAGTATCAATCACTTTTGAAAATATTCAAATAAAACATGCACATGTGAAAGATGACAATCAATCATCTTTAATATTTTCAAAATCCAACCCTTTAATCAAGGCATGCACATGTAAAAGATGACAATCAATCATCTTTCAAAATTTTCAAATTTAATTTTCAAAAATATTCATGCACATGTGAAAAATGTATTTTAATGTTTTATGATAAAATATTAATTTTGAGCATTAATCCTAATTTTGAATTTTGAAGAGATTTACAACATTACTCTATAATTTTAATGTGAACTTGTTCCCTTCTTGCTCATGCTTGTTTCCTTGATGTGCTTGACTCCATTGTGTAGACAACTTGAACTTGAGACTTCTTTATTCTTTGAATTCATTTGTTATCATCAAAATCCATGTGTAAATATATAATTACACAAAACTTGAAATCTTGGGTTCAACAATCTTCCCATTTTTTATGATGACAAATACTTGATAGAACCTGAAAGCTGTATTAATACTTAAGCTCCCCCTGAGAATGTGCGTTAGTTTTTCAAGCAAAAGTATAAATATAATTTCAAGCATATATAATAAGTTTAACAATTCAATCAATGTTAATGTTCTAGTCTAACACTTCTCCCCCTTTTGGCATTATTAAAAAGGATCCGCAACAAGTAAATGGATCTGAAGAAAACGGTGCGTTAGTAGACACTGTAGATAATTAAAAATAAATAAATAAATTTCATCCGTCCGTGACCCGACAAGTGCGGCTGGAGATTTGAAAAAATTGTCTGATATTGTTGACAAACGAGATTGAAGGCTCCGAGTTTTTAAAAAAATGTCATTTTCACAGATCGGAAAAAAATACATTGCTCTTTGACTTGGATGATAGCTTGTCTTGTTCTTTATGTTATCTCTATAAAATCAGTCCTGAAGTTCATCCAATCCGCATCAAGTTCTCTTCTCATCTCTATAACTCATCTGCATTCCTTCAACATTCTCGTTTTAAGCCTTCTATTCTTTTCTCAATGGCTCATTCTTCTAACTTTTCTCTAGATCCATCCATGAGGCATTCTGTATCTCAACCTCCTGTCCTTTCTGCAGCTGCCATTGGTGCCATGTTGCAGCAGGAAAATAATAATCTGACTAATAAGTCAGATTCTGATGCTATTTATGACTTGGTGAGTCTTGGGACTCGCTACTCTTCCTCTATTGTTACTTTTTCTCAGCGGCTACAAGCCAAAAATCATGAAGTTGAAAAACTCAAAAAACAAATTATTGTACTTCAACGAATTGTTCAAGAGTCTCACACAAGGGAAGGAATCATTCGGCAGAAGAATAAACAGTTGAAATCTTTATTAGATTCTTCATTCCGCTTACCGATTCCCATGGATAAGAATGACATGATATTGTATGAAGAGAATGAGCGTCTCAAACATGAGACTAAGAATCTCAAGTTTATGTAAAAGTATTTAAAAAATCTATCTCTATTTTTATTGACTCTAGTCTATCTTTTAAGAGATATTCATAGCATGCATCATATCTATTTCTCTTCTGATCATACATAATCTATCTTCTGGTAAAGGCTTTGTGAAAATATCTGCTAACTGATCGTGTGTGTTTGTGAATTCCAGTACTATATCGCCTTTCTGCACATGATCTCGAAGAAAATGATATCTTATTTCAATATGCTTAGTTCTAGAATGTTGTATTGAGTTTTTTGAAAGATTTATAGCACTTGTATTATCACATTTGATTGGAATGTGATTATACATGAGTTTAAAATCTTCAAGTTGTTGCTTCATGTAGAGAACTTGAGCACAACAACTACCCGCAGCAACATATTCTGCCTCAGCAGTAGATAGTGCAACAGAATTTTATTTTTTACTAAATCAGGAAACTAGTGCATGACCTAAGAAATGACATGCTCCACTAGTACTTTTTCGATCTATTTTACAGCCAGCATAATCTGCATCTGTGTAGCTGATTAGATCGAAAGATGTGTGCTTAGGGTACCATAACCCTAGGTTAATTGTACCACTAAAATATCTAAGAATGCGCTTAACTGCAATTAAATGTGATTGTTTTAGAGATGATTGAAAGCGTGCACATAAGCACACACTAAACATAATATCTGGTCTACTGGCTGTTAAATATAATAAACTACCAATCATACCTCGATATATCTTCGAGTCAACAGGCTTACCGAATTCATCTTTATCAAGTTTAGTTGATGGGCTCATTGGTGTTCCAATTTCCTTAGCATTTTCCATCCCAAACTTCTTCAGTAATTCTTTAATATATTTTGATTGATTGATGAATGTCCCACTTTTTGCTTGCTTAATTTGCAATCAGAGAAAGAATGTAAGTTCTCCCATCATGCTCATCTCAAATTCTTCCTACATAGTCTTAGCAAAAACTTGACACATATTTTCATTAGTAGCACCGAATATTATATCATCAACATAAATCTGAATCAAAAGAATATCATCATTTTCATATTTAATGAAAAGAGTTGTGTCGATTTTTCCTCTTGAAAAACCTTTTTCAATCAAGAAACCACAGAGTCTCTCGTACCAAGCTCTAGGAGCTTATTTAAGTCCATATAGTGCTTTTGTGAGTTTGAAAACATGATTTGGGGAAATATGATTTTCAAAACCTGGACGTTGCTCAACATATACCTCTTCATTTATAAAACCATTTAAGAAAGCACTTTTAACATCCATTTGAAAAAGTTTGAAATCTTTATAACAAGCATATGCAAGTAGCATTCGAATAGCTTCTAATCTTGCGACAGGTGCATATGTCTCATCATAATCGATTCCTTCTTCTTGATTAAAACCTTGGGCTACAAGTCGAGTCTTATTTCTAGTAATGACTCCGGACTCATCTTTCTTATTTCTAAAAAACCATTTTGTTCCAATAATAGTATGATTTTTGGGTCTAGGAACAAGTGTCCAAACATCATTTCTTTCAAATTGATTCAACTCTTCTTGCATAGCTAGAATCCAAGATTCATCAAGAAGTGCGTCATCAATGTTTTTGGGTTCAATTTGAGATAGAAAAGCAGTATGATTGCAAATATTTCTAAGAGATGATCGAGTACTTACACCTTGTGAAGGTTCTCCCAAAATTTGTTCCACTGGATGATCTTTCACAAATTTCCACTGTTTGGTTGCATCTTGTATTAAATTTTGATGATCTTTCCTGATGGCTTCATGTTGAACTTCCTCTATTATTTTCTCTTTGTTGAGATTGAGACTTTCCGTATTATTTATACATCCTGTTTCTTCATCAATAGATTTCTTGGAGAGTGAAGAATTAGATTCATCAAATACTACATGCATAGATTCTTGTACAGTCAAAGTCTTTTTATTGAATACTCTATAAGCTTTACTATTAGTAGAATACCCGAGAAAGATACCTTCATCAGATTTTGCATCAAATTTGCCTAAATTATCCCTGTCATTCAAAATAAAACATTTGCATCCAAATATATGAAAGTAACCAATGTTGGGCTTTTTCTCATTCCAAAGCTCATAGGGGGTTTTATCTAACTTAGACCTTAGCATAACTCTATTTATAACGTAACATGCAGTACTTACCGCTTTGGCCAAAAAAAAAACTAGGCAAGTTGTTCTCATTGAGCATTGTTCTTGCCATTTCTTGAAGAGGTCTATTTTTCCTCTCTACTACCTTATTTTGTTAAGGAGTTCGAGGAGCAGAAAAATTATGCACAAAACCATTTTCATCACAAAATGTTTCAATATTTTTATTAACAAACTCTTTTCCCCTATCACTTCAGATACTTGAAATAGCATAGCCCTTTTCATTTTGAATTCTCTTGCATAACTTGGTAAAGGCATTATGTGCCTCATCTTTATGAGCAAGAAAGATGACCTAAATATATCTAGAGAAATCATCAATAATAACAAATGCATAATATTTTCCTCCTAGACTTGCAACTCTATTTGGTCCAAAAAGAACCATGTGTATCAGTTGCAATGATCTAGTAGTGGAAATATATTTCTTAGTTTTAAAAGAAGTTTTTGTTTGTTTACCAAATTGACATGCATCACAAATTTTGTCTTTAAGAAAATATGTTTTTGGTAAACCTCTCACAAGATCATTTTTTGAAAGTTTGGAAATAAGTTCCGTGTTGGCATGACTTAGTCTTCTATGCCATAACCAACTAGTTTCATTTTGAACTGAAAAACAAATTGCATCTTGTGGGGTAATTTCTTCAAAATCGATTATATAAACATTGTTACTTCTAAAAGCAATAAAACAAATATTACAATCATGATCATTCAAAATAATGCATTTATCCATTTTGAAAGTAACTGTAAATTCTTTATCACATAATTGACTTATGCTCAAAAGATTATGTTTTAGACCTTCAACAAGTAGAACATCTTCAATTATGAGAGAAGATTCATTACCAATTTTACCTATTCCCACGATCTTCCCTTTCGAGTTGTCTCCAAATGTCACATGTCCTTCTTCTTTAGATCTAAGATCAAAAAACTTAGTCTTGTCTCCCGTCATGTGTCTTGAACATCCACTATCTAAAAACCACTTGTTTTTGCTTGTGGAAGACTTCATGTGTGACGCCCCCAAATTCCGTTTGGGATCGGACGGACATTTGAAGCGTCGAGACATGCAACACAAGGTTACCTACCCCCGTTCATGACATATAAGATGCAATATTCCTAACATGCATCTAACATTATGCAATATTCGCAGCGGATAATTTTTTTCTTTAGCAATACTATGCACCAAATTGAAAATATCCCAAATGCTTAAAACATACTTCATACATAAAGACCCATTGAGTAGATCACAACACTAGTCCAAAATGGTTATGATCCAAAAAATACTAAAGATGCAACTCCATTGTACAAGTAGTAATTTACGTTAACTACTATATTAACATTGACGTCGCACCCTCGCTTAGTCAACTATGTCTTGTTGATCAGCTCCTGATTCTCCTTCAGGTCCTGTAACAAGATCTACCATTCGGGGGGAATGGTAGTTGGGACTACCAAAGTGAAGTTTGATTACAAATCTCAGTAAGTTAACAAAAAACTTCTACACAAGCTAATGATGCATGCATGACAGTAAAAGCATAAATGCATAATCAAATTCATAAGTAATTAAAGCATAACTTGGCGTACAACATAGCATAATTGACATAACTTAAATTGAAACATGAACTGAACTTGACTTAACATGAAAAATACATACTCCACAGTTGTTGTGGCCCCATGTATTCTACACAAACTGAATGTATTCAAGATGAAACGTGACTGGAAAACGAAATGACTGAAGCCCTGACGTAACATAACGTGATTTGAACATAACTTGAAATACATGACCAACTTGAGATAGAAACATTTCGTAACATGGCATAACATATAATAGACAACATATTTAACATGACATACTTGTAATGTACAGTAATACATGACAGAATATATTCTGTAACAGATGAAAATTGATGACAGAATAAATTCTGTATAATAGACAATTACGTGATAACTTGGCATGGCATAACATATATGATAACATACATACATACATTGTAGTTCCTTTACTTAGCACACATACACAGTAGACTGCTAGTAAGTTAAAAGCTAACTTACCTCGATCTCCGCGTTTCTTATAAAACTTCAAGTGCGACCACGAGGAACTGTAATTAGTGATTCTAAAAGTTAGAACTAAATCACTAAATATTTGAAATATAGAAAATACTAACTTAAAGAGTAAAATTTTTATTTTACTCTCTACATGTGAAAAAATGACCGTTTTACCCATAGCTTAAGGATTTTGCATACTAACTCCAAAAGTTTCTAAAATTTACATTCCTCATGTAAATTTTGTCCTAAACTTAAATATCAACTCAGAAAAATTTAAAACAAAACACAACTATGAAGAACACACTATGGTCGAAACATCCATAGGCCATTTCCCTTTATTTTTGTTGCAATTCCTTCCAACTTCAAAACTCATGCTTAAACCAAAATTTTGCAACAAACATCTTCCAATCTTAAGTTCAAAACCATACTTAAAACATCCATTTAGAAAAAGCTAATAATCAACACCAAACTTTTTTTTGTAAAAAGATCCAAGCACTTGAATCATAAGTTTTGACCTTAAATCAAAACATCTCCAAGAATTTCAAAAATCAAATCTTACTTCTAACATATTCATAATATCATCCTAACATCAACCATGCTTTAAATCATCAAACTAAAGTCACCAAAATCACAAAATAAAATTTGGAGTTTTTGGTTTTACACTTAGTCCAAAAATAGAAACTTTTTCCTCAACTAGTTTTGATAAATCTTTTGATCTATGACTTATAAATATATGATCTTCAAACCAAACCATTACATGGTTTAAAAAGATGTCCTAAAACATATACAAGCTTCTAATTCAAGATCACATGGTTAGAAATTAATCAAAACATAAATTTAGCCAAGAATATCCACACTTTGGCTTATCTGAATATCTCTTTGCATAAAATTTCATATTTTTGAAACTAACATCAAATATCTTCAAAATAATAATATAACATGTATATAAGATGTTTAGGATCCTCCAATAAAATTATCAAAGTCATTAGAATAGGTTTAGACCACCAAAGAGTTAAACTTTCTCAAAACAGAAACTGTTTTTCCTCTTCCAGTTTCTAAGTTTCTAAATCTAAGAACATCTTTCATCAAAACCTTTAATCATGCAAAAATCCTCAACCAATAGTCATATATACATGTTAACAATACTCCATAAAAATTTCGGACCAATATCTATCCATTAGCTTGGTCAAAAACTCCAAACTATAACATATTCTCCAGTTTACCTCCCAGAATGACCTTTCTATAGTTTATACAGTATTTTACTGACCAAATGATCTTCAAATTAGACAAATAAGATATCCATGTCAACTAGACTAAAAAAGGAACAACTTATATGAAAGAGACTTTATGATAAAACACTTACAACAGCTTCGAAATTGGCATGCAAAATACCTCCTAAAAGCTGTCCGAGAGAGAGTGTTTGATATTCTTTCAATGGAAAGTGCAAATGAAGATAATTTCGTGGGGAGAGGTGGCTGGAGATAATTATGGATGAGATATGGAAGAGATGAGGCTGGAGTTGAGAGTTGAGTGTAGTTTTCTCCTACCCAAAATATCTATAAAAGATTATCTCATAATATTCTATCCAATAGTATCTACAAAAAATCAACTTAAGATATTTTTATCTAATAATATCTATAAAAATCAACTCAAAATATTTTTACCCAATAATATTCATGAAAATTACCTCAAGATATTTCTTTTTATCCAATAATATCTACAGTTTTGAACAGACGTTTTGTCCGAAAATATGAAAAAATGTTATTGCGCCATAAGACTTTAAATAACCCTCCGAGTCTAATGGCACAAACCATAATACATTTTGACACTTCTAACTATCTCCAATAATCAAAAACACACTTCTGGTACCATAGTAAATAATAACACTAACTATATAGTTAGACAAAAACCTATACGATTAATGGATTCGTGAAAACTTATGGGGTTTTCACGAGGTTCCTAAAGTTAATAGAAATTTCACAATTGAATTTCTAGCGGGCTGTTACATCATGCATACCTATAAAAACAATTAAAATGATTTTTCTTGGTACCCAAGTTCTTTGGGTCCTTTATTTATTAGTATTAGAAGAAATAAGATTTTTAGGTACCCATATGGCCCTAATAGTCATTGTATGATTTCTTCTAATAGGACAAGTATGATAATTATGACCATTTCTATTACAAAAATTGCAAATAGCATGTGACATATATGAAAAACTTGAATGATTATAATAATATCCTTTTTTGACAAAATTATTTTTATGAAAAGAATTTTGAATATTAGTCTTTGATGTAGAATGATTATCAAAGAAATTTTTATAAGATTTGTATTTTTGTTTTGGCATATATCTCAAACCTGCCTTGTCAAAAACACATCTTTGACTACCAAGAAGTTTTTCAAAATTTCTTTTTCCATTCGTAAAGTTTTCAACAATATTTTCTAAATCGGTTTTCTTCTTATTCAATTCAAGATTTTCATCTTTCAAAATGATACTTTCTTTTCTTAAAATTTCAATTTCATTTGTTAAAGAAAAATTTTTCTTTTTCAAAGCAGTATATTTGATACCCAATTTTTCAAATTCCTCACAAACCTCTTCTAAAACATTTTGCAATTCTTCATATGAAGGATTTTCAATATTATCAAGATTTGTTACCTCAATGTCATATTTAGCCATAAGACAAAAATTTGCTGATTCTTCATTGCTTGCTTCACTATCTGAGCTACTTGAATCATCATCCCATGTAGCTTTCATTACTTTTTTGCCCTTGTTTCGATCTTTCTTTAGCAAAGGACAATCTGACTTGATATGACCAGGTTTATTGCATTTATAACAAATTAAAGTGTCATTTTTACCTGAATCTTTCTTGGAAAACTTTTTGAAGGATTTCCTCGGAGGAGTTCTATTTTTCTTCAAGAACCTCTGAATTCTTCTTGTTATCATCGCAACTTCTTCATCTTTATCGTCATTTTCCTCATCTTCATCACTTTCACTTTCATGAGGAACAGTTTTAAGTGTTAAGCTCTTCTTTGGCTTTCCTTCTTCTTCTCCTCTTTTCAATGTGTACTCATGGGTGATAAGTGACCCGATGAGTTCATTGACTTCGAGCTTCTTGAGGTCTTTAACTTCAAGAATCGCTGTAATTTTTGATTCCCAACGTTTTGGTAAAGAGTTGAGAATTTTTCTTACTATCTCCACCTTGGAATAAACTTTGCCAAGAGCTGTCAAGCTATTTATGATGTTAGTAAAACAAGTGTGCATACTAGAAATAGATTCATCATCATTCATCTTAAACATTTCATATTCATGAATAAGAATATAAATTTTTGATTCCTTGATTTGCGAAATTCCTTCATAAGTAACTTCCAAGTTATCTCAAATTTCTTTTGCCGTAGCGCAATTCATTATTCTATTAAATTCATTTCCATTAAGAGCATTATATAATAAATTCATAGCAGTTATATTTAAAGTATAAAGTTTATCGTCTTCACGATCAAACTCTTCTTCTTCCTTTTTGACCTTTACTCCATCAACCACTTTTGTTGGAATGTAAGGCCCATTTACAATACATTTCCAAATTTCTCTACCTTGAGCTTGAAGAAATATTCTCATTCTAATTTTTCAGAATGAGTAATTATCTCCACAAAAGAGTGGAGGCCGACTGCTAGATTGACCTTCACCAAATGAAACTGCAATGTTAGCCATAAGATCTTAACTCAAAAGATAGTTAATCTTATAATAAAGCTCTTAGCTCTGATACCAATTTTTGCCCAGATGACTAACACAAAAGGGTGGGTGAATTGAGTTGTATTAAAAAAATAACAATTATAAATCAAATATATAATATAAAATATAAATAAAATATAAAATAACAATAAATATAAAGAGTAAGGATAAGAGAGAAGCAAACTCAGTATGTTAACGAGGTTCGGTCCCACTGCCTATGTCCTCGCCTCAAGCTACCCCTTGAGGATTCCCAAATTCACTATTCAACCTCCTTCAAGTGGAGATAGAAACCTATTACACATTTGAACAACACCGCTACAAAGGATCCGTGTAGAACACCCTCTACACTTGCAATCACCTTACACGTGGTGATTCAACTATTTCCCGTGTAGAATATTTTCTACACGCACAAGGGTTATACATACCCTTTTCTGATACAAAAGCTGATAGTGGGTAGGTTATCAGAAAACACTCCTCAATAAGTGAAATAAGAATAATACAGCGCAAACTATATCTTTCAAAATGAACAATGATTAAGGCTCAATGCTTAGAGAAGAGAGAATGAAAGTTTTGAATGAATGTTGTATGCTCTTGGTGTTGTGAATGTGAAGCTCTCAAATGATCTATTTATAGGCATATGAGACTTCATATTCAAATTTAAAAAAATTCACATGTCAAAGACAACATCATTCACTTTTTCAAAAAAATCAAACCTAATCTTTTACTTAGGAGCACACTTTCCTTTTCAAAAAATTCAAACCTAAGCTTTTACTTTTTGCATATGACAAAAGGAGCACACTTTCATTTTCAAAAAAATTCAAACCTAATCTTTTACTTTTTGTATATGACAAAAGGAGCACACTTTACTTTTCAAATTTTTCAAACAAAATCATCTACCTTTTGTATAAGTCCAAAAAAGTATCAATCACTTTTGAAAATATTCAAATAAAACATGCACATGTGAAATATGACAATCAATCATCTTTAATATTTTCAAAGTTCAACCCTTTAATCAAGGCATGCACATGTAAAAGATGACAATCAATCATATTTCAAAATTTTCAAATTTAATTTTTAAAAATATTCATGCACATGTGAAAAATGTATTTTAATGCTTTATGATAAAATATTAATTTTAAGTATTAATCCTAATTTCGAATTTTGAAGAGATTTACAACATTACTCTATAATTTTAATGTGAACTTGTTCCCTTCTTGCTCATGCTTGTTTCCTTGATGTGCTTGACTCCATTGTGTAGACAACTTGAGATTGAGACTTCTTTACTCTTTGAATTCATTTGTTATTATCAAAATCCATGTGTAAATATATAATTACACAAAACTTGAAATCTTGGGTTCAACACAAGTAAAACCAAGGTCATTGGGAGTGGTGAGGTCGAGCTGAAATTCACATCGGGACGTATATTGATGCTCAAAGATGTACTCTATACACCGTCCATGAGGAAGAATTTGATGTCGAGTTTTTTACTCAACAGAGCGGGCTTCAAACAAACTATGGAATCTGATCAATATGTGATTACAAAAAATGGAGTTTTTGTGGGCAAAGGCTACGCTTGTGATGGAATGTTTAAATTGAGTATTAAGAATAAAGTATAGAACGTTTCTCTTTATATGTTTTTTTATGAAAAAAAATCTGTTTTTAAATCCAAAAATTAGTGGGGGCCTGTCAAGTTTTTAGAATTTTTTTTTTAAAGGATTTTGGCTTGTACGTCGTTCTTCAGTTTATTTTAAGCTTTTTTGAATAAAGCCGATTGTTATTAATATTTTGGTGTTATACGTTTTTGTGCATTTAGATTCAACTTACCCAAACAGTTTAATATTTGTGTGGGTACATCTATTATCTTTATTGGATTTATTTAAAACGTATATGGTGTTTATGGTCGAACTGTTTTGGCTATTTTGTTTTTGTTTAAGCCGTTTTATAATTTAGGAGATTCATTGCATGTTTTGGCTGCCGTATTTTTTTTCCCATGTCAACTATGGAGTTTAACTATTTTGGCTTCAATAAAGAAGCAAATTGGTTGAGAGATTTATTCTTTTATGGGAAAAATCAGATTTAACCATATCAATTTGTTGCGATAATACTACTACAGTTGGTAGAGTACAAAACCGTTCTTATAACGGTAAATCCAGATCTTTAGAGGAAAAACACAGTACTGTGAGATTTTTTTATTGATGGTGTTATTAAACTGGATCCACTATAGAAAGCTTTGACAAGAAAAATTGATCTGGAATACATCGAGGGGAATGAGATTAAAACCCATAATTCAAGAGCCATGTATGAGGATATCCAACTTGGGGACCAGAGATCCTGAGAACTGGGTTCAATGGAAAAAACGAATCATATGATGGTCATAAAAAATGCACTATTTATTTTATTTCTCATTCCTATGATGCGAGTGTATTTATCCTGTAATGTTATGGAGGATGAGTTTTTAAATAAACTCTTAATGAAATTCTGTAGCTCTTATGAGTAGAGTGTAAGAATTACAGGAGCACCCTTGACAGATTTCACCTATGTGAGTGTGAGAGTGGGGCCTCTCTTTATGAGAATCGGGTTTATTCTCAAATACAATCATGAAACCGGGATTAGCACAAGGCCGTAATGTGCTGGCTAATAAAACTCATGTCAACACCTGGGTTATTATGTGTGAGTAATCATTCTTTATTTCCCTTAAGCAGTCATAGTTCAAGTCTGAGACCACTACTGACTCTAAAGTAAAGGTTGTTATTTCACTAAGTGAAGGTTCAATGCAGAGCACACCTTCATGATACATAATAATTATTCTTTATCTGAAAATATCTCTCTTATTTATATTATTTTAAAAAATAGTGGGGGAATGTTGTTTTTTTTTTAGTAAATAATATTTATTAGTAACGTTTTTGTTTAAGAGGTTATTACCGTTACTTAATTTCCTTAATTCAGTCTTTATTTCTCTTCTTTCGGGTGCATGTACGTATATAGAAGGTGATTTTATAGCTGTTTGCCATCTTTTAGTATTTAGCCGTTGATGTGTGAAAGCTCATTAAAATATCCATTGGTAGTGGCTGATTTATTCTTTCAGTTTAGAGTTTTAAATGTTGGCTTTTTATTTCTTTCTTTCAATTGTCTTTCCGTTGAAAAACATTATTGTTTTTTATCTTTTCATTCAATAGCCCAACTGAACCTTTCTAAAATGAACAACCGTCAGTTAACCTTTTCTTTTATGGCTCTTTACTACACTACACGTTACCAAATGCAATAAATTAAGTTTTTGTTTAAATTTTGATGAACGTGAGCGTTCGTCGGATATATGTGTTCGTCCTAATGTGGTGTGTCTTTCTTTCATGTAGGGGAAGTACGTAGATATCTTTTTTAGAGTATTTTTCAGATAAAAGAGAGGTGTTCTTTGAGTGGAGCTTTGAGCTCAATCACTTGTGCAGAGTTGGTTCGGGCTATACGACGATCAGTTGGGCTGTTGTATCCTGGAGGAGTCAAGTCAAGAAGAATTCTGCTGCACCGGTGAATTTGAGACTTTGTACACCGCAGAGGGTTTGAATCTCCTTAAAGAAAGCGAGATTTTCGTGCCTCAGTCCAAACTGACTTCGTTTATATTTTAACTTTATTGTAATTTTTTTTACATTATTGTGTAATTTCACCAACAATATCCATCTCTTTACTTTTCTCCTTCTAGCAAAATTTGCAGTCTCGTACTTCTTCAAAGGTGAAACGCTCTTTCTCTTAGAGCTAGGTAATCGAAGTCTGCTTGCATGGTTGGTCATTCCTTCAGGTGAGTCATCTATTGAATCATCCCACTGCAAAGACATAATAATGATTTCAATATGCAGTAATAGCATATGTCAACTCATCAACAAAATGAAGACTGAATATTCAGATTAAAAGAAAAAGTATTCAAATGAAAAGGCAATTAAGCACTATCACACACGAATATCAATTCATGCTCATGGCATGATGTTCAATTCTGGTTTAATGCTCAAAACTAACAATCACAAAATATAGTTGCTGAATCTATATGACCGACTCCTTTGTCCACGACCGTTGAGACTATTTGTCCACGACCAATATAGTCAAATGTCAATATAAGTTTATAATTTGGCTAGATGTGAGAAAAAACATTTATGTTGGACTAACCAATGCTCCAAAGCTCAACATATGAGTTACAGTAAATTAGGGGACTTTTCCATTGCTTGCGAGTTACTATTCACCTTCAATCTCATTATTTATTCTTTTCATCAACGTCTCCTTCTCTCTTTTCCTCATTTTTTTTCTCTCTCTTCAACCCTGCAACCTTCTCGTCGCCCTTTTCTCTCACGTGAACTGGTTGGAGAAGAATGCATATTGTAATGGGGACTGTGGCAAGGGTGGCTCTATCTATGGAGGCTGTTTTCAATGGCAAGGGTGGTTGTTCTGTTTCATATACCAAAGAGTATATGTTGTTCTATTTCATATACCAAAGATGTGTAGAATTCGAACTAAATAAGAAGTTGGATGATATGCATTAAGGAGATAATTATTATACATTTTTTTTCTTTTTGGTTTTGATTTATATGCATTATATTTATTCATTAACATATGGTGTGTATTTGTAAAATATAAAAAGATAATAATAATTTAGTAAAATATTATTAAAATATATAATATTATATTATTATTTTAACTTTAAAATGGCTAGTTCAATGTAGATTCACCTAGCCAAAGTTTAACCCTATAGCCAAGACTTGAAATTCTAGCCAAACTCTAGCCATTGCCAATACGCTTAGAAAAGACCAATGGTTTTTCTCTCGTTCTTTCTTTCTTTTTTGTCGGTCTCGTTTGATTACGCAGTTCAAATGAGATAAGATAAGATTTTTAAATTAAATAAAATATTATTATAATATAATTTTTTACAATTTTGCTAGGTACAGTTGGCATATTCAAGCAGCATGTTATCGGGATGTAGAAAGAAATAAAAAACATAAAGTAAAAAGGACAAAAACAAACTCTATATTTCTCTTTCTTCTTCTCGAAAATTTTTCTTTCTTCTTTAGTTTCTTCTTTCTTGTCTGTCTTGATCGGTTAGACTGGTTTTTTTTTTCCTTAATCAACTAAGCTAGAAGTCATAAAATTGTATAATTTTGGCGTTGAGAGAAGAATCAGTCGAATATCTCATCCAAACATGTTCAAAGCGGTTCAAAACAAAGAAAATTAAACCCAAAATTATTCTTAAGATAACCACTAAGTTACTTGAGTTGTCTTCTTAATAAAAAGATAACAAACTAACATGAAATACGACCAAATAGAAACGGACCCAGCTCTCCCAAAACACACTAAACGATATCAATCCAATTCAGAACCTGAGCTTGGTAAAGAACCACCAATTCTTCCCAGACTTGAAGCACTCCTCAAGCCTCTCTTCTTGGTTTCCTTGGCAGCCGTGACCTTCTTGTCTCTAGACTGGAGGGATTAGATGCAAACAGTGTCCTTGAGATCCACGTCAAGGGTGTAGCGCATGGGCATCAAATGCTGGTAGTTGATACGCTTGACGAAGGCCTTGACGCGTGACTTCTTCATCGTCTTCTTGGATGAGTCCTTGCAAATGACCTTGCTGGGGTACTTGTTGATCCCGGTTAGATTGGTTTGATACATTACAATGAAATATAGAGATATTTTCACTATATCGGGTGCAATAGCAGGAAAAAAAATATTATTATATATGTCGGTTGCGAGCCGTTTGCATAAGGCGCTTGGAACAAACATTTTTGACTTTTTTTTAATATTAATTTTGTTTTAAAATTTAAAAAAGTTGAATTATTTATAATATTTTGTGTGAAAAGTTGAAAAAATTATAATGATTATATAAGATGAGATAGTTTGGTTTTGTCTAATCAAACCTCTCTTCATGTTTTATTGGAACTTCATTTTCTAAGATTTTGAGAAATTTATATCAAGAAAACAAACAGAAAATGGGGATTTTGTTTTTGGAATTTATTTTCTTTTCCAAACAAACTGAGTCTGCAAAAGCTCCCATGATAAGATGTTTGAAGTGTTAGTATGGTTATGTTCATGTTCCTTCCCTCATGACAGCTATAATAATTCCTCTCATCTATGCACACTTCTTAATTGAAAACTTGTTGAGACAGTGAATCGATCTTTCTGAGATGCGCATGTTTATTGCAAAAACTATCTAAGCAAGGAGCAAAAGAGGTTATAAATTTCTTCCTTGCATGTTAAAAGTTCAATAAATTGAACCGTATTCTGCAATCCTTATACAATATGACCTTATATTTCTTTTAGCGTTTACAACAACACATCGATGTGCTCAAAACACATGGACGCTCACGCTAGCTTCCTGGGTCTTTATTTCCATCCTTATTTTATTAGAAAATGCAATAATATATAGACATCCAGTAGGCGGCTCAGTCCACCCTGCAAAAAAAGAAAATTAAATCCATAAAATTAGTACATTCAATCATGTAATAATACAATATTAAGAAAAAAAAAAAGAAGAAGAATAAGGGAAAATAGATGATAGTATTACTTGGAACAGTCAGTAGTGGGTGTAATTTTGTAGGGACAAGTAGTGCCACAGGTCTCAGGAAGTGTCCCGACCAAGTCGTAGTTGATTCCTGGGATACCTGAAAGACCTTTCATGATGCAACTGCATGCGGCTCTGTCATCAGCAGTGCCGTTGGAAGCGGCATTGAGTGCTTTGATGCCATCACAACAAATTGTCGGCACAGTGCCTCCGAAAATGGCATACCCGATGCATGGACTCAGCAAGTTTGTTATCTCACCGCATGTTAACGTCGCATCGACATGAGCAGCAACCACCAGCATCACGCACACCAGCATTGCTGTGCATGCCATCTTCAAAGCTGCCATCTTAAGGACCTACTTTTTCTATCTGAGTTCTCTCTTTGGGTCTGGGGATACACACATGAACCATGGGCTATGGCTGTTGGGTATATATAGAGCAGCTTTCCGCCTTCCACGAATGCCGTAAACAATAAAAACGGTACAAGTAACTTAGTCATGCATAGATAGAGATAAGGCATAATCAAAACGGTACAAGTAACTTAGTCATGCATAGATAGAGATAAGGCATACTTTTCTTCAAGGGTTTATTTCTCAGAGACCCCCTATCCCCGCAAATCAAGCCTGCTTAATTGTAAGATGATGTCACCTTCTAGCATGCATAATTTTCAACATGTTGATATTTCTAGCATGCATTCTACTCACGTAAAATCCTTTTTTGGTTTTTTTCCACTAACAGTCAGTGGCAATTTGGATTTTATTTCCAATAAATATCAAGGATCACATATAACTCCTTTTTTTCAACATGAAAGTCCAATATCGGGGATTAGTAAAACCCTTGTTTTTTTCCCCCACATTTCTACTGGGCCGTAATTGGGGGACCCAAAAACAACTTTTCCTCAATTTGATTTGGAGGATAGCCCGCCCGCCAATCATTCTAACAGTAACTTCCCTCACCCTAACACCTTTGCAAATGTACTCCATCAATCCCTTTGACCATGTACTCCAGATAAATACGTAAAATAGAGATAATAATTTGTAACACAACTTGTTAATTTAATACAAAAACGACACGACAATAACATGTTTGAATTTAGTCTTAACGATTTCGAGATAAAACAGATTGACCTATTAAGACATGATTGTTTAACGGATCAATAGTAGGTCAATCTGTTTTGACATGTTATAACTCATTGTGACTTTTTATAGATATTATAATTTTAACATTTATATAGAATTATATTAAATTTAATCAAATCAAACTAGTTAATTTCGAGTCTATTCCATCCATTTACATATACAAGTTAAAATGAATTGACACGACACAACTCGTTATGTTAATAGATCATGTTACAGCTTGATATTTTGACACAATAAGCTTAACGAATTGGGTTTAAATTTACCCATATGATATAATATACATACATTGACACAACACAAATATAACCCGTTAACATGACTTGATACCCCTCATTGTGAAATAAAGGTACAAAAGAAAAATTAATGGAGTTGAAGAATAATTATGACCAAATTCAAAACATAATGAACAAAAAAATTACATATTAAAATTAAAAACATGGAGCCGTTGGTAAGAAGTTAAAAAGCAAAATAAAGGATTCAAATACGTCTTTTTCATACAAAAAAATACATTTGAGTACTCCATTCGAGTACATAATTACATCAAACTACATACATTTTTCATTCATATGAACAAGACATACATATTATTTAACATATCTTAGCATTGCATACTTCAAAGTTTCAACTACATCCCTAGTGTTGTATAACCTAGCTAAATAAGGAAAATTAAGCAGGTAATGGATGAAGAGACGACAGAGCTTATATTCTGCTAACCAAAAAGCAACCAATAACATGGTGAATGGGGTTTAAACCTGATGTTGTACAACCCAGGATTATGGGATGAATCAAAAGACAACTGACTGCTAGATTATATACCAACTTTAGACAAAATGTAAAAAGTTGCAAACTGTATTGATGTGTCAGGATCGTGTCATGTTTCTCCACTTGTCCTTTAGATCAACCTGAAAAAATCAACCTCCTACTTAGTATACTTCATATACAAATATCCCAAAAATAATTAAGACATTGTAAATGAGTACAACAGGAATTTTTTACCTCCGTCCTCTCTTCAAAAGTATCTCGGTAGCAATTCAGAATGAGCTTCCAGTTTCCTCTACCATACCTTCATTAGGAAGCAAGACAATGAGAACTTGAAAATCTAAATAATTCTTGAAACTTCAATCCATTAGAAGTCCTACGAGATTTAAAAAGAAATTCTAGTGATGTCTTCTGTCGATCAGAACAAGCACATACTTCTGCACACCAATCCTTAAAGTTTCTTCCTCCAACAATGTCCATCTCTTTACTTTTCTCCTTCTAGCAAAATTTGCAGTCTCATACTTCTTCAAAGGTGAAACGCTCTTTCTCTTAGGGCTAGGTAATCGAAGTCTGCTTGCATGATTGGTCATTCCTTCAGGTGAGTCATCTATTGAATCATCCCACTGCAAAGACGTAATAATGATTTCAATATGCAGTAATAGCATATGTCAACTCATCAACAAAATTACGACTGAATATTCAGATTAAAAGAAAAAGTATTCAAATGAAAAGGCAATTAAGCACTATCACACACGAATATCAATTCATGCTCTTGGCATGATGTTCAAGAGGGACCTGACCACTACTCAAATTAGATTAATAGAATTAAACTATAATGATCAAAATAAATAGAATAATCGTGAATAAAATAATTATAAGAATAAGAATGAAGATATGATATAATAAAATAATTACAACCTTTGGTTTCTAATGAATTTTGATTAAAACAAAATGATATAATAACCCCATTTACCTAGCCATCCACATAACTTGAAATAAACAGTAGATTGGAACAACAAAACATGAACACAAGTACAATATAATAACTCCATTTACCGCAAAAATACATGATATATACACACAGATGAACAGTGCATGGACAGTGCTTTAAAAAAAAGCGCTGTTCCCGTGCATTCCCTGAGCACAAAACATTTCCCTGACCACACCGAAAACAAACTGGTAGATTGGTGCAGCAAAATATGAACAGCGGTACCTCAAAAGTATGAGCAGTGCTATTCCGCTCCATTAAGCTTGGTCGAGGAGCATTGTTCTGATGACTACACGACTGATTTTCATGAGCACGGTCATCAGTTTCTGTGGATTCAATGCTCTTGTTAACAGATGGATTGGGTGCATCTCTGCCTCTCGCACTCTGGTTTTCTACAGAAGTTTCATGCTTTTTATCTCTTGTCACCCTGTCATTCATTACATTTTCAGCCAACCGTAATGCATCAGGAAGAGGGTCCTTCACCACTGCTTGTAACTCCAAAGAACTGGATTGAAGTGCTGCTCGTACTTTATTTACTTCAGGGGAAGGCAGAGAATTGTATTTGCTACACGTTACGTCTGTGTCCAGTTCCTTGGCATCGGTAATCTTAACTCCTGCTTTTGAGCGTTTATGCCACACAACATGCTTGCGTCTGTGTGGCACATTCCCTTGCCGTGTCTCTAAGCAAAATAATTGGGGAAAAGACAAAGTATCACAAGGAGAAAAGAAAATATTTTTTTTATAAGTAAAAGGGGGAGAAAAGAAACCTTATATATTATAAGAGTAAAGGTCAGAAAATATTTTAATCAGGCCCAAGCAATAAACATGGTGATCAAGGGGCAGGCACATAGAAAGATGACCATAATTATCAATACATTTACATTATCCTAAATTACGAAAGTTTGACAAATTTGAGAGCTAACGAATGAATTTACACATATAATCACAAGCATAGGTATACAAGTATGTACATACACACATACATAATATATATTTATTGATATAGTATATAGTGTGACAAAGAGGTAATAATACGAAAGACCATCATAAGCCCTGAGGGGTAGCTCAGTTGGTCAGGCCCTAGGTTTGTTCCCCAATGGTTACTAGTTCGAGTCCCCTCAAAGCCACAAGAGATTTACCTAGCTGTTAACTTCAGGACTCTGGGATTAGTCGAAAGGCCATCATATATATAGTCCTTGGGGAAATTGTACTTTTCAAAAAATAAAAATAAAAAAATGAAAGACCATCATATAAAAATGAGAACAAAAACTTTCATTTACCTAAGCTAATTGCTGAAGATCTAAATGAAAAAAAGAGATGAAAAATAAATTAATAGTCATTGGGGGAATTGTACTTTTCACCTAGAAACTAGCACGCATTTTTCTCTTTGCACCTCAAAGTATCAAAAGATCCAATTTTCCCCTACACACTATATATTTTTAAATTTGCATATTTGGTTATAGCGTTATCATGCCCAGTGGTCAATTTTCTGTTCAAGGTCAAATCTTATCTAACGGTGGATAAATTGAAAATATAGGTCTTTTATAGGTAAAATGAATTGTATTAATATTAATAAAAATAAATAAGCGTAGCCCAGGTAAATAAAATATAGATAATTTAGAGTATAAATTCAAAATTTTAGTAGGTTGAGGTGAAAAGTATAAATTGGAGGGTAATTCATGGGTGAAAAATGCAATTTCCTATGCTCGCCCATCAACCAAACGGACAGAAGTGTGGTTTTCCAAGTGTAATTATGTGCGATAACTAGCATGGACACGAGAGCACCATCTCAAGAAGTATCAAAACATCCATTCGCGCATTAAAACCCAAATAAAGTGTAGCAATGAGAAATTTACCGTTCACTCTCCCAGCAGCGGCTCTATCCTTGACAATCGTATCCCAACTTCCACTTGGCAAGGCTACCGATCTTCTTGTCTCTCTATCGCACAACTCAGGCCTACCATTGTCGCGCAAATCCTGACCAGTGCCCTGCAAATTCGCTGCCAGCTCTTCATACTGATCCACCCTGTTCGCAGCCAATTGAGCAACGTTTAGTGTGTTCGTCATCACTTGATTTGTTGTCTTTGCAGCCGATTCACCCACAACCTGGTCCGCGTTAAGTGTATTCACCACCAGCTCTTTCTCCGCCGGGTTTGCCGTATTCACCGCCAAATCACTGACATTAGGCATATTCCCTGCCACCATCTCTCCTTCAACACGGTTCACCAGCTTCGCGGCAAAATCACCCACAGTAGGCGTAGCCGTAGCCACTTCTTCAACTTGGTTCACCGTCTTTGCAGCCAACTCACCCACATTAGGCAAAATCAGCGCCTCTTCTTGCTTCCCAGCCGATTCGCCCGCATCCTGAACAGAATCAGGCTTATTCTTCGCCGCCAGTTTTCCATTAATTTGGTTCAAACTCTTCACACCCACCCCACCCGCATTACCACTAGGCCTCTGGATGCCCGAGGGCTCGGTCGCAGTCGCAGCGGACTCAAGCAACGGAGGACCCAGGAGCGCCCAAGCCTCCTTCAAGTAAACTTTAACCGCTTCCAAAGCTTCATTCCTTGTATTCATCTTCATCAGCTTCTTCGCTCCCTTATCGTCCCAAATTGCCGCCTCCAACTCGTCCCCCATGCATCTCAACTCACCCGTAACCAACTCGCTCTTCCCAAACCTCTCCAAATCACGGATTCTGTCCCTGAAAACCCTCTTCACCGCCTCGAAGTACTTACTGTGACCGTCGTGGCTCCCCGCCAGGTACTTCACCGCGCACTCTACCGCCACTGTGCAATAGGCCACCTTCAACGAGCCCGGAATCTCGACCCCGTCATCCCGGTCCAACTGCTGGATCATTTCGAGCTTATCGAGGGTCGTTTCGGTCAACGAAGCGTCCGCAATATCTGCCTGGATTGTACGTAGGAGCACAGTCTTCTTGAAGCGCGAGTCGGCTGAGACCGGAAGGACTTGGAGAAGCTTCTTGATTACATGGTCTTGCACAGGGTTTCGCAGCAAAAATTCAGATATCCATCGGCATATGTCCGCATCCATTAACGCAAAGACGAATGAATCAAAACCATATAGATTTTGATTTGGGGGAATTTCAGATCTTTTGAGTGATTTTGGAGGGAAACGAAAAGTTAGGGTTCGCCACGGAACGTGAAATTTGAAAAGGTGTGGGTCGATTTTGGGGATAACCACCTCACTGCCGATTACGACTCGTTACGAATACAACCCTACGTGGCTTTATTTATTTATTTTTTCTGCTTTGTTTTCTGTCTGCAAATTTGAACAGCTTGTCAAAGCTTCCGTTACCAACAGTATTGTTATTATATTATGTATATGTAAATGATATTTTTTATAAATATAAATAATTTTAGATGTTAATTATTTTATTTATATTAATTTCTATATTATAATAACTATTTTTTTTATATAATAATAAAATAATATGAATAAAAATGGAGTTGTTTCCTTTTATTTTTTAGATCAGAATGTATCGTTTCTGATCATCCCTTAATATTTATCCGTCTCTATTTTTCATTACATTGAAAAGCTCATGAGTGAAAAACAAGGACTAGAGGGCAAAGCAAATAGCTTTCCCATGGACACCCGACTCTTAGCCTCTCTCGACCTTTCCTCCCAAACCTCCAAGCCTCACCCACCACCTGATTTCACTTCCCTCTTCACCCACCTCACCATTGCTCTCACAACCCTTGCAAATCCCATCTCAAAACCAAAATCCCTCTCCCAACGAAAACCAACCAAATCACCTCTCAATCACGCCAATTCCACTACCTAGCTCTCCTTCGCCTCCACTTCCTTAAAACACATCTCACCCAAACCTCAAAAGAACCTTCTCAAGAACCTCTCCATCCTTGAGCGCACCCTCATCGGCACTACTAGTGGTGGCATTGGCTGAGCTTTCACCTAAGTCTATCTCCACCCATTTGACACTATCAAAACCAAGCTCTAGACTAAAGGCGCATCCCAAATCTACGCCAACACCTTTGATGCCATTGTCAAGACCTTCCAGACTAAAGGGATCCTTAGTTTCTACAATGGTGTGTCCACCGTTATCATTGACTCAACAGCATCTTCCGTTGTGTACTTTGATACTTGAAAGCTGGGGAAGTCGATCTTAGGTAGTTTTGATTGATACCCATTAGTCCTCATTCCCTCGACTGTAGGGGCAATGAGGAAATGAAGCAGAGACAAAGAGATGAAGGGACTCGGGTGGTGCGATGGCTTCCCTGGTGCAGACCGACCTCCTTCTCTAATTTCACGATGCGAAATGATGTTGGATAGAAGAGAAGTGAAAATAGGAGGTGAAATGACAAAATGAATAAGACAGGTGAAAATGGGAAAAATAAATCGAGAGAAATAAAAGTGCCATCAATTGTTTTGTTTTGAAAAATATCAGAGGAGAGAGAGAGAGAGTTAAAGAAAAATAATAAAATAAATATTTACTTCGTATATAGTAAATATCAAATCTTTTACTTTCCATTTATTATAGGTAAAAGTTAAAAATTTTAGTTATAGATAATTTGATGTGGCTGAATTTTTCCTTCAATAGTTAAAAAGTTAGATAACTTTTGGATATGGACTCTTTCTGAATTATCTAAATCTAAAAATATTGTCATTTTTAGCTACCACATTAGATTGAGCAAAGGGTAACTATAGTAATTCTAAAACTAAAATCAAATTTGATGGTTATTGTACACATATCAAATACTTATTTTATTATTTTTTATAACACTCTCTCTTCTTTCCATCTACATCCACAAACTTCTCTCCTTTTTTTAAATTAAATAGCAAAATATGATAAAATAAAATAATAACTAAAATATGATAAAATAAAATAAAATAATAATTAAAATGTGATAAAATAAATTAAATCAAAAAAGTTCAATATTTTTTAAATTATTAATTACTTATTACTATATAATAAATAAATGGATCATCTAATGTAGAGATTTAATATAAATAGCTAAAGTCAAATTCATTTTATACCATTTTATTGTTATATAATAAAAAAATAATTATTCCAATATAGAGACTTATGTAAATGGAATAATCAAAATCTAAATTCATCTTACATTCATCAAAATTCTCCTTTACATATGTATAATCCATTAACAATGCTTTAAGCTCTTAATATTGTTTATAAAAGATTAGATGAAATAGTTTCTTAAAAATTAAATAAAATATTATTATAATATAATTTTTTAATTTTATTTTAATTTTAAAATTTAAAAAAATTATAATGATTAGATAAGATGAGTTGAGATGAGATAGTTTGATATTTGATAATCAAACCAGGTCTAAAACTCTTTTCCTTCTTAAATTCAAAAACACATCCTCAAACCTAACATTTTTGCACCTCTCACTTCCTCCTCTCTAGCGCATTGCTCCTTTGCCGCAGCCATTGTTCAACGGCAAACGTGACCAAGCCAATTCCTTCACGAATCAGAACCTCTCTCCCACATTTCCCTCTGGAGATGGTAGGAGGCATGAGAGAAGAATAAGAGAAACCTTGGATTTATGATGAGTGATTTTCATGCTTTTGAGAGCTCTATAGATTTATGAAAATAAGGTGATTTTAGAGTTGTTATTGTTTTGTTTTTGCTTGTTTGTGCTCAGCTGTATAGCAGAAAAATAATTGAAATAAAGAGTTGGTTTTATCATATAAGATCTTGTGCTGACATTGATGAAGAGTACCATTGCAAGTGTCTTCGTTTCATGGATATTGATTTCCTTGGGCTCGTGGGCTTGTGAGTTGGTGGGCTTGACATATGGACTCGTGGGCGAGGCTGTGCAAGTGGGCTGTGGTCGGCGTCGTTCAACGGTGGTGCAGGGGAAAAGAAACTTTCAGGTCTAGTTTGAGAGAGAGAGAGAGAGAGAGAGAGAGAGAGAATAAAAGGAGGGGTAAGCTGCAACACGATTCATTTTGGGCACGAGGCAAAGTTTTTCTCTATTGTGTTCAACAAGAATCACATCATCCATTTCACATATTCTGACACAGAGAGAGAATAGAAGATATAAAGGAGCATTCAGCTTTATGGAGAAAATGAGAAAATAGCTCATGCAGGACAAGTAATAAATGAGTAGTGAACTAATCGCAACGGTATCTCCACCCATTTGACACTATCAAAACCAAGCTATAGACTAAAGGCGCATCCCAAATCTACGCCAACACCTTCGATGCCATTGTCAAGACCTTCCAGACTAAAGGGATCCTTGGTTTCTACAACGGTGTGTCCGCTGTTATCATTGACTCAACAACATCTTCCGTTGTGTACTTTGATACTTGCAAGCTGGGGAAGTCGGTCTTAGGTGGTTTCGATTGATACCCATCAATCATCATTCCCCCGACTGCAGGGGCAATGAGGAAATGAAGCAGAGACAGGGAGATGAAGGGACTCAGGTGGTGCGGTGGCTTCCCTGGTGCATACCAACCTCCTTCTCTACTTTCACGATGTGAAATGATGTTGGATAGAAGAAAAGTGAAAATAGGAGGCGAAATGACAAAATGAATAAGACAGGTGAAAATAGGAAAAATAAATCGAGAGAAATAAAAGTGCCATCAATTGTTTTGTTTTGAAAAATATCCAGAGGAGAGAGAGAGAGAGAGAGAGAGAGAGAGAGAGAGAGAGAGAGAGAGAGAGAGAGAGAGAGAGAGTTAAAGAAAAATAATAAAATAAACATTTACTTCGTATACAGTAAATATCAAATCTTTTACTTTCCATTTATTATAGGTGAAAGTTACAAATTTTAGTTATAGATAATCTGATGCGGCCGAATTTTTCCTTTAATAGTTAAAAAGTGAGATAACTTTTGGATATGGACTCTCACTGAATTATCTAAATCTAAAAATATTGTCATTTTTTGCTACTAGGATGATAAAATTGTCCACATTGGATTGAGCAAAGGGTAACTATAGTAATTCTAAAACTAAAATCAAATTTGATGGTTACTCTACACACATAAAATACTTATTTTATTATTTTTTATAACACTCTCTCCTCTTTCCATCTACATCCACAAACTTCTCTCCATTTTTTTAAATTAAATAGTAAAATATGATAAAATAAAATAAAATAATAATTAAAATATGATAAAATAAATTAAATAAAAAAAGTTCAATATTTTTTAAATTATTAATTACTTTTTACTATATAATAAATAAATGGATAATCTAATGTGGAGATTTGATGTGAATAGCTAAATTCAAATTCATTTTATTGTTATATAATAAAAAAATAATTATTCCATTATAGAGACTTATGTAAATGGAATAGTCAAAATCTAAATTTATCTTACATTCATCAAAATTTTCCTTTACATATGTATAATCCATTAACAATGCTTTAAGCTCTTAATATTGTTTATAAAATATTAGATGAAATAGTTTCTTAAAAATTAAATAAAATATTATTATAATATAATTTTTTAATTTTATTTTAATTTTAAAATTTAAAAAAGTTATGATGATTAGATAAGATGAGATGAGATGAGATAGTTTGATATTTGATAATCAAACCAGGCCTAAAACTCTTTTCCTTTTTAAATTCAAAAACACATCCTCAAACTTAACATTTTTGCACCTCTCACTTCCTCCTTTCTAGTGCATTGCTCCTTTGCCACGGCCATTGTTCAACGGCAAACGTGACCAAGCTAATTCCTTCACGAACCAGAACCTCTCTCCCACATTTCCCTCTGGAGATGGTAGGAGGCATGAGAGAAGAATGAGAGAAATCTTAGATTTATGATGAGTGATTTTCATGCTTTTGAGAGCTCTATAGATTTATGAAAAAAAGGTGATTTTAGAGTTGTTGTTGTTTTGTTTTTGCTTGTTTGTGCTCAGCTGTAAAGCAGAAAAATAATTGAAATAAAGAGTTGGTTTTATCATATAAGATCTTGTGTTGACATTGATGAAGAGTATCATTGCAAGTGTCTTCGTTTCATGGATATTGATTTCCTTGGGCTCGTGGGCTTGTGAGTTGGTGGGCTCAACATATGGACTTGTGGGTGAGGTTGTGCATGTGGGTTGTGGTCGGCGCCGTTCAATGGTGGCGCAGGGGAAAGGAAACTTTCAAATCTAGTTTGAGAGAGAGAGAGAGAGAGAGAGAGAGAGAGAGAGAGAGAGAGAGAGAGAGAGAGAGAGAGAGAGAATAAAAGGAGAGGTAAGCTGCAACATGATTCATTTTGGACACGAGGCAAAGTTTTTGTCTATTGTGTTCAACAAAAATCACATCATCCACTTCACATATTCTGACACATAGAGTGATAATAGGAGATATAAAGGAGCATTCAGCTTTATGGAGAAAATGAGGAAATAGTTCATGCAGGACAAGTAATAAATGAGTAGTGAACTAATCGCAACGGTATCATTACCCAATAAATAAAGGGTAGCTCTCCCAGCTGGTCGAGTGGGAATTAAGTTTTTACACATACCAATCAGGTGCTGCCACATAGGCGTCTCACCAAAGTGTGTGTTGCACTTGCATATAGGTGATGAAAGCAATTTATTTCTCTCCCTCTCCCTCTCACATCTACACTGAATCGATGTCCCTGCACCAAACACACCCAGATCTCGCCTCCAGAAAAAACGGCCATTTGATCTCACCCCCTAAAAAATCATCATCACCCCCAAAGAACTCAAACATACCAGAGAGAGAGAACTCATTTGATCTCGCCATCGCGTCATCTAAAAAGAAAGACTAAACACTTTTTCACTAAGAGATTGTATCACACAACAAAAATCACTAAGAGATTGTATCACACAACAAAAAACAAGAATCTCAACCTGAGATATGGATTTCCTTTCACAACCTTTTGTCCATATATTCTTCCAGTGGAAACCAACAGAACTTGTCTCAGAATTTGTGGAGTTTTACGCAACAATTCGAGGCTCTTGTATGCCTTCCCCTAATACGCCTATTTCATAGGATGGACTTTCATTTTTCCTTAAGCAGAGTAGAGTTCAGAAACAATTAACGCATTCCACTTGAATGAAAGTGATGAAAATGATGTGCACGTAATCATACCCCATTCTGACTTTCTACTATGTCTTCGTAACCCTAATTACCTTCATTGTGGTGATTAGCCCATAATATATTGTTGGCATCTTGACCAGGTCCCTCGTATACAAATCCTAGCCCTTGTGTCCCTTAGAGTATTAGTATTGGTTTCATCAAAAGTTAATACATTTTTAAATTTCGATGAATTTATTTAAAATGAACCTACATTGAATTCATCAAATATGTATTTGGAAAGTTTTGAGTTACAGTAATTATTGCACTTCTTTCAAATTTGAAGATTTACTATTCCACATTTAAACTAATATTTTATTTTAATTTTAATAGATATTTTATTCTAAATTAGTTGGGAATCAATTATTTAAGTATTAAATTAAACTATTAATGTCCATATGGTTAATATAATTATAAAATATGAAGAACAAAATTAAAAATATTATTATTAAAAAAATAATATTATATTATTATTTTGATAAATTTAATGTAGAATTATAAATATGAAGATTTTAGATTTATAAAAAATATATACTTTTTATCAAATTTTAAAAATAAATTTAATAATTCCAATTCTAGTACTCTAACGAGGTTGGGGCTTTGAAAGTGCTTTCGTCAAAATTGTGTTCTGAAGGGACTGGGCCCTGGGCTACGCGAATGAAAGGGGAAAGGAAGGGGGCTAAAGGGAAGGGGAATCTGATTCTTGCATGCGGGTGTAGGTGTTTGAAGCCTGCACCTCCTATGTGGCTAATGTTTATTAGTTGGTGTAAAAATCACATTTCTACGACTGGCTTGGAGTTTTTCTCATAAATAAAGCCACATAGACTTGGATAGTAAACGAGCTGTAATTGGTAATAAGGGTATCATTACTCTTTATAAATTGCTATTTGCCATGTTTGATGAAAGTCGCGTGGTTTTCACGTGACTCACTTGGCTTCAAGCGCTTGCATGTAGTGCGAATAATTATTGAATTATAAATTAGATTTAGTTTTAAGATGAGTAAATAGCATGCATTTACTTTAGAGTAGGTAAATTTGTGATTTATATAAAAAAATGATTTATAATAATAGTTTTTTTTTTTTTTAAAGTGAATATGAAACTTACACACATTTTAAAGGTATGTAGCATAATTTTTAATTCTAGTTTTTTTTTGTCCGTATAATTGTATTATTAAATAAAAATTATATAAGAATAGGGTGAAAACCAATAAATACCCTTATATAATATATACAACATAAAAGTTAAATCTTATCACCCGTTTGGATAATAAAAATATCTTACTATATTTATGAATAGTAATAAAATTATTTGAGTTAATATATTTTATTGAATTTTAGAAAATAAGAGAAGAAACTGAATAAAAATATTATAAAGTTAAAAATTATTTAAATATTATTTTTATTTTAAAATATGAAAAAATAATATTAATTTTTATGTTTTGTTAGAGAGTTTGGAAACGTTATGATGATTAGATTAAAAAATTAAAAATATTTTATGTTTAAATAATATTTAAAAATAAAAGATCTTAAGATATCTAAAAATACCTGATAACAATTGTATTGCCTAACAACTTAATCAATAGGTGACATTAAATAATTAGCATGATCTTGTAGTTAGCCGTGGTGAAGATAATTGTATAAATAATCCAATTATAGATTGCTTCAAAAATTTATTATTAAAATATCATACAATAAAAAAGTGTAATCTAACTATAAATATTGAGGACCTGTTTATTAAGGGTTTTAAGTGACCGTTAAAAAAATATTATAAAAATAAAATTTATAAATTAATGTGATTTATTGTTATATAACATGTTGTAAAATTTGTTTAATATATAGTTTTATTATATATAACCATCCCAATTTATAATTTATATATATATTTTTAATTTCTTGGTGTATCAAAAGAAAAATGACACCTATTAAAAAAAAGACAAAAAATAAACATGACCCATAGCCCGTGGTGGGAAGGCGAACGAACCAAGTAACCTATTTTCATTGGGGGGTATGTTGCTGCAAGCCGCCCACCAGGTGCATCCTCCTGGTGGTCAAGCGTTGCGGTCTCTATATTTCGAATCTTATTATTCTCCAAAACCCTTCTACACGCTGCCTTTTGGTTTTGGCATAAACATCTTCTTCCGAGTCCTGAGAAGGAGAGGGACACTTGGCACACCCTGCACATTTCGCCCCCTCCCTCTTCCTCCTCCGTCGAAGAAAGAAACCATGGGTACTTTTGGTCACTGCACTTTGCGCTCGGACGATATCGTCATTAAATCTCCGAACGATAGGCGGCTATACAGGCTCATTGAGCTCGAGAATGGGCTCCGGGCCCTTCTGGTTCACGATCCCGAGATTTACCCAGATGGGCCTCCTATAACCCTCGACGACAAGGCAGAAAGAGAGGAGTGCGATGAGGATGGTGATGAAAGCGAAGGAGAGGAAGAGGACGATGACAGTGAAGTGGAAGAAGAAGAAGAAGAAGAAGTGGAAGAAGAAGACGAGGACGAAGGTGAAGGGGAGGACCATGAAGTTAAAGGGGAAGGAAAGAAAGGCGCTTCTTCTCAGACTAAGAAGGTTAGTCTTTGTTTTTTCACTTTCGAATTCGCAATATCCAGTTGATATTGGGAGCAGTTGTTCGAAGAACAGTTACAGAAAGTTGATAAATTCACCGTTTGGTTGCTAAAAAGGATAGGAAAGGGTAAAGAACTAGGGAGCTTCAAACCTGCAATGCTCGCTTTATATTGTCGTTTATCTGAACATCCAGTGGTTTCCACGGAAAATGCTGTGAAGGAGCCGAAAATATGTTGTCAATCACAAATCTAAGATTGGTGGGACTGCTGCGTGCTCCAGTTTATTTTTTGTTAGATTTATTGTGAATAAAATAACTCGGACGTTTCGGAAAAATTTTATTGTTAAGAAAAAGTTGCATATGCTCGTGTGATCGTGTCGTTAATTGGCACTCCTTGCATCTATATGACTTCTTGATCTGACGGAGTTTCGTAGTGTGCCTTTGTTCTTGTTGTCAAGACTGCGTTCTTTTAATTACTCACATCAAACTACTGGGATTGGACTTGATTTGTTAATTGAATTTTGTCTCTGTTGCAGGCAGCGGCAGCAATGTGTGTAGGAATGGGCAGCTTCTCTGATCCTTTCGAGGCACAGGGGCTTGCGCATTTTCTAGGTTTGGTTATTTATCATTTATAAAGTTACTTTAAATAATATATAAAAATAAATGTATTCTTTTTCTCTCAACCCCCTCCTTTGCACCAAAAACTCGAGGATGATCAATTGGATAGAAAACCACACCCACGGGAATGATTATGTTAGATTGATTGCATCTTTGATATCAAACGTTATGAATTATCAAGAGACTGATTGCTCCTAAGAACCTTCAAGAATTGGTGGAAAGAGGAGAGAAGATTGAGGATTGTTGTGGAGGGGGATTGACTAGCTGCGTATGTATCTTGGATGCTTACTTAGACAGGATTTAAAGCTTAATAGTAGGTATGCAGTACTGGGTCATACTTTTGAATGTTTCATGTTAAGAACGAAAGAACTGTGCTGAAATATTTTCACAATGCCTTTATGCTATTAAGCCGAACTTGTACTCTAAAAAAAAGCTCAGTATGGAAGTGGTCAAACTGAGATTTAGTATCCTGTCTCCGTTGGACCAGTTCTATTTGTAGTCTTCTTCCAATTTCCACCACATTTCTTCATGAGAAGACATCATATTTTGATTATTGCTTCTTATTTGTAATTTTTATTGCCCGAGAGATGACTCTTTTTTTTTTCCCCATCCAATTCAATTTTGCATTGGCAATTCTAAATTTGATGTAAATATTACTTGTTTTACAGAACACATGCTTTTCATGGGGAGTGCTGAATATCCAGATGAAAATGAGGTCTGTTTGTTAATTTTATATTTTTAGAACACTTCTTTCAAAAGAGAAGGAAATCACGAGGAGGAAATTCTTGCTATACTTACTTGAAGAGCACTTTTTTATTTTTATTTTTTATGCTTTTTGATATCATGTGGAATAAATCTGGTTGCCACAGGGTATGATAATTATGGATGATTTGTGTTTTACATTAATGAATGCACAACCTGCATATGATGGGCATAAGGCCCGTGGAGTGACAATTTTTTCTTTTTATTGATACTTATGGACAGTTTCACCTTGATTCCCTTTTTTCTAATAAAAAAGTTTCCCCTTGATCTCAATGCTTTGGTTTCTTTTACTTGGTCAAAAGTCTCATGCATCAACACCCCCCCCCCCCCCCCCCCCCCCCCCCAAAAAAAATAATAATAATAATAATTAAGAGTAATACAAAGCTAAAAACATAGATTGATTGTGTGTGCTAAAGGCTGAAGTCACGTTGTTTGGCCAACCGGTTTGACTCTTTTCTTTTGCTAGTATGATAGTTACTTGTCCAAGCATGGAGGCTGTTCAAATGCATACACAGAAACCGAGCATACCTGCTACCATTTTGAAGTGAAACGAGAGTTTCTCAAGGGTGCCTTGAAAAGGTAGATGCTGATTTATCTATTGACAAGTGGACTGATTTTCTCTTTTGTCCGATCAAGCTAGTTTGTGGTTTCCTCTATGCTTTTTACCTCAGATACTGTTCCTGTCTTGATGATTTCTACCAGCATCTTAAACTTCGAAAATATCAATTTGCGTACTTATGGCATGAATGGAGGAACAGAAGTCCTTTTTTTATTCAAGACAAATTTCTTTGTTTAAGATGCTTATGTTACTCTTTTGTAACAGACTCACAGTATTAGAGGATGTTTGAACTGAAGGCTATAAGGTCAATGAATGGAACAGTCTGATAATGCCCTACAAGTCGATTATAGTATTTTTTTTATCAGTAAATAAGAGCTTTATTAAAAATAGGCATAGCCAAGTACACGGGGCATATGATTATATCATTATTCAGTTAATGTATTACTTACCTTACACTTTTTTCTCTCCTCTCTTCCCATCTCTGGCGCCTCTTGCCGGAGATGATCTTTTGACTTACTTTCTTTCTATTCCTTCTTCTCGGTAGGGGAATTATTCTCTAGTTTATCTCGCCGGGGATTGTCCTTTTCTTATTCTCTTGTTTGCGGTGTTTAGCTTTGGTTTGTGTCGTGATGGGTTCAAATAGGAATGTTATCAATGACCAAAAGTGTTTTGATTGCAAGAAGGTCAATGAAAGGTGGTGGAGAATCACGGAGAGTAGTTGTCGGGCGGTGAATATATCTCTATTGACCAAGAATCTTTGGGATGGTTGGCAATCATGGTGAAGGAAGGTGTAGCCACTGGGGGCATATTTGAGTTCTACAGATCAAGGAGTGGGTCTTAGGTCTTGGTGGTGCAGAGACAGCGTAACTCCTATGGGAGACTTTTTTCCCTTTCAGAGTACGGCCAAGTGAAGCGGCAAGGTTTGATAGTGATCTCAGAAGGAAGGGATGGGGTAGGTTGGAGGATATTTGGAGACATGCTGAAGGAGCTCTCTGCATCATCCTCTGGTTTTTTTTTTTTGGGGGGGGGGGAATAGAGTAATTCGTGTATGGAGGTCTTCTCCTCATTTGCTTCCGTCGTATAGGGTGGCACTCCAAGGTCGGCTTGAGGGGCCTTGAGATGTGTAGTGGCCAGAGATGGCAGGTCTGCCCAGGTTAGACCGCGTTACATTTACGGAAGGCATTCGGTGTGGTGAAGGGGATGACAAAGCTTTTGTTGGCTTGAAAGAGGAATTTTGGTTGAATTCTTTGATTGATATCGAAAAGCAGTTGGGAGAGCTAACTAATAAGGTCACTTTGATGAAGTGGTGCGTTTTGGGGCAAGAGGAAAGGGGCTTGGGTTTGTGCGGTTTGGGCTAGGGCTAGCCAAGTGGGCTAGTAAGGTAGGTTTAATGAAAGGAAAGGGGAAGGCCCCGTGCCCAGTTGCATTAGAAGAAGGCCCAGGTGTGATAGAAGAAGGATCTGGCTTGCGGGTCGTGGATAGACGAGGCCTCAGGCGGTCTCGCTGCCGCTTGTCGTCCCATCGGATGAAGTCATGGTGTCGGCTGAGGCTTCATCAGAACATGGTGACAGTATTCGGCACATCCATGATAGCACTCTTGCTTCCAAGCTATCAGAACCTGCACAGAAAGATGCGACGGAGTTTGCCGATGCTGCCTCGATGTCAACGCAAAGGCTCTGTGGTGCCAGTATCGACACAGATGCTCATACCATTCCGTCACAGATGCTCATACCATTCCGTCATATCTGCATCTTCTCATGGAGGAAACTGCGGAACCAAGTGTTGAGCCCATTCTCTCTTTTGGGTTGCTGATACTCGGACAGACCATGCCGGTGGTCACTGGCGAACCTTTAGGCTTCACTCAGGTAGTGGTTCTCGAGCCAGAAGTGGAAGAAGGGATTTTGGAAGCATGGGAGGTTGAAAAAACAGTGCTCTCTCGGGTTTTGCTAGTGGAAGGGGAGGGGTGTTTGAGCCTCTATCTAAGGGGCACATCAACAAGGAGATTTGGTTATTGGAAATATAAGGATGGCTAGAGGCTGAGTTGACGGATCTTCCTATAGATATTGTGACCAGTGGTGCAGAGGGTGATAAGGAAGAGATGGATAGCCCTATCCCTCTATGCACTATCTCTCCAAAGCCGGTGTACAGTTTTTCATCGGACTGGGTGTTAAAAGAAGTAGAGAAACTTCATGAGTGTGTGGGGATAACGCGTGTTGAGTTTGAAGATCAGTTCAAGGCCCTTCTACTTGCGTTAGAGGCAGGGAGAACTACGGTTTTGAAATCAGCAGTGAAACAAGATTGGGAGTTAAAATGCCTAAAAAGTTCTATTAATTACGATAATAAGGATGGAAGTGTGGGGAGGGAGAGGCCGAAGGGAAGGGGGACATTGTCTTTTATTAATGCTTAAAATCCTGTCTTGGAATGTAAGGGGGATTAATGATGTGAATAAGCGTCTTTGCATTAGATCCATTCTCTGTAGCTTGAAGGTCGATATTGTTTGCCTTCAAGAGACTAAGTTTTGTGGTATTGATAGATACATAATTCATAGCCTTTGGGGTTGATCCTTTGTGGGGTGGAGTTATTTAGCTTCATTGGGGGCTTTGGGAGGTGTGTTGGTGATGTGGGATAAGTGTGTGGTGGAGATGGTTGAGGACTGTATTGGATCGTTCTCATTAGTTGTAACTTTTAAAAACATTGAGGATGGGTGGATGTGGGCCTTAGCGGGAGTGTATGGTCCCAATGCGGATAGTGAAAGAAGTTTTTTGTGGGAGGAATTGGCTGGTCTTCATTCTATATGGGATTTACCGTGGGTTTTTTGCGGAGATTTTAATATTGTTAGGCTCCCTAGTAAAAGGGCGGGGGCATCTACGTCGATAGGTGCAATGGAATCTTTCTCAGAGCTGATTTTTGACTTGAATCTTGTGGATCTTCCGTTGAGAGGGGGGCCTATACGTGGTCCAATAGCCGAGAGGGGTCACAGCTGGATAGATTTCTAGTCTCTTCTTCTTGGGAGATGCACTTTCCAGATCTATGTTAGAAAAGGTTGCCACGGGTATGCTCTGATCATTTCCCAATTTTGCTTGTTCATGGTGGTATGCATGGGGGTAGGCACCCCTTCAAATTTGAGAATATGTGGCTGGAAGTTGAAGGGTTCGTAGAAAAGGTAAGGGCTTGGTGGGATGGTTATTCTTTTGATGGCACTCTTAGCTTCATGGTGGCGGGTAAACTTAAAGCCCTAAAGTCCGATATAAAGAAGTGGAATGAAGAAGTTTTCAGAAGTACAAAAAAATTTCCTTTGGGTGGAGTTGCATGCGTTGGAGGAAGGGGAAGTTAATGAGGTTTCATTGTTAAGGAAGAATGCGGTGGTGACTGAAATTGAAAAATTTTTGTTGATGGAAGAAATATCTTGGAGGCCACAATCAAGGGCGCTTTGGTTGAAGGAGAGGGATAAATGTACTAAGTTCTTTCACAAGGTGGCTAATTCTCATAGACGTAACAATGCTATTGAAGTTCTCCACTCTGGCTCAAATGTCTTACATTCTCCTGAAGATATTCAAGAACATATAGTGCAGTATTATGAGGATCTCCTTGCTGAAAAAGTAGAATGGCGCCCTAAACTTGATGGTTTAATTTTTGACCAGCTGGATTCGGATGTAGCAGGTTGGTTGGAGAGGCCGTTTGATGAAGAGGAGGTGCATCTAGTGGTAAAAGGTATGTGCAAAGACAAAGCCCCGGGCCCGGATGGTTTTTCTATGGCTTTTTTTCAAGAGTGTTGGGATATAGTGAAGGAGGAAGTGATGCAGATTTTTCATGCTTTTCATACTAGCCATAAGTTTGAGAAGTCACTTAACGCTACCTTCATTGCTCCTATTTCGAAGATAGTTGGAGCCTATGAATTGAAAGACTTCCGGCCTATTAGTTTGGTAGGCGGGATTTACAAGATCATCTCTAAGGTGTTCACTAATTGTATGAGTTTGGTGATGGACAAACTCATATCCAAACCTCAAAATGCTTCGTTCGGGTCTGGCAAATTTTGGATTCAGTTTTGATAGCAAATGAGTGTTTGGACAGCCGATTAAGAGAAGGCAACCCCGGGGGTCCTTTGCAAGCTAGACATGGATAATGCTTATGATCATGTGTGTTGGGACTTACTCTTCTAAATGCTCAGAAGATGTGGTTTTGGGGAAAGGTGGTGTGAATGGATTAAACATTGTGTTTCGACCGCTCGGTTTTCAGTTTTAGTCAATGGAAGATCTTGTGGTTTTTTTAAGACTTCTAGGGGTTTGAGACAAGGAGACCCGCTATCCCATTTCCTCTTTATTATTGTAATGGAGGCTTTTAGTCACATGGTGGAGGGTGCCGTAAGGGGGGGGATTTATTGCCGATTTTTTAGTGGGTAGCAATAGTAATGTTAGCTCTATTTCTCACTTACTCTTCACGGATGATACCCTCATTCTTTGCGATGCTGTTAGTGGCCAGACAAAAGCTCTAAGGGCAGTTTTGTTGTGTTTTGAAGTTGTCTCGGGACTCAAGGTGAACTTGGGGAAGTCGAAATTGGTTTCGGTAGGGGAGTTGAGTGATATAACCTCTTTAGCGGAGTTATTGGGTTGTAAAATTGCTTCTCTCTCTATGAAATACCTTGGACTTCCCTTGGGGGTGTCATATAAATTAAAGAGTATTTGGGATGTAGTGGTAGAGAAGATTGAGAAAAGATTATTGGGTTGGAAGCGGTTATACCTATCAAAAGGGGGGGAGATTAACTCTCATTAAAAGCATCCTTTCCAATCATCCCCCATACCCTCATTCTCTCTTCCCGTTACCGGCGGGGGTGGCCAATCAGATTGAAAAGTTGTTTAGAGCTTTCTTGTGGGGTGGCATGGGGGAGGAATTCAAATTCCACCTTGTGAATTGGCAAAGGGTGAGTTGTCCGATTGCGCATGGGGGGTTGGGGGTGCGAAACTTGTGTGTTTTTAACAAGGCACTTTTAGGGAAGTGGTTGTGGAGGTACCATATGGAAGGGAACTCGTTGTGGAGAGAGGTCATTGGTCACAAGTATGGTAGTAAGTGGGGGGATGGTGTTCTAAAGAGAGTAGGGGGTCTCATTGAGTAAGCCTATGGAAATGCATAAGAAAGGGGTGGAACACTTTTGAAAAACATCTCAAGTTTGAGGTGGGTGATGGAGCACGAACCCGCTTTTGGTTTGATGCATGGAGTGGTGAGAGTTCTCTTTGTACTGCATTTCCAGTTGTATTTAACATGGCTGGTAATCAGCAAGCCCCAATATCAGAAGTTTTATGTCGTGCCAATGGGATGGTAACTTGGAATGTTACTTTTTCAAGAAACGCTCAAGATTGGGAACTTGAAGAGTTGGTAGATTTTTACAGCTATTTGTATTCAGCAAAGCTAGGAGTAAATGGGGGTGACCGTATGTTGGGGACTCACACGGGGAGCAAAAAGTTCACTGTTAAATCTTTTTACAAGGTTTTGACAATCCAACAGCCTATATCGTTTCCGTGGAAGAGTATATGGAAGATGTTAGTGTCATCTGAAGTCGCTTTCTTTACCTGGACAGCAGCTCATGGGAAGATTTTAACGGTTGATAATCTTAGAAAGCGAGGTATGATTGTCATGGAGTGGTGCTACATGTGTAAAAGGAGTGGGGAATCGATAGATCATTTGCTTCTACATTGTGAGGTGGCTGGGGAGTTATGGGCTGGTATCCTCAGTAGAGCCAGGCTGAGTTGGGTAATGCCTAAATGTGTGGTAGATCTACTTGCATGCTGGAATAGGTCTCACAACTGCACTCAACTGGCAGCAGTGTGGCGGATGATACTGTTGTGCTTAATATGGTGCCTATGGTCGGAAAGGAATGATAGGTGTTTTAACAACAAGGAGTGGGTAGTGGGGGATATCTGGAATTTTTTTGTATCCTTTCTTTTCCAATGGTTTTATGCTATTGTATTGAAGGGTGGGAATGTTCATGAGTTTTTATCTTCTTTTCAGCTCACTATAATATAACTAGGTGTCTCACTTTGTATACTTCCTGTGTACTTGGGCACTGCCTAATTTCTTTCTAATCAATAAAGATTATTACTTATAAAAAATACATATATGCTACTTGATGTATGGTGGTTGATTGTTGCAATTGCAATATGGATTTCCAATAGCTTGCTATCTGGTCCTGTGGTGCTTGAAATTCTAGTTGTGTTGGCCAAGTTTTTCGTTTTTACAATTATTTGTTAGGGCATGTTTGGACTTTTTGGGGTTACAATAAGAGTCTTAAAAAGTGCTGAAATAGCCTTAAAAGCTCTTTAATAGAAAAATTAGGTTATTTGGGTGTTACATATTAAAACACTTTTAATGTCAAATAAGCTAAAAAGTACGTTTGAGGAAAAGCATTATTTTGATGTTTTTCCTCAAACGTGCTTTTTTGGATAATATGGAACGTAATTTGAATTTTAAAAAGACTGTTATTGGATGAAAATACCCATACAATTTAAAGATAATTACAACTTTCAAATTTTCAAGGATATAGTCATAATCTTTAAAAATTTAAATAATTGTCATTTTTACCTCATAAAGCACTTTTTCAATTTGTTTCCAAACAAATGTAACGTGTTTGAAAGTGTTTTAAATATATGGTTACCAAACAGTAAATAAATTTTTAATAGTAGAACTTATTACTTAAGTTATAAGCTATAAGCCTTAAAGTTATAAATTATATTTCCCACCACAATCCCAAACATGCACTTAATATATTTTTTGGTAGACTGTATTTATAAATACGTGAGTGGTTAGCAATTATGTTTGTCTCTTTGTTTAATCAGATTTTCTCAGTTCTTTGTTTCACCACTTGTGAAAATTGAAGCCATGGAAAGAGAGGTACTTGCGGTAGATTCAGGTACATGCCACTCTTGTCTGAGTACAATGTTTTTCAACTGTTCCTTTTAAAAGAGCTTTATTTTTTTCTAACTTAAATGGTGCTACCATCATATATTTCTTATTGCTGATGGTGTGTACTTCAATTTATTATAAATGGGGCCTAGAATTCAACCAGGTCCAGCAAAATGATGCTTGCCGTTGTCAACAACTTCAATGTCATACATCAGCACCTGGTCACCCTTTTAATAGATTTTTTTGGGGTGAGCTTAAATCCATTATGTTTCCCTTTTCAGTTGGGAATTTGTCAGTTTATATGAATTACACATTTATGCACGCACGCACGTGCACACATACACAGATATATAGTTCTTTATCATTTTTTTGCTTGCTTGCTTGCAGGCAATAAGAAGAGCCTGGTTGATGCCATGGAAAAAGGGATCAATTTGCGGGAACAAATATTGAAATTGTACAGAGATCACTACCATGGTGGATTAATGAAGCTTGTTGTCATTGGTGGAGGTGGATTTTCTCTTCTAATTCTCCAGAAATGATACACAAATTTTTTTTGATAAGTGACATGATAGTATAATTTTCCATTTAGGACCTTCTTTTTTAAATGCTTATATTGGATTACATGGAAGTGGCAGATTTAGGTGATCTGGTGGTGGAGTAGCAGTAATGGTGGTGTTGTGGAGATAATGTTGTATTTCTATGGTGGAGATGATGACAATAATTTTTTTGATAAGTGACATGATACGTATAATTTACCATTTAGGGCTTTTTTTTAAATGATTATATTGGATTACATGGAAGCGGGCAGATGTAGGTGATCTGGTGGTGGAGTAGCAGTAATGGTGGTGTTGTGGAGATAATGTTGTATTTCTATGGTGGAGATGATGACGATGATGGTAGTGGTGGCAGTGTTGATGCACTCTTTGGCAGCACTTGCAGCTGGGTGATGCTAATGTTGATAGGTCCTGGATGTGGCATTGCCAATTCACAATTTTTTTTTGTATTTGTAGGGATAGAATTCTTGGTGGAGATAGTGTTTGTTGTTGGAGTATAGTTGGATTCATGAGGTTGGAGGTTGTGTGATAAAAACCTATGCTTAATAGAGAAATTCTACCCTCCAATTAGCTGGTGTAATGATTCAGTTACCACTTTTACGATTTATTATCTGTAGTTAAAGGCCCACTTTTGATTCCAGCAGCAACATCTATTCATCTAGATGCATGCTCTTAGGGCATAGATTGAGGTTTTGTATGCAGTTCAAATGCTTGACAACATAGAAGCCCTTAGAAACGGGAATTAGGTTCCTTGACTTTAAAATTGAGGTACATTTTTGTGTTTTCTTTGCTGCAATAAATTTGTTGTCCTCTTTTTACTATGTGGCTGCTCTAATTGTTACATTGTTGGTCATTTTACTAATACAGATAGCTAATTCCCGTGATGCATGTGAAAATAAAATTGAAAAAACCCAGAGGGAATTGATGAGAAATTTTACTTCAATTTGTTTGTGTGCTTTTATATATATATATATATATCAATGAAATAACTTATTACTTATAATATATATATATATATATAATATTGCTAATACATGTTACATTGTAATGCTGCAGAGTCGCTGGATGTCCTTGAGAGTTGGGTTAAGGAATTGTTTGTTAATGTCAGAAAAGGTTCTCAAGCAAATCTGGAGTTTAAGGCAGAAGGTCCTATCTGGAAAGCTGGTAAACTTTATAGGTTAGAGGCTGTCAAAGATGTCCATATCCTGGACTTAACATGGACACTGCCATGTCTTCATCGAGAGTATTTGAAGAAACTGGAAGATTACCTAGCACATCTCCTGGGGCATGGTAAGATACATCAGGCATATCTTAGATGATCACATTTGAACAAATTGTACACATGCGCTTGTACACATAAGCACATGCATGGATAGAAATGTACATATACATGTTAGTAGAGTGCCTCTGTATGTAGATTATTATATTTCAGTGAGAGGGGAATGCTTATTCTGCTTGATGCTTAGTATGAGTATTGTAAAAATGATATACAAAGAGTGAGAATGATTCACAAATACAAATAACAATGAAACAAATACAATCAAGTTTGCCCTTTACAAGGGTTTTTTAATATGTGCTAATGGCCCTTGTTGCATATCCAAGTGATAAACGTAGGGGGCGACATTGATGTGGAGAGCGAGGATCACATGACATGGTGTGGAGGCTGCAATCCATATCATCAGTGTTTTGATTGTTGGTTGGTGTTGGGGATTGTCAAAAGTTGGTGGGCAGTAATTCTACCAAGGAGTTGGTTGAGAAGGGATGCGTGTTTACTTATCAAAAAAAGAAAAAAGAAAAAAAGAAGAAGGGATGTGTCCAAGGTAGGCTTGATCATCAAGGAAAGGCTAGATGGGATAGACGTAAGCTTGGTTGTCGTGGGTGTGTCTTTGATAGCCCAAATAACTGATTACCATGCCATGAGGGAGGAGATGGAAATAAAACATATGATACAATGTGAGTGACACCAAGAGGTCTGGTGTGTGAGGAGTCGGGACCATGCACGTGTACAAAAGTGTGTGGCCAAGGTCAGTTGATCAGCAAAAATGGTGGTGTAGGTTGATTAGAGTATGGGGATGGTGCATATAGGGTATGCGGCTTTAAAGGTCGGAAAAGAGCAGATCAAAAGAAGGGGAAAAAGTAAGGGGAAAAAAAGGGAGGGGAAAGGGGGGTGGTGGGGGAATGGGGGCCAGGAGGACACCTTCTCGGAGTACCAAAAAGATGCATAAGGTGGAAACTCCTGATGGAAGTGGAATAACTGATGGATTCATGAGTAGGGAGAGGGAGAAGGGAAACTGGCATATGCCGAGTCTTTACAAGGAGTAGCTTGAGGGGGTGCTGGGGAGGGGAGAGATGATGCTTTTCCTCCTCCCTGGAGCAGCAAGAAGCTGAGATGAGGTGGAGAGGAGAAAACCAGAGGAGAACTAGGACAATAAGCAAAACTTTTATTGAACTTTGTTGAGGTTAACTATCTTCATATGACATAAAAGCTTTACAAAAGAAAATAAGAACGATAACTGATGGATTCATGAGTAGGGAGAGGGAGAAGGGAAACTGGCATATGCCCAGTCTTTACAAGGAGTAGCTTGAGGGGGTGCTGGGGAGGGGAGAGATGATGCTTTTCCTCCTCCCTGGATCAGCAAGAAGCTGAGATGAGGTGGAGAGGAGAAAACCAGAGGAGAACTAGGACAATAAGCAAAACTTTGATTGAACTCTGTTGAGGTTAACTCATCTTCATATGACATAAAAGCTTTACAAAAGAAAATAAGAACGACAAAATTTTGATTGAATGGGACTAGCTTTAATGGCTTCTATACTGATTTTTGCAGTGCTTAGCTTGTAATTAAGTTCACCTCTTGTATACTTCCTATGTACCTGGGCTATGACTAATTATGTGATTAATAAAATAAGATTAAGAACCCCCCCCCCTTTTTTTCCCACCCTCCACCTTCTTACAAAGAAAGGGAGAAATTCTGAATTTTTGCAGTGACATAGAATGACAAATTGATGCTATTAAAATGAAAAATATTGGCCAGCAACATGTTTTTTACCCTCAGTTTTTATTCTGAGCTCATGTTTTGATGTTTTCAGAGGGCCGGGGAAGCTTGCATTTCTTTCTAAAGGCTAGAGGATGGGCAACATCTCTATCCGCAGGTGTTGGTGATGAAGGAATGCACCGATCATCTATAGCTTATATCTTTGCCATGTCCATACACCTCACTGATTCTGGCTTGGAAAATGTATTGCTTTATCTTCAGATTCCTTTTTGTAGACGAATAACATTATTTTTCCCCCTTGTTAGTTTTATTATCGAGTGAGATGGTTCTTGTGATCTTTCAAAGACAATTTCTATTTTTGGATGTGCTCTGCTAGAGGCATTTTAGAAATGTGATGAATCATTAACTACTGAAATTTGGTGCACTTGCAAGGTTTCTGAAGTCATCATTCAGTGCTAATATTAACTTGTGAACCAAAAGTTGCTTCATTGCGTTTACTTCTATTTTGTTATGCTTATTTTGCAGATTTTCGAGATCATTGGCTTTGTCTATCAGTACCTTAAGTTGTTACGTCAAGTTGCTCCACAAGAGTGGATATTTAAGGAACTCCAGGATATTGGGAACATGGAATTTAGATTTGCAGAGGAGCAACCTCAGGATGATTATGCTGCAGAGCTTGCAGGTGTTTCTGCTGTTACTTTTACTAGGATCTAGTACTTTGTGGCTGATTGGATCTTTAAATAATATCTGGCTAGTTTCTTTTTTCAGTCTCATTGCTTTATTCTGGTCTGCTTTTTCTCTTCAGAATTGATGCATTTTTAATTTTTGCTCTTCTATAAAATGCAGAGAATTTACTCCTCTATCCAGCTGAGCATGTTATTTATGGGGACTACGTATACAAGATATGGGATGAGGAAATGATAAAATATGTTCTTGGTTTCTTGACACCAGAAAACATGAGGGTTGATGTAATATCAAAAGCCTTCAAGTTGCCAGGTAGCTTTAGGTCCACTTCTTGATATTAGTGATATTTATAGTATTGTGAACTTCAATTTTCCTTCAATGGGATATATAATTTTGAAAAGGATGATAGGAGTTTCATGTTAAATGTTTTTTGTTCTTCGCTTACTGTTGGACTTGTGGTTTTTGTTATCGTAAATTATTCCTTTTATCCAAAAGCTGATGCTGGAATTATATTTTTATCAAAGCGATTGGGCTACATAACATTCTCCCCCACCCCCCTTTTTCTTTTACGTATTCAGATTCACAGCATGAGCCTTGGTTTGGGTCACATTACACTGAGGAAGATATTTCTCCATCTTTGATGGATATTTGGAGGGATCCTCCTGAAATTGATCTTTTATTGCATCTGCCCTCGAAGAATGAGTTCATTCCATGTGATTTTTCAATTCGTGCTAATAGTACATGTAATGGTCCTGCAAATGCATCTTCTCCAAGATGCATACTTGATGAACCGCTCATGAAGTTCTGGTACAAGCTTGATAATACTTTTAGAGTTCCTCGTGCAAATACGTACTTCCGCATAAATTTGAAGGGGGCATATGATAACGTGAATAACTGTCTCTTGACAGAATTATTTGTTCACCTTCTTAAAGATGAGTTGAATGAGATTATATATCAGGTTAGTAACTTCACTTAATATATATATATTATATCAGGTTAATAACTTATCTTTTAGAAATAATGATTCTGTGTGCTGATGGAGGTTTTTCTGCTTTGGATTTTTTCCACGAAAAACCTCTGCATTTTATTATGTGATGATCTGTCTAAGACTTCGTATTTATCATTGAGCTGATTATCTAGTGGCTCACAGCATGAACTAGAAAAGCATTGGATAATTATCTGAAGATGATTTCTTCAGCTGTTGGAAGTTGCATATTATACTTCTTTATTATCTGGCAAGGGGGCTATATTTTTCTATGCGATATTTATTATTTTATTGCCTCAAAAGAAACTTCTGAACCCATTACTTTATTACTTATATATTATCAAATATTGTGGGTTAATATTACCCTTCAATTGTAGCATCGCATTATTCCTTGTTTTAGTTTTAAGGCTATTAAATACTATATGTGTTTTTCTGATTAAAAAAGGCCTTTGCTCGATGTCCATCATTGATTTAGTCAGATACAACTTTCTGTCATCAATAAAGGCCATTCTGTTCCCTTTCAGTTAATAACCTGATTTTTTCCTTTTGCCTTTATATTTTACTTATAAAAAAACCTCATTTTTTGGTAGCACATTTGTCTTCAAATATATAGTATTATAGTTCTGTACGTGACAGGGACCTTCATTCCATGTCTGCAGGCCAGTATTGCTAAGTTAGAAACATCTGTTTCCTTTACCAGCGATAAGTTGGAACTGAAGGTATATGGGTTCAACGAAAAGCTTCCAGTTCTCTTATCTAAAGTTTTGGTAATAGCCAAATCTTTTTTGCCAACCAATGATCGTTTTAAGGTACATATATATGTATCCTTTCATTTCCTTTCGGCTGCATGTCTGGTTTTAGTTTGATTTTGTGTTTAGTTGGGATTGGTTGCTTATTTATCTCATTTGTGACGCAATGACATGACTTTCAGGTTATCAAAGAAGATATGGAGAGAACTTTAAGAAATACCAACATGAGGCCTCTTAGTCATTCATCATACTCGAGATTGCAAGTGCTGTGCAAGAGTTTCTATGATGTAGATGAGAAGCTATGCTTTCTAAATGACTTGTCTCTTGCTCAGTTGAAGGCATTTATCCCTGAGCTGCGTTCCCAGGTCCACAAAATCTATAATCTATTTGATAATACTGTATAATGCTGTAGGTTCTTGATTACGCCCCTACTAGTAATAAATTCCGACTGATGGAAATACATCAAATAAGTATTTTAATTCAGTGGTTTCTTATTACTCTACTTTTGCTCTTATTCTGGCTTTATTCATTTTGATCTACATGTCCTACCTACAGCTATACATTGAGGGACTTTGCCATGGCAATTTGTTAGAAGAAGAAGCAATCGGCATATCAAACATATTTAGCGCAAACTTCTCTGTGCCACCCCTACCAGTTGAAATGAGGTATCAGGAACATGTTATCGATCTTCCCTACGGTGCCAACCTCATTAGAGATGTTAGTGTGAAGAATAAGTTGGAAAGAAACTCTGTAGTTGAGGTAACTGAAAATAGATACTGTGGTTTTAGGTCTATCTATCCTTCAAGAACTTTTCTCTTTTAATGATCTCCTCTGACTTCTTTGTTTCCTCTCATTCTTCTCTGTTTGGTTTTGCCTTGCAGCTTTATTTTCAAATTGAGCATGATGTTGGGATGGAATCGATCAAATTGAAAGCTTTGATAGACCTTTTTGATGAAATTGTGGAAGAACCACTTTTCAATCAGCTGAGGTGATTTTATTTGATGCTGAAAGTAGGAGTATTTTTTTCTTTTCTGGTTTTGAGGGATGACGCTTTACATATTTGGTTTTTGAATTCTAGCTCCAAAAACTGAGCTAAACAGCAGGCAGTAGCCAAAATATTGCCACTTTTTATCCTCTTCTTTTTTGGGGGCAGTGAAGGGTGTTTGGCATTTATGAAGGTCTATAATTTTTTTTGTGCGTACACGGGCTTTGCCAATTTTCTTTATTGATAGGAATTTTATCACTTGAAAAAAAATGGGGCCGACATTTATTTGTTCCTGATGGTTGTGTTTGTCCATAGATATCTCTACTCGTCTAAAGAATCTCTTTGATTGGGTCATGGTATATACTGGTATACAACAATGTGTTAAGGTGCCGCTAGTGTGAATGATGTATATGAGTGACTCGCCTCCCTTTTCCATGCTATGAACTTATCTGTTATTGGAAGACAATTTTAAACAAATGGAAATGAGTTTCTTCATGGATTTATATTGGATTTTGTATACATTCTTAAAATTCTTTAACTGTACTTGAATATAGGACAAAGGAGCAGCTTGGGTATGTTGTTCAATGTAGCCCACGAGTGACATACCGTGTTTTTGGGTTTTGTTTCATTGTTCAATCTTCTGAGTACAACCCTGTCTATTTGCAAGGGAGAATTGACAACTTCATAAACAACTTGGAAGAATTACTGGTAAGCAATTCAAGTTCATTCCTTCTACATGCTACTTAGCATATTTACTAGTGTACTAATTATATGTTCCAACATGTCTGCTGAGAAGTTGCGTCATATATCTGGCTGTCCGCAGCATTTTGGTGGCCTCTAGTGACAGATAGTGTATACTGATATTTTTTTTCTTTTCTTTTCTTTCTTCTATTTTTTTTTTTTTTTTTTTGTCAATGTCTTTCTTTTAATGGTTAATGTATGCCGCTGGACTTGCTGAAAATAAGAATCGCTGCTTGTTGGAACAATCTTCCTGTGACTGACTGGACTGGATATTTTCAGGGCTTGCCTTTCAGACGTAGGTCATGTACTCACAGTTTTGTAGCTGCCACACTTCTGTGTTTGAGAAGGCTATTCTTTTAGCTTATTTGTGAAGACGGTGCCTCAAAGTTTTCTTTATCAATACTAAAATAGCCCTTGCGGTTTCCCATTAAATAGATTAATCCCTGAACTTTAATTTTCAACTATTAATCCCTGAACTTTAATTTTGAACTTTTTACTCCCAAAACTTTTTAACTTTGATAAAATCAATCATTCTGTTAATATAGAAATCCGTCACAATGCCATGTTAGCACCAAAGAATTGCTGCCATGTGTCATTAAATAATTGTTTAAATACTGAATATTATAAAAAAAATTCTGCTTCTTGGGTTGCGCCGCTCAGGTCATGCGATCTAGGCTGCTGCACCTAGGTAGCTGCGGTGCGGCCTGGGTTGTGCCCTTGCAGCCATGTGGACTATTTTAGTATTTCTTTATTTTATATGGTTGCCTTACTTACTGTTAGTAGTCTCAACTGTTTGGATTATTTTAGCCCCTTTTTAAACACCTTCTCCACCTTGAAGAACAAGTTGGAGGCCAAGGGTGTGCTGTGTGTAATGACCTAATGAAAGCCCAAGCCATATCTGAGCTTATATTCCAAAAGGACCAGTCAACGGTTCAATTGATAGGCAAGAAGTTCAATTGTAGGATCTCATTCACCACCTTTCTATTCAATTTGGATTATTATGATATCCCCCTACAAATCCCTGATGTTTTGTTGAGGCCATTCTATCACAAGTGGCATAGCTCATGTCTCACACATTTGATTGGGATTAGCTTTGATAACATTTGTAACATCGTAGTGAAAGTCCGAGCCACACTTAGGATTATACTTCAAGAGGACAAGCCAGAATTCCTTATTTAACCAAGAGGGTGGGACCCCAATTTGCAATACTACAATTGAAGCCCCGTAGAATACACAATCCATGTACTTGGGTTATGCATACTGTTATCAATAAAATTTGCATTTTTTATATAATTAAAATTTACATTTATTTATTTTTTTCTATCCTTCATTGCAGGATAAACTTGATGATAATTCCTTTGAGAATTACAGAAGTGGCCTTGTGGCAAAGCTGCTGGAGAAAGACCCATCTCTCACATACGAAAGCAGTCGGTTCTGGAATCAAATTATTGATAAAAGGTACTAACATAGACTTTCGGGATCTGTATAGGTGTGTGTTAGTAATTATTAGCATCTGATAGAAAATTTAAAAGAGAATATATGGAAATTGTCACCACGTCATGTACGCACATGAAACTTCATTAGGTGTCCTTAATTATGGGATTATCACAACCATCATGTACATAACTTTCTTGAGCAATCATTATTTTCAAGATCAGTTGTGGTTGACCAGATTATGATTCATATATAATCTGTCGGTTTTTCAGAATAAGAGATTTATTTCTTGATTGATCAAAAAATTGCAGGTTGATGATGCGTGTGAATAGAATATGGGAATATGGTATAGCGTATCATAGTTTCTATCTAATTATTTTCAGATCCACCAACTATAGTTCTATAAAAAGTTAGGTTTTCAGACCCGAAAACTTTTGTTCAGGGTAAACTAGTCCAGTTTTTACTTTTTTTGAAGCGACCTTATGCCAACTCTCAAATAAGCTAGAATGCTACAGCAAATGGATATGTTGTGGTATAGCTTATAGCAATAGTGTTAGAGAAACTAGAGGTGCCTTTCATTTGTTTCTTTTTCTTTTGAGTTCTTCTATAGGCAACTGGGTTGGGGAACCCCTGGGGAATCACGTCAGATGATATGTTTAAAAAAAAAAGAAAAAGAAAAAAAGAAACGAGATAACAAAAAAGATCCCATCTTCGTGAAGTCCTGAACCATCCGATCATACCCCCTAGCTTCCTCGTTTTCTTTTCCAATAAGAGAGAGAGAGAGCACTGGAGCAGCTGGCAGACATCGATCCAAAAAAGAATGGAAGAAAAACAGTACAAGATAGAGAGTTGCAACCAAAGCAGTGAATTTCAAGTCCACGCATCTTCTTTTACCATAAAACAAACAACTTTCCCTGCTTTTCTTTATCCCTTTTGTTTTTTTTTTAAAACAATCATGTGTTGCTTCTTGTATCCTGAAGGACCTCAGCCCCAGTTCTGAGAGATCCTCAACTAGGACTCACGGCCATGGAGTTCGATCTTGAACCATTGACTAATTTCCACGAACCCAACTCTGACACAATCACTTCTCTCTTCCTTCTTGAATGGGATCACATGCCCCACTGGAAAACTACTTTCAGAGTCTCCAAACCAACGGTTTTGATATTTCTGTTTGACACGACATCATTGCTGAAATTTCAAAGGTGTTAATTCTTTTGCTCGTGTTAATTTGTTGGGATATCTTTACCTTTTATCGGAAGAGAAGAGGAAAATGTACAATGAAGGGTTTGTGGAGACCAGATCTGAGTGGAGAAGAGAAGGGGTTGCTTTGAGTGGAGATGATGAAGGGGGCTTCAATGGTGGCTTCGTGGGTTTGTGGAGACCAGGTCTGGAGTGGAGAAGACGAAGGGAAGGGGTTGGCTTCGTGGAGAAGACATGGACCCAACAGTGAGTTTTGAGAATTCAAATGTTTCATCTCCACGTGGGCGCCAATTCCCCAACTGTTCCCCAAGGGCGGTTACACACAACATTTTTCTTTTCTTTTTTTCTTTTTGCTTTCTCTTCCCACTGGTCAGTTGCTTTTTTACTTGTTTACCATTTTTCGTTTCTTTCTTTCCAACCTGGGTTGTTTCTCTGTTCCCAATGCGTTTGATACAATTGAGATTTGAGGGTGTTGGGAAGCTTTGTTTAAATGAGGGGAAGTTTGAATTCATGTGGACAATATCCTTGTGCAAAGATAGATGCTGTTAGATGATCATGACTTTCAATATATATAATTTATCTTTCTCCATTTTTGCTGGCACCCATAATAATAATTTTGATGTTATTGATATACAGGTATATGTTTGACTTGTCAAAGAAGGAAGCAGACGAGCTCAATAGCATTCATAAGACCGACGTTATCAACTGGTACAAAATGTATTTGCAACAATCATCTCCAAAGTGTCGTAGACTTGCAGTTCGGGTTTGGGGTTGCAACACCGATATGAAAGAGGCTGAAATACAACACAAGGCTGTACAGGTCATCAAAGACGTTACAACCTTTAAGATGTCATCCAAGTTCTATCCGAGCATTTGTTGAATAGTTTGAACATAAGATGATAACAGAGTGAACTGTCTGAACTATTGGAGTCAAGTTTTGACCACAGGTTTTAGCTGGGGTCAGTATCATCCCTTCCTCGTAAAGAAGTCAAAATTATTTGCCAAAAAAGAGGAATTATAGATATACTCGTGAGCAAAAATTTATCTTGAATACCCATCACTCATTAATGAGATTATTGTAATTGGTACCAATTACCTATTACTATAGTGTTAGTATTTGCACTTTCTTTTTAGTGATGATAATTCTAGACATTCTTTGGAGGTGCCACAGAAAGCACTTCCCTTATAAACGTATCTTTTTTTTCCTATTCTTTCAATGAACTTCTTGTGCTCTACAATATTGAAAATTATTTGATTTCATTGGTATAGTTTGCAAGTGTGCATTCGTGCACTATTTTATTCACGTGTGGTCGAGTGCATCATGCTAATGCTTTTCCTTCATGATCGTTTTGTTCTGGGCACACTTCACGGGAGGATTGCTTATGTCTTGGGCGATGCCTCAGTAATGCCCGTTGCTGATGGATGGGGGGACAAGGGGGAAGAGACCAGAGAGAGAATGTTACAGGTTAGGTGCAGAATTAAAGAGTAGCGTAGACATCTTTGAAATTGTAGTTCAAAGAGATTCTTGCTTAATATTTACATTTGGACTTATAGTTCTGGCACAACGCTGGTTTTGATAATCAGATGGGAGTCGTTAACTCAATAACGGATAAACAAACAGGATTTATATAAAAAGCACAGAAAGCCTCAGCCTGGTTTTGGAAAAGTAGTGCCGATCACTCATAATCCACAGGATAATGGATGTTAGTGGGTTTTTTAATCCCAATGGGTCTATAATTTCTCTGCTATAAGGATGTAAGATGGGATTTGATGTTCTGGTCCTAGCTGATTTCATTCATATAAAGTACAAATATACTGTCTTATTTATTTATTTTGTTCTCTTTTCTTGATTTTTTGGCTTGAATTTCTTGTCACTGTTGCTGCTGCCGCTGCTCTGTTTTATATTGATGAGGGTTAGTTCAATAAGTGCTTCAGATATTGTTTAGATCTTCCCATTTTACATGTAGTCATGGTTAGTTGTTGCAAAGCAACTGAGCTTTTAAAGCAGTCACAATACTCCAGCATGTGGATCTGCATTTATGGCTTGAGCAGCAACTCCTTAGAAGGTCCTCAAGGGGGGGGACCTTTTGTGGTTTAGATTTGTGGCCATGTAACATGTTCTTGCTAGCTCCGATAAGAAAACAGGAACCCAACATCTGGTTGGGAAGTTTTGTTGTCATGCCAATATGACTGATGGACAATACCTTGTGAAGGGCACATTCCTTGATCCCAAATCAACAAAAAAACTAGACATAATCCTTTCCACCTTGTGGATACAATTCAGCATGCAGTTTCCTAGACAATGACTTGTCGTGCCCTCTTGATGATAATAGGTCCATTTCCTACCCTACAACACATTTCTTTCTTCACAACTAATATTAAGAAATAGGAAGTATCTGTTAATTATGGCTCAGATTGTTCCTACCTCTGCATTTCCTTCTGTTGTGGGACATGAGCAGGCAAAGGCAAAGGCATTTATTTCCTCCTCTTTTGGCCGGAGGTTGGGGCTTTTGCTACATAAATTTACCTTATGGTAAATAAATTAGCAAATATCACATATTAGGAGATAGAGCTAGTGTACAAAGTAATAGGGCAGCCTACCACACCAAACCATATGGCCAATTTAGATACACTTGGTTGCAATGCAAAATTAATTGTGACTATCCAAGAAAAGAAATTAGAAAGCACTTAGTAAACATGAAAATTTTGAAAGCTCCATATGCAATCTGTCTTGTTTAGAATAAAATTGACGGTGATGTGCACAAGATGATAAACGGATATTGTTAATAATTTTTCTGATATTGTGCCTTGAGTAATATTGCATACAGTCGTGAAGTGTGCAAGCATCGTGTAGTTGCTTTAAAAAAAAATAGGATCTATCATTAAAAAATTTATTTTCTTTTCATGTAAGTCCCGTATTTATTCACTTTTTTCAAAGTGATTACACGACACTTGCACATTCATGATTGCAAGTATCATTTCTCTTGGAAAAAAATAAAAATAAAATAAAAATTTGGAAAAAAAGAGTTATATTTGGTGATGGTTGTCAAATATGGCTAATCAAATGGGATGCCAAGAATAATTTTCCTTGTGCATCACGGAGCCTTGTGGTTTAAAGAAAATTATTCTATATGTAAGAAACGAACTAGACAGCATAAAATCTGAAATGCTCAACTTTAGACAAACCATATATCGAGAATCTTGACCCTAAGACAAATCTTGAAATGATTAATGCAATCTCCATTGGGAGATTCTTCAATCTTCACCTTCTCACATATCCAGAAGGGCAGCAATAGAAACCTCTTTCAGGAGCAGACGAGAGTCATATTGCAGCCAAAGAGAAATAATATTCTATTCTGCTAAAAGTATTTGGGTAGGAGGAGCTAAGGAAGAAGATGCTTTGATCTCCAACTCCCAAGTTCTCAAGTTCAATATCTATATGTCAGTTAAAACGGCATCATCTCATTTTGTCTTGTTTTCCTCAGTTTCATGTAGATGTATTTTTTTAATATAAAATATATTCATATAAAATAGTTTGATGAATGCATCCAAAATTGATTACCAATAGTACATGAATATTCAGAGCCAGAAGCTGGACTTTGCATGTGCCCTTAACATGGTAGGACCGACATGATGGTGTAGCCACCAGTAAGGCTCACCGGCCCCAACCGAAAAAAATACGCTTTAATTAAATGTTTGATTTTGGTGCCTGCCCGCCTACGAGATAATGACAAACTCTCTGTGTGTCTCCAAGAGTAAATTTTAGGTCTTTTCTACGCTGGAAAAACCCTCTTATCAATACCGTTGAAAACTACTGCTAAAACTAGTAGGCTTCCTTTTTTTTATGGCATTCATATTTTGCATATGTACTGCAAACAAACAAACTCCAAAACTCTCTCTCTCTCTCTCTCTCTCTCTCTCTCTCTCTCTCTATATATATATATATATATTATGACAAGGATGGATTTCTGCAGAATTAGGTCCTGGGCACGAGTTGGAATTAATTACCATTACGTCAGCCATGAATTTAAGAGGGTGACCAGCTTCCTTTCTTAGTTGTTATGAGAATTAGTTTTAAAGTTTATCATAAAAAAATGTTGATAAACCCTGAAAGTTCGGGTCGATGATTTTTTTTTTTCCTAATCACAGTTAATTTTCTCAAAACCATGCATGTCTGAACGGCCGTCGTATGGATTGATGAAACGTGGAATTGTGTTTGTATTTTAGTGATATATATATATATATATATATGTTTCCAATACTACTTCACAAACCAGCTCAGGCATTATCTGCACATGCACAGAATCAAAAGTTATAGCATATCAATGAAGGAAGACTAGAGGGAATGAATTTCTTCCTAAGCAAGTAAGACATTCATAAGGCATAACGTCCCTTTACTTGCTCAGCTTCAGAAGTACAGCCACAAATATAACCAACTTGATCTCTTTCATAAAGAGAACGTTTTGCTTCTACTCCTACCATTCTTCCTTACTATAAAGGTTAATGAACTTAATCGATTTTATGAAGAGTCGTCGTTGCCTCCGATCATTAAAATATTAAGTCGGCTATCCATGTGACGCAATTTCCAACAAAAACTGGACATATCACACTTTGTGTCTGCCATACCGACGTAAGAGACTCGAAAATCTATATTTCGGTGGAAAATGATTGCAAAAGCAATCGATAAAAATTGATCTGCAGTCTGCAGCAGCAGCAGCAGCAAATAAATAGTAGTTTACTGTGACAGCCTCGAGTTTAGTGGGATGATATCTAATAGACTAATTCAGGCCAAAAATAATAATAAAAACTGGTATTTTGTGGCCAATCCACCAAGAGGATGTCAAGGCCGTTGAGACGCAGCTTTTGCTTGTGATTGACATAAACATGCAAGTTTGTGGGTTATGTTTCCGCATCTTACAGTTGTCTTTTTGACTTCAAGTTGCACCCACATTCCACAGGCCTTAAAAGCATACACGAAGGTCCTATCACCAAAAGTGCTTCTAAGCTAAATGCTTATCCATTTTGGTGAAATCCTGCTTATAGCGCAATAATTTGAGCACAAAACCAAAGGATAGAGAAGAATAAGAAGAGGAGGAGGAGCACGGTCTCGATTAGGAACCCCTTGTTTTCAATTAGCAAGATTTCCCCCCATGTGCAAAGATACTATTACCTCTTAAAGACCCTACCCCACTTTAAAATGAAAGTTCAAACGATGTGTTCTATGGGCCCAAATTAAGGGACCAAGTTTTACTCATGGATAACGAAATATTGGGATTGGAAAATAATACGAAATTTCTCATACCCACGGCAACAGAGAAAACCATACAATGATGTGGTAATCTACGTTAAAAGTCGTGAAAAAACGTTTGAGAAATGCATGTGCAGAGGTCTGGTCCACGGGGTTTGCGGTTGGTTCCTCCAACAAGAAACAGCGCATGTGCGCTTGAGTTTCTCGTATTGTTTTGTGGCTTTGGACGGCTGTCAATACCCACCTAGTGTATCGTGTGTAAACTCACTCAAGTTTCCTTATAAATAGAAGCCCCCTCGTGTACCATTCAGCACAACACAAAACAACTCAACTAAACCTGCCCTGTCTAAGCTCCTCTGTTTCTAAACATTATTAAAAAGAGCCTTGCAATGGCAGCTCAGACAATCTCCTTTTCTCTTCTTCTTCTTTTCATTCTTCAGCTACACCTGAATGGAACTGCCGGTGACAATGGAGGATGGCAAGGTGGTCACGCCACTTTCTATGGCGGCGGTGATGCCTCTGGCACAATGGGTAAGTCCAAAACTAAGTCAATTCACCCTCTTCTATGCTGTTGTGACCTGGTAGTGTTGGTGAATGTTGAGGAATCAGATGGATTCCTTAAATCCTTTGTAATCAAATCCTTTTTTCTTTGAGAATTGTGTTTGATGTGGGAGTGTTTTTGTGTTTTTGCAGGAGGTGCGTGTGGGTATGGGAACTTGTACAGTCAGGGGTACGGAACAAACACTGCAGCACTAAGCACAGCTTTGTTCAACAATGGCTTGAGCTGCGGTTCTTGCTATGAAATGCAATGCAACAATGACCCCAGATGGTGCTTGCCCGGCTCCATAATCGTCACGGCGACAAACTTCTGCCCCCCTAATCTCGCTTTGTCCAACGACAATGGCGGATGGTGCAATCCTCCACTGCAACATTTTGACTTGGCAGAGCCCGCTTTCCTGCAAATAGCACAGTACCGCGCTGGAATTGTGCCAGTGTCCTTTCGAAGGTAGGAGAAGTAAAGCTAAACTTTACAGTAGCAAGCATGTCTGTGCTGCTCATCATACTAAATGTGCTGGTTTTGTGTTATGACAGAGTTCCCTGCATGAAGAAAGGAGGAATAAGATTCACCATTAATGGACACTCTTACTTCAATCTGGTATTGATCACCAACGTGGGAGGTGCAGGGGATGTTCATGCTGTCTCGATCAAGGGGTCGAAAACAGGATGGCAAGCAATGTCAAGGAACTGGGGACAAAACTGGCAGAGCAATTCATACCTGAATGGCCAAAGCCTGTCCTTCCAAATCACCACCAGCGATGGCAAGACTGTGACAAGCTACAACGTCGTGCCTGCTGGTTGGAACTTTGGTCAGACCTTTGCTGGGGGTCAATTTTAAACTTTAGTTTTTGCCTTTTTTCCCCTATAATTTGAAGGTAGATTAGTGAATTCAAAGTGCTTGCACGCACTACAGATTGTATACATGATCAACAATATTTAATAGTAGCAGAGCCGGAGTGTGTAGTAGGTGGAGGTCTGGGAAAGTGGCTGGCTCTCTATTGCTGAGGTTGCTAAAAAGCACCCGCTGGGCCTCTCACATAATATACTTGTGATAGTCTTTATTATGTATCCATATTCCATTTCCAATTTGTAACATCTCTGATATTCAGTATTAAAGAGTGTACCAATCCATTATCTGTCCCATCTTTTCTTCTTGTATCACAATGACAACTGTTTATTGGATCCACCGCCGGTGTACGATGTGGTCCGGTGCATATAGAATTAGAGACTATGCATTCCTATGAGGATGAAGATTATTATTTTGGGGTTTGATTCAAAATTAGGATCAATTTTATGATGTATCATATGCTTATTCCCTGTTTTTTTTCTCACAGCAATGAGTCAAAAGGAGACGAGCATTTATTTTTCCAATGGGCAAACAGTTTAGAAAAGCACATACTGATGGGCCAACATAATCTCCCTTCTACCAATGTAAAGACTCCATGGGCTCCCAATTCTGATTTCTTCCACATTAACAAAGGTCCGGTTATGCTTATGATCTTGCTCTTTAAATAAAGAGTTCATTTTCCCACAGGTACATAAGATATTCTCCTATCAACACCATCGAATGGTAGCCTGCCATGTAGATCCCACATAAACCCAATGGTAGACCGTAATGCATAGGAAGAAAAAAAATATTCATGTGATTCCCCTCTCCCGAAAAAATCTGGTTGTAAGTGATTCTACGTACTAATACGTGCACCCATCCAAAGTGATTGATTAGAAAGTCAGATTTTAATAAAAATTATGCCAATTTAAATTTTGAATATGAAGACAGTAACATTAGAATGCAGATTAGTACGCGAATTCGCTTGTAGATAACAAATTCCTCTCTCCATTATCCTTCTCTCTCTTTCTTTTTCTCTCATTCCCAAGAAAACATTCAAGTAGGGGTCAATGTCGACCAAAACCCACTCCCTCTCTCGAATTCTTGTCCTTCTCTCCCTCCTACATGTGACTTCTTTGTCCGTAAGTCACTCTCCCTCTCTAAACTAATTCATCTTCAAAACCAACTTCCTTTTGGATTGCATTCCTCACCCGAAGCAAGTCCCTCCCTTTCAAAGTCCTCCCTATGACTTCATGAACCGATAGAGAAGCGCCTCGACTCCTCGCTAAATACTCATGAGGAGGAAGCCTTTTATTGCCATGGCTTTCGTCGTCAGCAGCGTCAAAATCTTCATCGTTGTCTCTGTTTTGATGATCTTCATATTTATCTTTAAGAATCTTCGACCAATTCGGTACGTTCAGGGGCAAGGATGTTTGTAGAAGATCAAGTTGATATCACTGAAAATCAGGAAGCAAACCTGCAATCATCACTTGCCGAAATCAGTGCTACAAATAAGGGATGAGGAGCTGTGATCCTGCGGATTTAATTTTGAATAATATATTTGTCAAACTCAAATTAGAATGTTGCATAAAGATAGGAATCGATTGTAATTATGTGTATATAAATATACCTCTTGTAATCTGTCAAAAATACATCAGTATAATATAATTCTTCAAAGCTCTGCTTTATTTTCTTTACATGGTATTAGACTGACCCTCAAAAGACCACCGTCTACCCAATGTCTTCCTCATCCCCTTCCTCTTCAACTAGCATCCCTCCTCTACCAACAAACTCTTCTTCTGTCATTCCCATGATCAATGTTGTCACTGTTAAGCTCACTTTCGACAACTATCTCCTTTGGAAGGCTCAACTTGTGCCTTACTTTTGTGGCCAAGATTTGTTTGGTTATCTTGATGGATCCACACCTCTTCCCCCACAAACCATTTCTACCTCACACCCCGACAATGGTACCATTACTTTAACACCAAATCCTGCCTACTCTCATTGGGTACGTCAGGACAACATCATCCTTAACACCTTAATGTCCTCCCTCTCTGAAGGAGTCCTTGCTCAAGTGGTTAACTATATCACTTCACATGCTGTTTGGCATGCTTTAGATGAAAATTTCTCCTCTAGAACTCGTGCAAAAACAGTACAAATACGCACACAATTGGTGACTGCCACCAAAGGAAATAAGTCTGCCACTGAATATTTTCTGTTTATAAAGAGACTAACCGATGAGTTAGCCATTGCAGGACAACCTTTGACCTGCGAAGACGTGATCACATATATGCTTGCTGGGTTAGGCCATGAGTATGATAGTTTTGTGGCCTCCATCTATGCTCGGACAGATATGGTCTCTCTTGAAGAAATTTACTCTCTGCTGCTCACAACTGAAGCACGCATCTCTCGGCACCAACTTGCCTCTCCTATTCCACAAGCATCTCTTAATATTGCTCAAAAGCAATTCTAACCGTTCACCAATCGAGGATGTGGTGGATATCATGGAAAGGGACGTCCACAAGGGACATCCACAACGTGGTTACTACAACAACGACACCCATCGCAATGATTTGCCTTCTCTAATATGTCAGGTTTGTAATAAACCGGGCCACTCGGCCAAAAAATGTTACCCATCGCTTTGATCTCTCTTATCAGGATTCACCTGCAACTGAAAGCAAACAAGCCATGATAGCGTCTAATGGTGCGAACTGGGAAACCAATTGGCATGCAGACTCCGGAGCTACTCACCATGTCACAAATGACATCGGCAATCTGACTCTCAAAAGTGAAGATTACAATGGTTTCGATAATGTTCACGTGGGAAATGGTCAAGGTTTGCAAATCACAAAAATTGGTTCTACTAAGCTCTCCACTCCCACCTCTTCCTTTGTTCTCCATAACGTTCTTCTAGTTCCTGAAATTCAAAAGAACTTATTATCTGTCCAACAATTTTGTGTTGAAAACTATGTGTATTTTGAATTTCACGATAAATTCTTTCTTGTGAAGGATTACTCGGGGAAGGTCCATCATCAAAGCAAACTCAGTAATGGCCTCTATCAATTCAGCTCCACCTCTCGCCACCCTTGTGGTCTCTCAACTGCTCGCATCTCCTCTCGTGAATGGCATCTTCGCCTTGGACATGCATCACAACCTATTGTTAACAAAGTCCTCTCCAACAATAATCTTTCGGCTAGCAGTAATAAATTGTTTTCTGTTTGCTCTGACTGTCAACTTGCTAAAAGCCATGCTTTACCTTTTCAATCTTCTCCAAATGTTTTTAGTCATCCCTTAGATTTAATATTTAGTGACGTGTGGGGACCTGCATCTGTGGCTTCTACCACAGGAGCTAAATATTATGTTAGTTTTCTTGATAATTATTCAAAATTTGTTTGGTTATTTCCATTGAAGTTCAAATCTGATGTTGAAACATTTTTTCTTCAATTCCAAGCATATGTTGAGAAGCATTTTGAAAGAAAAATCAAAGCTACCCAATCTGATTGGGGTGGTGAATTCCGCCACCTAAACACATATTTCAAACACCATGGAATCAATCATCGGCTCGCTTGTCCATTTACTCACCAACAAAATGGATCAATTGAACGTAAATATCGACATATTATTGAAGTCGGCTTAAGTTTGATGGCTCATTCCAAACTACCGCTAGCCTACTGGGAAGATGCATTCCAAACAGCCACATATATCATCAATCGACTCCCAACACCTATTCTAAAATACAAATCTCCCTTTGAACTCTTGTATAATCGTATGCCAGATTACTCATTTTTGCGAGTCTTCGGTTGTGCATGTTGGCCAAACATGCGGCCCTACAATAAACATAAACTCGACTTTCGGTCTCATACGTGCATCTTCCTTGGCTACAGTCTCTGTCATCAAGGTTACAAATGCTTTGATCCATCAACTGGCAAGACTTATATTTCGAGACATGTTATATTTGATGAATCGCTTTTTCTCCTTGTCCACCCCTCCAGCTACGCAGCAGCTCCACATTCAGACTTAGCTTCTACTCAGTGCAGTAACCCGTCATAGCATGCTACAAATAGCCACTCTATGATTACGAGATCAAAAAATAATATTCACCAGTCACGGAAGCAATCCAATTGCTACATTCGATATCCTCTTCCAAGGGCCTTGATCACCGAAACAGCCGCTCAAGCTTCAGAATCAACATCTTTTACGGAAGCTTCCAAACGTCTTCATTGGCATGTAGCAATGAATAAGGAATTCGATGCCCTCCTACAAAATGGTACTTGGTCCCTTGTTGCACCTTCCCCACACGCTAACATCGTGGGCTGTCGCTGGGTATATCGGGTAAAAAAGAATGCTGATGGAACCATTGAGCATTACAAGGCTAGATTGGTTACCAAAGGCTTCCACCAACAAGAAAGAGTTGATTTTTCAGAAACTTTTAGCCCTATTGTAAAACATGCAACAATTCGGTTGGTGCTATCCCTTGCTGTCTCCTATGACTGGCCTATATTCCAAACCAATTTGATGTGCAAAATGCCTTTTTGCATGGCGATTTACATGAAGAGGTGTACATGACTCAACCTCCAGGCTACATTCACTCACAGTACCCGCATCATGTGTGTAAACTACACAAATCAGTGAATCACTATATGGCCTACGACAAGCTCCAAGAGCTTGGTTTTCGAAGCTTTCAGATAAACTCAAGACTTTGCATTTCAGAGAAAGTCAAGTTGACAACTCCCTTTTTATTCTAAAGACAAAAACAGAGGTCATTTACATTTTAATATATGTTGATGATATCTTAATTACAGGCTCAAGCTCTATCGCTATCACCAAAATCATACAACGTCTAAAAGCTGATTTTGCTGTCAAAGAGCTGGGTGATCTCCACTTCTTTCTCGGGGTCGAAGCTGTTCGAAGCTTAGAGGGACTTTATATCACTCAACGAAAGTATGTAGCTGATTTACTAAAAAGGAGCAACATGGATAAAGCTAAGCCGTGTACCACTCCAATGGCTTCTACATGTCACCTTACTGTAACCAATGGCCCTCCATGTACTGATGTGAGTTTATATTGAAGTCTCGTTGGCAGCATGCAGTACTTTTCTTTTACAATGCCTGATTTGGTATTTGCCGATCATAAAGTTAGCAAGTTCATGCATCAGCTTATGGAATCACATTGACAAGCCGTTAAACGAATACTTAGATATCTCAAGCATATGGTTTCCACAGGTCTCCTCATCACCAAAGCAACAGATTTAAAACTACAAGCTTATTCAGACTCGGATTGGGTAGCTGATAGAGATGATAGACGATCTGTTGGTGTGTATTGCATTTTTGAAGGCCCTAATCTAATTTCATGGAGCTGCAAACAACAACAAACAGTGGCCAGAAGCAGCACGGAGGCTAAATACAAGTCACTTGCAAACACTGCAGCCGAAATCATATGGATCAAGTCCATTTTATCCAAGCTTGGCATCTCTGCTCATCGCCCACCTGTGCTTTGGTGTGACAATATCGGCGCAACTTATCTCTCCTCAAACCCAGTGTTTCATGCTTGGACGAAACATATCGAGATTGATTTCCACTTTGTCAGGGATCAAGTATCTCGCAAACAATTATCTGTGCAATTTCTTTCTAGTCGTGATCAACTAGCAGATGCTTTGACCAAACCTGTTGCCCAGATGACTAACACAAGAGGGGGGGTGAATTGAGTTGTATTAAAAAAAATAATAATTATAAATCAAATATATAATATAAAATATAAACAAAATATGAAATAACAATAAATATAAGGAGTAAGGGTAAGAGAGAAGCAAACTCAGTATGTTAACGAGGTTCGGCCCCACTGCCTACGTCCTCGCCTCAAGCTACCCCTTGAGGATTCCCAAATTCACTATTCAACCTCCTTCAGGTGGAGATAGAAACCTATTACACCTTTGAACAACACCGCTACAAAGGATCCGTGTAGAACACCCTCTACACTTGCAATCACCTTACACGTGGTGATTCAACTATTCCCTGTGTAGAATACTTTCTACACACACAAGGGTTATACACACCCTTTTTCTGATACAAAAGCTGATAGTGGGTAGGTTATCAGAAAACACTCCTCAACGAGTGAAATAAGAACAATACAGCGCAAGCTATATCTCTCAAAATGAACAAGGATTAAGGCTCAATGTTTAGAGAAGAGAGAATGAAAGCTTTGAATGAATGTTGTATGCTCTTGGTGTTGTGAATGTGAAGCTCTCAAATGATCTATTTATAGGCATATGAGACTTCATATTCAAATTTAAAAAGATTCACATGTCAAAGACAACATCATTCACTTTTTCAAAAAATTCAAATAAAAGGTTCTTCTTTTTCAATTGTCAAAGACAACATCATTCACTTTTTCAAAGAATTCAAATAAAAGGTTCTTCTTTCTCAATTGTCAAAGACAACATCATTCACTTTTTCAAAAAAATCAAACCTAATATTTTACTTTTGGCATATGACAAAATGAGCACACTTTCATTTTCAAAAAATTCAAACCTAATCTTTTACTTTTTGTATAAGTCTAAAAAAGCATCAATCACTTTTGAAAATATTCAAATAAAACATGCACATGTGAAAGATGACAATCAATCATCTTTAATATTTTCAAAGTTCAACCCTTTAATCAAGGCATGCACATGCAAAAGATGACAATCAATCATCTTTCAAAATTTTCAAATTTAATTTTCAAAAATATTCATGCACATGTGGAAAATGTATTTTAATGCTTTATGATAAAATATTAATTTTGAGCATTAATCCTAATTTCGAATTTTGAAGAGATTTACAACATTACTCTATAATTTTAATGTGAACTTGTTCCCTTCTTGCTCATGCTTGTTTCCTTGATGTGCTTGACTCCATTATGTAGACAACTTGAGCTTGAGACTTCTTTATTCTTTGAATTCATTTGTTATCATCAAAATCCATGTGTAGATTTATAATCACATGAAACTTGAAATCTTGAGTTCAACAATCTCCCCCTTTTTGATGATGACAAATATTTGATAGAACTTGAAACCTATATTAATACTTAAGTTCCCCCTGAAAATATGCGTTAGTTTTTCAAGCAAAAGTATAAATATAATTCCAAGCATATATAACAAGTTTAGCAATTTAAACAATGTTAATGTTCTAGTCTAACACTTCTCCCCCTTTTGGCATCATTAAAAAGGATCCGCAACAAGAAAATGGACTGAAGAAAACGATGCGTTTAATAGTCACTGTAGATAGTTGAAAAATGGAGCCGTCCGTGACCCGACAAGTGCTGCAAAGCCTCGAGGCCTAACTCTATGAATTTAATACGGCTGAAGATTTAAACAATCGCCTGATGTTGTTGACAAACGGGATTGAAGGCTCCGAGTTTCTATAAAAAAATGATCATTTTCATCTATCGGATGCCAAAAAAATAATCACTTCTTGACCTGAGTTCTGTTTTTCCACAACGATAGAATGGCTGAGCAATTCTCTTCCACTAATGTTCCAGACTTGAATCAGGAACCCTTGACGCATCAATCATCAATCTTCTCTCCTGAGGCCGTCAATACCATGATAGGAGCAGTGAACCGTTTTTCTAGTAAGGCTGATTCTGAGATTATTGCAGAATCAAGAATGCTCAGTAATCAATATGCCGCCTCTGTTACGATCATGTCTCGAAGGTTAATGGCGAGGGTGAGTGAGATTGATCATCTTAACATGCAAATATCTAAGTTACGACAGAAGCTTGCTAATAAGGATAGTGAGAATAAAAGGCTAAAGCAAGAAAACCAAGAGTTGAAAAAATTTGCAGATTGGTATGCTCATGATCTGCAACCACGAATAGAAGAGCTGGAACGAGAAAGGGTTCAGATACAAGGTCAACATCGGCAGATAACAGCAGAGGTTCATCGTTTACTAGAAAAATAGGGACAATCTACTGTTAATCTCGCTGGCTTAGTAAGAAAACTTTTGACAATGTGTGTCCAGCATATCTTGTATTTCTTTTGACTAAATAAGATTTGAAGAGAAAATAGTTTGTCTTATTCTTTATGCTATCTCTATAAAATCAGTCCTGAAGTTCATCTAATCCGCATCAAGTTTTCATCTCATCTCTATAACTCATTTGCATTCCTTCAGCATTCTCGTTTTAAGCCTTCTATTCTTTTCTCAATGGCTCATTCTTCTAACATTTCTCTAGATCCATCCATGAGGCATTCTGCATCTCAACCTCCTGTTCTTTCTGCAGCTACCATTGGTGCCATGTTGCAGCAAGAAAATAATAATCTGACTAATAAGTCAGATTCTGATGCTATTTATGACTTGGTGAGTCTTGGGACTCGCTACTCTTCCTCTATTGTGGCTTTTTCTCAGCGGCTACAAGCCAAAAATCACGAAGTTGAAAAGCTCAAAGAACAAATTGTTGTACTTCAACAAATTGTTCAAGAGTCTCACACAAGGGAAGGAATCATTCGGCAGAAGAATAAACAGTTGAAATCTTTATTAGATTCTTCATTCCGCTTGCCGGTTCCCATGAATAAGAATGACATGATATTGTATGAAGAGAATGAGCGTCTCAAACATGAGGCTAAGAATCTCAAATTTATGTAAAAGTATTAAAAAAAATCTATCTCTATTTTTATTGACTCTGGTCTATCTTTTAAGAGATATTCATAGCATGCATCATACCTATTTCTCTTCTGATCATACATAATCTATCTTCTGGTAAAGGTTTTGTGAAAATATCTGCTAACTGATCGTGTGTGTTTGTGAACTCTAACATTATATCACCTTTTTGCACATGATCTCGAAGAAAATGATACCTTATTTCAATATGCTTAGTTCTAGAATGTTGTATTGGGTTCTTTGAAAGATTTATAGCACTTGTATTATCACATTTGATTGGAATGTGATTATACATGAGTTTAAAATCTTCAAGTTGTTGCTTCATGTAGAGAACTTGAGCACAACAACTACCCGCAGCAACATATTCTGCCTCAGCAGTAGATAGTGCAACAGAATTTTGTTTTTTACTAAACCAGGAAACTAATGCATGACCTAAGAAATGGCATGCTCCACTAGTGCTTTTTCGATCTATTTTACAGCCAGCATAATCTGCATCTGTGTAGCTGATTAGATCGAAAGATGTGTGCTTAGGGTACCATAACCCTAGGTTAATTGTACCACTAAGATATCTAAGAATGCGCTTAACTGCAATTAAATGTGATTCTTTTGGAGATGATTGAAAACGTGCACATAAGCACACACTAAACATAATATCTGGTCTACTGGCTGTTAAATATAATAAGCTACCAATCATACCTCGATATATCTTCGAGTCAACTGGCTTACCGGATTCATCTTTATCAAGTTTAGTTGATGGGCTCATTGGTGTTCCAATTTCCTTAGCATTTTCCATCCCAAACTTCTTCAGTAATTCCTTAATATATTTTGATTGATTGATGAATGTCCCACTTTTTGCTTGCTTAATTTGCAATCCGAGAAAGAATGTAAGTTCACCCATCATGCTCATCTCAAATTCTTCCTGCATAGTCTTAGCAAAAACTTGACACATATTTTCATTAGTAGCACCGAATATTATATCATCAACATAAATCTGAATCAAAAGAATATCATCATTTTCATATTTAATGAAAAGAGTTGTGTCGATTTTTCCTCTTGAAAAAACTTTTTCAATCAAGAAACCACTGAGTCTCTCGTACCAAGCTCTAGGAGCTTGTTTAAGTCCATATAGTGCTTTTGTGAGTTTGAAAACATGATTTGGGGAAATATGATTTTCAAAACCTGGAGGTTGCTCAACATATACCTCTTCATTTATAAAACCATTTAAGAAAGCACTTTTAACATCCATTTGAAAAAGTTTGAAATCTTTATAACAAGCATATGCAAGTAGCATTCGAATAGCTTCTAATCTTGCGACAGGTGCATATGTCTCATCATAATCGATTCCTTCTTCTTGATTAAAACCTTGGGCTACAAGTCGAGCCTTATTTCTAGTAATGACTCCAGACTCATCTTTCTTGTTTCTAAAAACCCATTTTGTTCCAATAATAGTATAATTTTTGGGTCTAGGAACAAGTGTCCAAACATCATTTCTTTCAAATTGATTCAACTCTTCTTGCATAGCTAGAATCCAAGATTCATCAAGAAGTGCGTCATCAATATTTTTGGGTTCAATTTGAGATAGAAAAGCAGTATGATTACAAATATTTCTAAGAGATGATCGAGTACTTACACCTTGTGAAGGTTCTCCCAAAATTTGTTCCACTGGATGATCTTTCACAAATTTCCACTGTTTGGTTGCATCTTGTATTAAATTTTGATGATCTTTCCTGATGGCTCCATGTTGAACTTCCTCTATTGCTTTCTCTTTGTTGAGATTGAGACTTTCTGTGTTATTTATACCTTCTATTTCTTCATCAATAGATTTCTTGGAGAGTGGAGAATTAGATTCATCAAATACTACATGCATAGATTCTTGTACAGTTAAAGTCTTTTTGTTGAATACTCTATAAGCTTTACTATTAGTAGAATACCCGAGAAAAATACCTTCATCAGATTTTGCATCAAACTTGCCTAAATTATCTCTGTCATTCAAAATAAAACATTTGCATCCAAATACATGAAAGTAACCAATGTTGGGCTTTTTCTCATTCCAAAGCTCATAGGGGGTTTTATCTAATTTAGACCTTAACATAACTCTATTTATAACATAACATGCAGTACTTACCGCTTCGGCCCAAAAATAACTAGGCAAGTTGTTCTCATTGAGCATTGTTCTTGCCATCTCTTGAAGAGATCTATTTTTCCTCTCTACTACCCCATTTTGTTGAGGAGTTCGAGGAGCAGAAAAATTATGAATAAAACCGTTTTCATCACAAAATGTTTCAATATTTTTATTAACAAATTCTTTTCCCCTATCACTTCGGATACTTGAAATAGTATAGCCCTTTTCATTTTGAATTCTCTTGCATAACTTGGTAAAGGCATTATGTGCCTCATCTTTATGAGCAAGAAAGATGACCCAAGTATATCTAGAGAAATCGTCAACAATAACAAATGCATAATATTTTCCTCCTAGACTTGCAACTCTATTTGGTCCAAAAAGATCCATGTGTATCAGTTGCAATGGTCTAGTAGTGGAAATATGTTTCTTAGTTTTAAAAGAAGTTTTTGTTTGTTTACCAAATTGACATGCATCACAAATTTTGTCTTTAAGAAAATATGTTTTTGGTAAACCTCTCACAATATCATTTTTTGAAAGTTTGGAAATAAGTTCCATGTTGGCATGACCTAATCTTCTATGCCATAACCAACTAGTTTCATTTTGAGCTGACAAGCAAATAGCATCTTGTGAGGTAATTTCTTCAAAATCAATTGTATAAACATTATTGTTTCTAAAAGCAATAAAACAAATATTACAATCATGATCATTCAAAATAATGCATTTATCCATTTTAAAAGTAACTGTAAATCCTTTATCACATAATTGACTTATGCTCAAAAGATTATGTTTTAAACCTTCAACAAGTAGAACATCTTCAATTATGAGAGAAGATTCATTACCAAATTTACCTATTCCCACGATCTTCCCTTTCGAGTTGTCTCCAAATGTCACGTGTCCTTCTTCTTTAGATCTAAGATCAAAGAACTTAGTCTTGTCTCCCGTCATGTGTCTTGAACATCCACTATCTAAAAACCACTTATTTTTGCTTGTGGATGACTTCATGCATACCTATAAAAACAATTAAAATGATTTTTCTTGGTACCCAAGTTCTTTGGGTCCTTTATTTATTAGTATTAGAAGAAACAAGATTTTTAGGTACCCATATGGCCCTAATAGTCATTGTATGATTTCTTCTAATAGGACAAGTATGATAATTATGACCATTTCTATTACAAAAATTACAAATAGCATGTGACATATATGAAAAACTTGAATGATTATAATAATATCCTTTTTTGACAAAATTATTTTTATGAAAAGAATTTTGAATATTAGTCTTTGAGGTAGAATGATTATCAAAGAGATTTTTATAAGGTTTGTATTTTTGTTTTGGCATATATCCCAAACCTGCCTTGTCAAAAACACATCTTTGACTACCAAGAAGTTTTTCAAAATTTCTTTTTCCATTCGTAAAGTTTTCAACAATATTTTCTAAATCGGTTTTCTTCTTATTCAATTCAAGATTTTCATCTTTCAAAATGATACTTTCTTTTCTTAAAATTTCAATTTCGTTTGTTAAAGAAGAATTTTTCTTTTTCAAAGCAGTATACTTTATACCCAATTTTTCAAATTCCTCATAAATCTCTTCTAAAACATTTTGCAATTCTTCATATGAAGGATTTTCAATATTATCAAGATTTGTTACCTCAATGTCATCTTTAGCCATAAGACAAAGATTTGCTGATTCTTCATTGCTTGCTTCACTATCTGAGCTACTTGAATCATCATCCCATGTAGCTTTCATTGCTTTCTTGCCCTTGTTTCGATCTTTCTTTAGCAGAGGACAATCTGGCTTGATATGACCAGGTTTATTGCATTTATAACAAATTAAAGTGTCGTTTTTACCTGAATCTTTCTTGGAAAACTTTTTGAAAGATTTCCTCGGAGGAGTTCTATTTTTCTTCAAGAACCTCTGAATTCTTCTTGTTATCATCGCAACTTCTTCATCTTTATCGTCATTTTCCTCATCTTCATCACTTTCACTTTCATGAGGAACAGCTTTAAGTGCTAAGCTCTTCTTTGGCTTTCCTTCTTCTTCTCCTCTTTTCAATGTGTACTCATGGGTGATAAGTGACCCGATGAGTTCATTGACTTCGAGCTTCTTGAGGTCTCTAGCTTCAAGAATCGCTGTAACTTTTGATTCCCAACGTTTTGGTAAAGAGTTGAGAATTTTTCTTACTATCTCCACCTTGGAATAAACTTTGCCAAGAGCTGTCAAGCTGTTTATGATGTTAGTAAAACGAGTGTGCATACTAGAAATAGATTCATCATCATTCATCTTAAACATTTCATATTCATGAGTAAGAATATAAATTTTTGATTCCTTGACTTGCGAAGTTCCTTCATAAGTTACTTCCAAGTTATCCCAAATTTCCTTTGCCGTAGCGCAATTCATTATTCTATTAAACTCATTTCCATTAAGAGCATTATATAATAAATTCATAGCAGTTAAATTTAAAGTATAAAGTCTATCGTCTTCACGATCAAACTCTTCTTCTTCCTTTTTGACCTTTACTCCACCAACCACTTTTGTTGGAATATAAGGTCCATTTACAATACATTTCCATATTTCTCTACCTTGAGCTTGAAGAAATATTCTCATTCTAACTTTCCAGAATGAGTAATTATCTCCACAAAAGAGTGGAGGCCGACTACTAGATTGACCTTCACCAAATGAAGCTGCAATGTTAGCCATAAGATCTTAACTCAAAAGATAGTTAATCTTATAATAGAGCTCTTAGCTCTGATACCAATTGTTGCCCAGATGACTAACACAAGAGGGGGGGTGAATTGAGTTGTATTAAAAAAAATAATAATTATAAATCAAATATATAATATAAAATATAAACAAAATATGAAATAACAATAAATATAAGGAGTAAGGGTAAGAGAGAAGCAAACTCAGTATGTTAACGAGGTTCGGCCCCACTGCCTACGTCCTCGCCTCAAGCTACCCCTTGAGGATTCCCAAATTCACTATTCAACCTCCTTCAGGTGGAGATAGAAACCTATTACACCTTTGAACAACACCGCTACAAAGGATCCGTGTAGAACACCCTCTACACTTGCAATCACCTTACACGTGGTGATTCAACTATTCCCTGTGTAGAATACTTTCTACACACACAAGGGTTATACACACCCTTTTTCTGATACAAAAGCTGATAGTGGGTAGGTTATCAGAAAACACTCCTCAACGAGTGAAATAAGAACAATACAGCGCAAGCTATATCTCTCAAAATGAACAAGGATTAAGGCTCAATGTTTAGAGAAGAGAGAATGAAAGCTTTGAATGAATGTTGTATGCTCTTGGTGTTGTGAATGTGAAGCTCTCAAATGATCTATTTATAGGCATATGAGACTTCATATTCAAATTTAAAAAGATTCACATGTCAAAGACAACATCATTCACTTTTTCAAAAAATTCAAATAAAAGGTTCTTCTTTTTCAATTGTCAAAGACAACATCATTCACTTTTTCAAAGAATTCAAATAAAAGGTTCTTCTTTCTCAATTGTCAAAGACAACATCATTCACTTTTTCAAAAAAATCAAACCTAATATTTTACTTTTGGCATATGACAAAATGAGCACACTTTCATTTTCAAAAAATTCAAACCTAATCTTTTACTTTTTGTATAAGTCTAAAAAAGCATCAATCACTTTTGAAAATATTCAAATAAAACATGCACATGTGAAAGATGACAATCAATCATCTTTAATATTTTCAAAGTTCAACCCTTTAATCAAGGCATGCACATGCAAAAGATGACAATCAATCATCTTTCAAAATTTTCAAATTTAATTTTCAAAAATATTCATGCACATGTGGAAAATGTATTTTAATGCTTTATGATAAAATATTAATTTTGAGCATTAATCCTAATTTCGAATTTTGAAGAGATTTACAACATTACTCTATAATTTTAATGTGAACTTGTTCCCTTCTTGCTCATGCTTGTTTCCTTGATGTGCTTGACTCCATTATGTAGACAACTTGAGCTTGAGACTTCTTTATTCTTTGAATTCATTTGTTATCATCAAAATCCATGTGTAGATTTATAATCACATGAAACTTGAAATCTTGAGTTCAACAAAACCATTGCCACCAAGCAAGTTCAAGAATGTGCTATTCAATCAGAATGTTCGTGATCTTCCATTCAGATTGAGGGGGCGTGTAGAAGATCAAGTTGATATCGCTGAAAATCAGGAAGCAAACCCGCAATCATCACTTGCCGAAATTAGTGCTACAAATAAGGGATGAGGAGCTGTGATCCTGCGGATTTGATTTTGAATAATATAGCTGTCAGACTTAAATTAAAATGTTGCATAAAGATAGGAATCAATTGTAATTATGTGTATATAAATACACCTCTTGTAATCTGTCAAAAAATACATCAGTATAATATAATTCTTCAAAGCTCTGCTTTATTTTCTTTACAATGTCGATGTTGATGCCCACGAGGCAGTTCGATCTCCGGTGTTTTCGATCTTCCTAGGCACTTTCTCTGGTTGTTGCGAGATGGGCAATGTTCTTTTGTTCTCCATTGATGGTGCTACATGATGGTTAGTGGAACTACTTTAAGGTTCTGCTTGGCTACTGAAAATTTTTAAATGAGAATTTTGAGTTTTAAGATTAAATATTAAAATATTATATTTTAATATTATTATTATTTTAGAATTTGAAAAAATAGAAAAAAGTTAAATTATTTATTATATTTTATATGAGAATTTAAAAAAATTATAATGATAAGATAAAAATTTTATATTTGAGATAAAAATTTTATATGGCCAAACAATATCTAAATATCAGCTTCGTCGAACTCGATATTAGAGGCCACTAGGCTGTGGTCTTTGATGTAGCGAATACAGTGGGGTGTGCCGGTCTGGTCTGGAGCTCCTCTATCGAGATTGGAGGTCATACGGCATGTGGCGGCATGTGTTTAAAGAGTTTTGCTACATACAAGTAAAGTCGTGTACTAATCTGCGTACCAACACTGATTCTTTCATACTTAAAATTTTAATTAGCACTGTTTTCAATAAAATCTACTTTTTGACCAATCACAATAGATTGGTGTACATATTAGTGCATAATTATGCTTGCAACTAGATTTTTCTGTGTTTAAATATGGACGAAGTGGATTAATAGTTCGAAGGATAGAAGAATAGAAAAATGATAGATTATCAACTACTTAAAAATTTGTTTACAACTTTAGATTAAAATAATATATTTTTTAAATTTTAATTTGACTTTTGTTTTGATTTAATGGATTTAAATATTAAAAAAATATTATATTATCAAGAATAGTAAATAAATAGTGAATGGGTTGTAAAGGTATCACTCCTCGAGAAGAATAAATGGGCGTCAACGATCCTTGGCTTTTGACTTTGCTATGGTGCGATGCGGTCCAAAAATTTTCTATGTACTTAGGTGATATGTCAGCTCACTATTAGTTGCCATTAAGCTCACATTGTCGAATCTGCTGTTGCAAAGAGGAACTATTAAATAAACTCAACTGAATAGTTTTGAGATAAAAATAAATATTATATTCATTTTAAAAAAAATATCTATATATTTTTTTATTTAATTTTCTATCACACAAAAAAATAGTAGGCAAAAACTTGCATTTTACGCGATGTTTACTAAATGATTTAATTTATCTATTTTCACGAATAAATATTTTAGAATAAGTGATAATTTAATTTGATAGAAGAGTAAGTCTTTGAGTATAAATGCTGACTTCATACTTCATCGCATTTAAAATAGATATTCAATATGTCGTGTCTATTTATGGAAAGTATTACCTCTCTCTTATGAGTCTTCTCTCGACCCATAACATATATTTAAGAGTGTTCTCAGTCATAATATTATTGACATGATAAATATACGTGTGACATTAATTATAAATAAATACAAAGAAAGATAATCAGAAGTGAAGAATGCAAAGTTCAGTCCAAATAAATGCAAATGTTTTTTATTTTTTTGTTTACTTTTTTAAATTATTTTCTTTCTTGTATCATGCGATTACCCCTACATCCATATATATGTATGCATAAATGGCCTCTTTGATGATTTGTTTCCTTTTAAATTAATTATTTTAAAATAAAAATTTTATATGTAGTCAGTTTTATATGTTTTTTATGTAATTTATTAATATGATTGACTGTATTATTTTTTTCTTTGACCAATCACGTCAGTAGAATGTGTAAGAAATACACAAAAATGATTGTATGTAATAGAATCTATTTTGCAAAATAATCCACATTCTTTAGTTGAATTATATAAAATATTGAAATTTGTTAAAGAGCCATCAACTCTTTCCCTATCCTTGTTTATCTTGTTAATTTTTTCTTTAAACTTTAGTTACATGTACCCACTTTTTCTCTCAAAATCTATAAGATATATTTTAAATAAGGGATAGTTAGGAATTTATTTTATTGTTTTAAAACTCGTTTTAGTTTTCTAAAATAATATAATTATAAAAGAATTATATTCAGATTTCCACTTTGTAAATCTGATGTTAAACGACGACGGATTGCCTTCCTATTAATAAGTAATAACCCCACAGTTCTGTTTCAATTTCTTCCCACCAATGCCGGAGCTCTTCTATAAATTCCACCCGAGTGATTAGCTTTCCATAGAATCTCACTTCCCAGATTCTCGAACGGTGACTCGCGCATGCTCTAGCAGATCTAGGGTTTCGGTACGTCAATTTCTGCAACTATGTATCCGTATTCCGGTTTTAATTAATTTCGGTTTCCCATTTATATAAGCTTTTTATGTGTTTAGCTTCGTCGCAGATGAGCTCCCGTTTTATACGGTAAAGTATCTCCGTCTGAGGTAAGAATCCTTGCATTTCTTTAGGAACGTATTTATGTATACCTTGAAAGTTTATGTGTTTTATTGATGTTTGCATGCGGTGTATTGACTGTGCAGTGTCGGGATTGGTATTTTGATAGATCCAGAGAGACTCGAGGTTGGGATTGGACAGAGATTTGAGCGTCGAAGATGAGTGAGTGCCAGAGGTTCCAGCTGGGGACCATTGGGGCTTTGAGCTTGTCGGTGGTGTCATCGGTTTCGATCGTGATTTGCAACAAGGCTCTCATTAGCACTCTTGGTTTCACATTTGGTAAGTCGAAAGCCATGTAGGCTCAGCCTCATAAAACTGGTACTAGATCACGAGTTTTGTGATGTTTTAATATGGCATTGAGCATTGGTTCTTCGATATATAAATTATAGCAAAAACAAGATTATTCAAATGTGTGCCGTGGTGTCGTAATAGGACATAAAGGCTCACATTTTTTTCTTAAACTGATAATCTGTGGTTTAATGGTTGTCGAGGGTAGTGAACCACCCTGCTTGGTTGTTAATGCAGTTTCAGGTAAGAGTGTTAGGAAGTAGTTTAGGAAGTAGTTAAGTTGTTTCTCTTAAAATGGTTGCTTAGAATTGTTATTGTCGACCTGATAATTTGCTCAGCTTTTAGTCTTTGATGTTTAATGGAGAATACTAACTTACGGTAAGTGGGGTGCTGCAGCCACGACCTTGACAAGCTGGCATCTTCTTGTCACGTTTTGTTCTCTTCATGTGGCATTATGGATGAAATTTTTCGAACACAAGCCTTTTGATCCAAGAACCGTAATGGGCTTTGGCGTACTAAATGGAATCTCCATTGGACTTTTAAATCTTAGCTTGGGTTTCAATTCTGTTGGGTTTTACCAGGTAATCTCCTTTAACTCGTGACCAATAAATCTATGATTTGAACTTAGTATTGTTTTATTAGCAGCATAATTACATGATACTATCCATCCCATTTCTGAAATATAATATATGTATTGCTTTGGTAATGCTAGTGTCTCAATGGATTGGTTCATGTGGTCTAAGCAACATGGGGTCATTCTTTCTGGTGTAAAAATCTTGCCTGATCCATAAATTGATCCACACGGATACATAATTTTTAGTTCTAATTTGTATCTTGAGATATCGTGTTGTACATGCCATGATTTATGCAAGTTATCTTTTATGAATTGACATAGGCCTCTTTTGGTTACACAAATGAGATGAGATGAGATGAGATGAAAGTTGAAAATTGAATAAAATCTTGTTACAATATAATTTTTATATTATTTTTGTTTTGGGATTTGAAAAAGTTGAATTGTTTTTTGTATTTTGTTTGAGAGTTTAGAAAAGTTGTAATGATTAGATGAGATGAAATGGTTTGTGAAAACAAACCAGGCTTTAGTTTCAGTTTTGCTCATACTTATTTAGATAAATAGTTTCACTCATACTACTGGCTAGTCAATTTAAAGCATTGATTTGTTGTGGTATTTTCTGAACATTTCTCTATTGGTTTTATATCTTAGATGACAAAACTCGCGATTATTCCATGTACTGTTCTTTTGGAGACTCTTTTCTTTAGGAAGAAATTCAGGTAACTTTAATTCAATCTTTGACCCATTACGAGATAAATTTCCTGCCTATATCTATGTCCTTCAGATGTATGTATATGATTTCTACCTAATTTTTATAAAGCACCTTGAGCTCCTGCTTTGGATTGATTATGTATTTTCTTCTTAGTGAGGGTCAGAAATTGTGTATCATTTTTCAGTTAGTTTGCCACCTTGAAGTGATCCTGTTTGTTTTCTCTGTACTTTGTGTATAGAGTTCTATGGTTCTTGTGCGGTCTAATATTGTTGCAATTCCTATGCACACAAGCCTTTGTATATGCTTGCATGTGTCTAAATGTACGTGTTCTATTTTCAGCAATTTTATGTAACGTCTGAGTAAGTATATTAAACAGGCTCATATGCAAAAGGGTACAATGTAAAAATGTATTTTGGTTCTCTTTATGGATGGATTCTGGTACTTGCCTTGGAGCCGCAGCCAAGAAAGAGCTTAGAATTTGGAAAGCAATTTAGGAGTTTATATTGATTATCTTGAGAGGAAACAGAATAGGATTTGGCACAGATAGAGAAATTGACTTTGGTACAATATTTTAAGCCTCTCTAATGTTGATTTTAATAATAAAAATAAAAGAAATGCCTTCTTATTTTTTGTGGTATTTCACCCATTTGCAATCACTTCTAAATTCATCATCTTGTGAGTGCTGGCGATCACTGCCTTCGACTGAGAAATTGTATCAGTGACAATCCTCAGTCTTGTGAACACGACCTAAGTTGACTGAAACATTTCCGTCTTTGACAATACTTAGCCTGGTGGAGATGGCCTTTAGCCCAAGTTGCTAAAAGGCTTTGTAGTAGACCGACTGGCTTGAAGGCATTCTCGCCAAGAAACTATTGATGATATCTGTGTTAATAAGGCAGACATTCATGGTTTTTTGGTTGTGATATTTAATCCTTAAATTGTCTTCTGTATGAATCCAAAAGACTGTCTAATATCTTTGTTTTCTTTCATTTTTTTGCTTTTTTGGATGAAAATCTATAGATTAGGTAGCTTGTACGTTTATAATCTTGTTCTTCTATGACAGTTTATTGATGTGAATTGGGTTTCCACTTTCATAATTCATGTCGAGCCGATTCTGACTAGATGTACTCCATACATGTTTAAATACCTGTTTACTGATGCTTCTTTTCACCTGTAAACAGTAGGAGTATCCAGTTCTCACTTGTCATCCTTCTTTTTGGTGTCGGAATTGCAACGGTGACTGATCTTCAGCTCAATGCCCTGGGTTCTTTATTGTCTCTGCTTGCAGTCATCACAACCTGTATTGCTCAGATCGTATCCTAAGCTGAAATGTACTTTTACTATGTTGCATGTTTTTCCTTCCTACTTTCCATGTTCCTACATACAACACCACACCACCCCCCCCCCCCCCCCCCCCCCCCCCCCCCCCCCCGTGGAAAAAAAAAAAAAAAAAAAGGAGAGGATATATTTCATATTTGGTGAAAGCATCCAACCTATTTCATGTGTAGTGCTTGCTTTTGATTCTGCATTTAACAAGTAATAGTCATTACAGGTATGACTTAGGACTTGTCATTTTCTCATGATTGGTATTTTTTTTTTAAGAACTTAACCAATTATCTCAGATGACCAATGCAATCCAGAAGAAGTTCAAAGTTTCTTCAACCCAGCTTCTCTATCAGTCTTGCCCCTATCAGGCATTAACTTTGTTCATTGTTGGCCCATTCTTGGATGGGCTTTTGACTAATCAAAATGTCTTTGCTTTCAAATACACGCCTCAAGTGCTGGTAAGAACTGAACCCATCCTTAAGATATTTTACATAACAAACCCCCATCCCCCCGGGCGGTGCCCACCCCTATGAAAATTTGGTTCTGCTTATCTATTTTTCTAATTTCTTTTGCTTCTTAATTTAACTATTATATGTGTATTGTCTTTATTGCAGTTCTTCATTGTCCTTTCCTGCCTGATTTCTGTTTCTGTAAACTTCAGTACCTTTCTGGTTATTGGGAAGACATCTGCTGTCACCTATCAGGTCCTAGGACATCTGAAAACGTGCCTAGTTTTGGCCTTCGGCTATGTTCTTCTTCATGACCCATTTAGCTGGCGCAATATTTTAGGAATTTTGGTTGCTGTAGTTGGGATGGCACTCTATTCCTACATTTGCTCTCGTGAGAGCCAGCAGAACGTTAATGAGGCATCGACACAGTTGTCCCAGGTACTTCCAACCTCTTTCCTTAACCTCATCTTCTACATGTAAGGGTTTCCTATCATTTTTAGATTATTATTTGGTAAAAGAATTGGAGGACAAAACTGGTCCTTCCACCTTCCCAAAATGTTTGTCTCTACTTCATCTCTCAGTAAACTCCATATCTTATCTGTACTTTTTATTTATTCATATATATATATATTATTTCTCTTTGTTCCTGTAAAACTGTAGTATTATTACCATATGCAATGAATATGCTAAACCTCTCTACTTTTTTTGTTGTAGGCAAAGGAAAGCGAATCTGATCCTCTTTTAAGTGTAGAAAATGCAGCTGCGATTTTAGGGGATGGCGCTGCTCCAAAGGCCCCTTCATGGAAATCAAACAAGGATCTGCATGCATAAAGTCACGGTAATCAGAAACTAATTATTTTGCCCAAGCTCAAAATTGGTAGACAAACCAGTCCAGCAATGAAGATGTTGCTGGTAAGGTCATCCACAGCAACGATTTGGGTATCTGAGCTTATAACTATTTTGTAAATGACTTGGGAGAAACAAAGCATATTCTAGGAGGGCAGATTGATATATGGGAGGACAGGCAACTTAATGTACCTACATTGTGCTCGTGCCATCTAATACACAGAGTCAGTCCTTTGAGACTAAGGTTTAGGGAATGCAATGGAAACTTATTTTTTAGCAACGATAGAGTTACAACCCATATACATCTTGTTTACAACTTATCAATAAAATAATATTTAAAAAAAAATCAAACACATCAAATCAAAATCAAAATTAAAATAAATATTTTAAAAGTATTATTTTATTTAAAGATTGTAGAAATATTGTAAAGAAGTTGCAATTCTAATATTTATTTTTCAGTTCCTCTACAGGTAGGAAAGCTCGCGCAGGAACAAGTTATTATGCCACGTCAAGTGTAACTAAAAAGAGGAAAAAAAAAAAAAAAAAACAAACAAACAATTGCCCACAAACTAAACTGGAAGGCTGAAATGCACAAAATACGAATAGAGATGTTCATCATTCCTTGCCCGTAAAAGAATTGCAACCCATTTCCTTGTCATTCCCATTCATCTTCCTCATTCACGTTTGTCTCAAAAACACTGATTTTTGCAACCCATTTCCGAAAAGAAAAAGAAACAAAACACAAACATCATCCAAATCGACAAACCACAACATCGAGTTTCTTGATGTTGCAACTATTGTTAGCGGTCGCCTTCTTGGCGGTGCCTTTGATCTTGTAAGTGTCGTTGATATAAAGCTTTAACCTATTCGTGGAGACCATAGAGGATGTTCTTTGCCAAACTAACGTCCTCGCTCTCAATCCTACGTCACATACGCCTTGCCTTCTCTTACCTCCTCAACTCCTTCCTCTGCCTAATCTCCAATAGGTAGACTGCACGCTAGAATACATCCACACAAATTCTCTTTTTTTTCGTGTCAGTCTTTTTTATTTTGTGGTGGGTGTATGGTGCTACCGTGCTGGTGTTGTTTTTGTTATATGTGATTAAATAGTTAATTTTGGGGTGTAATTTTCAGGATGATTCTTTCACTTGACCCTTAATAGTATGAATTGAGATTTTATAGAATTTAAAGTTTTTGCCTTTTTGGAAGATTTTTCCTTGTCAGTGTTGTTAATTTTGGGATTAATACCATGATGTTAATTTTGGGAGGACAATGAATTGAAGGAGGGACATGCAAATGTTAGATGTCATTATTTCAGAAACCCATATCGGGTTTGGAGAATTACCGGAGATGAAGAAGATGAAGGAAGGAGATGGAATCATGAAGGAGAGTAAAATGGATTTGAATGGAGAAGAAGCTGAATGGATTGTTGGTGTGAAACGCACCGTATCATTTTCCACGTAGACATTTGTGCTCAATAGTCGATCCCTATGCCAAATCTCCTCCATTCATCATTTACCATTTTTTTTTATCCCATTCTTTGCTTCAAGGAACCCTTTTTTTTATATATATAAGTAAAAGAAGGACATGAGACTTTTAAGGAACTGAGGATGTAAAAGGGTATGACTATAAATTTGTCCTCGACTAATCATTAAAATTTGAGCACATATTTGAGAATTTTCGTGTCAAATCTTTTCTTTCCACTAATCACTAGAGTGACAAAACTAAAGCGTTAAGAACTTAAGGCTAACAACGCGGTCCATCAATATTCCTCTTAAGGTGTGTTTTCTTCTTCTTCTTCTCTTTTTTTTTTTTTTTTTTTTTTTCTAAATAAAAAAAAAAGTATGTTTTCGTTAGAATAATGATAGAGACGGTACTTATTAACCTGTAGTATAATTAAATTCCACCCCACTCCCAGCCCCACCTTGTGCCACTATCCGTCCACTTCCGTCTAAAAGGCAGACTGATTTTTGAACCGATAAATAATATTTATACTTACAGAATTTTGAAAAAATAAATTGAAAAAATATAGAACCTACATAAAAATTAATTTTTTATGGTAGATTTTATTTTTTTAAGAAGGAATGCACGGTAGTTACACAATCTATAACTGTCTAGCAACCTTTTGAAACCACCTCCTGTGCTTTGCCCTACAAGATGTTCAAATAAACAAACCTACATGTCTATCTCCATATCTTCATATCTATACTCCAAATCTTCACATTCAAAGTCCAAAATATAGATCAAACTTCAAATATATATATCAAACTAGAAATTATAAAAAGAATAGTGAAGAACAACTTACCCATGGTTGTTGGCCACGTCTTGGTCGTGAGTCTAACAAAGATGCAGACGGCCAAGCTATGACCATGGATTGCAAAACCTCACAGCCATTGCTTGGCCATAGGGCTTTAAAGAGCCATAGCACCACCCACGACCATGGCCGCAGGTTGGAAAGACCAACGGCACAACCAACTCGAGAGACTGATGACCATGGTTGTGAGTCTATCTGCTAAAAGCAACTCGAGTGACCCACGACAATGGATCTGCAAGAAGAAAGCTAAAGGAATGTGAGAATAATGAGGAAGAGAATGAGAAAAGGAGAAGAATAAGACGACTAGATGAGATGAAGAACAAAAGAAAAAGATGAAGGCTGAGGTTGCATAGCAATGGAAGAGGTCAAGAGTATGGAAGAGAGAATAGCCTTACATAACATGGGGTAGGCGAGCAGGTGGCCTATGCATACCCTTTGCCCGTTTGATCTTATATTTAAAGGAGTTTACCCATTCGCCCATTTGGGGTTCTGCCTGTTATCCTTGTGGGCCAAGCAGATTGGGTGGGCAAGTCGGTTATGAGAACTCGTCGCTGGCACCCTAAAGGCATAAGAATTAATTTGAGGCCATTTTTAAATTTTTTTTTTTTTCAAAAAATTCTATAGGTAGGTAAAACATATGTAGCTTAACAAAAGAAATCGTCCAAACATCGGTTGCTCTAATGGCCATCCAACAAGCAGCATACAAGGGCCTAAAAAAGATTGTAATTGAAGGAGACTCCAAGCAAAATCAATATCCGATCTAAAGATAGCTTCTGACTGGACAATGCAAGCAATCACAATAGATGCATCTACACAGCTTTGAAGATTGGAAGATTCAAAAAATAAATTTATTTCAGAATTGATGTGCGCACTATACGTAATGGGTAGCTTCCAAACAAAAATTTGGGAGCATCCCTTTTTACATATCCCTCAATGCCTCCTAGATTTCCATAGTGTCACAGTGAGAACGACCCTCCCACAACTATTGTATAATTACCAACAGACTTTGTACTAGTTTTTTTTTAATGCAACTTGCTTAGGGAAAAAAAAAAAGAAAAAGTTCCAAACAATGTCTTGATTGAATATGGAAATTGATTTTTTTTTTCATCTGAATTTTGCCGTGGCAGATGAGATTAACTTGACTTATGCCACGTTCCCTCTATGAGACTCTGACGCACTCATTGGCTCGGTCACTCCTTCATATATTGCTTGCACGATGGAGAGAGAGAGAGAGAGAGAGAGAGAGAGAGAGAGAGAGAGAGAGAGAGAGAGAGAGAGAGAGAGAGAGAGAGAGAGAGAGAGAGAGAGAGAGAGAGAGAGAGAGAGAGAGAGAGGAGGTTTGTGGATGGCTCTACAAAGTGTAAGCAGAAAAGCCATAGGATTGAGACTCATGCATAAGCATGGCTTTGTTCGTGGGTTGTCGAGTACGGGGTTCTCGCTACGGGAGTTCTAGCTGCCAGACCTTCCCAACAACTATGGGGCTCTGGAGTCGGTGATCATGGCAGAGATCATGAAGCTCCACCACCAGCACCACCACTAGTCCTACATCACCAACTACAACCAAGCCCTCCTCCAGCTTGAACATGCATTCTCCATGGCTGATTCCCCCACCATCGTCCGGCTGCAGAACTCCATCTGTTGAACTCCACCTGCAGTGTGAAAACAAGAGCAGCATCGTTCTCAAATTTGGCATATTAGGCACCGTTTTCTTTCTAAACTCTATTAGGTCACCCATCCTCCAGCAAAGTCAGAAGCAGCTGCACCGAAATCGTAAGTTGTAGGCTGCTCTCTCTTATAAATAGGAGAGAGCTCAGTTGCAAAATGGCAGTGGGAGAAAGAAAAACAGAGAGAAAGAGGGACGTGAGAGAGAGATAGAAATTTGTAGAGTTTTTGTAAATCTCATACAAATTTTAGGGGTGCTACCCGCACCATACGGTGCAGGGTAACTCCCTCCCCTCACCCCGCCCCGCATGATGCGGGGGTGGGGTTTTCCTCCCCGCCACCCACCCCTGCATCCCCGGAGTGGGGTACCCCGCCCCGCTAGGCGGGGTGCGGGGCGGATACACAATCCGCCCCGCCTTATTTTCACTTCGAATATTAACTATATTTTATTATTTAAAAAAATTATTTTTAGATCTAAAAGTGATAAAAAAATATATTTTTAGATCTAAATTGTAAATTTAAATTTTTTAAATATGACTATAATTTAAAAATTATGTAATTTATAAATTTGCTAATGCATAATTTGTGAACAAGTCTAACAAATTATAATATATATTTATATATACAAAATTTGTAAAATATAAAAATATATTTATATATATAAACATATATTTATGTTTTTATATATATAAATATTTATGTTTATATATATATAATATATATAGGTGAGGGCGGGGTGGGGGAAATGCCCCCCGCCCCCGCCCATGTGGAGCTGTGTACCCCGCCCCGTCGTGCGGGGGCGAGGCGAGGCGAACGGGGGCGGGGTAGCGGGGTGCGGGACCCCGCTTCCCACCCCTAAAAAATTATATAAAAGAGACTCCAGTGAACGTAGGTAATTTGCTGAACTACTTAAATATCGTCTTGTGTGATTTTTGGACAGACCGGAGGCACAACAATTGGTATCAGAGCTCTGGTTAGAGCTGTCTGAAAATTCAAGTTGGTCAAAATTATTTTTTGACAACTCCAAGGTATTCCTCGCGTCGAGAAGAATCCGTTGCCTCAAACAGAATAAAAAACGGAGGTCAGAGGAGCCTACACGCGCCCCGAGAAAATCGGCGCGTGCATCTACTGAAACTCACTCACCCCCAAGCGCCCTAGGAGGAATCCGCGCGTGTACCACATGCTCCCACTCGCCGACCACTCGCACTGTTGCCGAGCATGCATCTCACGCGCCAGATGATCAGAACCATCCATTTTTCAGATCCATTTTAGGCTTGATCTAAGCCATTTGGAGTCCGATTTCAACGATCAAATAGTGCTTTCCAACTATTTGGATCATTCTGGACTCATCCGTACGGTTAGAATTTTGAAATTTTGTATATAAATTTTCTAAATTCAAATAGAAAGATCTGGAAGAGATAAGAGCTCTGAAAATGCCAGTAGCTCTGGACGTCGATCCACAGTATCAAATGCTAAATTTGAAGTTGAGAAATTCGATAGAACAAGTAACTTCGGCATGTGGCAGTGTGAAGTCATGGAGGTTTTGATCCAACAAGAGTTGGATATTGCATTGGAAGGAAAGCCAGATGATATGACTGATCAGGATTGGAAGAAACTTAATATTCAAGCTTGTAGTACAATCCGATTATACCTTACCAAATAACAGAAGTATTTTGTCATGAGAGAGACAAATACTAGGGTATTTTCGCAGAAATTGGAGGATAAGTTCATGAAGAAGAGTATTGAGAGCCGTTTGCACTTGAAGAAGAATCTCTTCATATTCCAATTTCGTGAAAGTATTTTAATGTTTGAACATCTGAATAATTATAACCAAATTCTTGCTGATTTGTTAAACTTGGATGTTAAAATCGAAAATGAAAATAAAGCTAAATTAATTTAAATTCCTTACCTGATACATATGAGCATTTAATTACTACTCTACTATATGGGAATGAAAAGATTAGTTTTGAAAATGTATCTAACTCTTTAATTAGCAATGAGTACCGCAAAAAGGATAAGCAAGTACAACAAGATACATCAAGTGAAGCGCTAACAGCAAGAGGGAGACCACAGTCAAGGTATCCCAGAAAGAAGAACGATTTTCAATCGAAAACCCGGGCCACATCACGTGGTTCATCAGTCGGCAGAAAACTCGCCAGAGACGAGTGTTCCTTTTGTCACAACAAAGAACACAGGAAGAAGGATTGTCCCAAGCTGAAGGAACAACAGTAGAATCAACCTTCCACAGCCAATGTCGTGGATAGAGATGATGATGTAGATTTTTTCTTGATAAATTCATCATCCATTTGTCATTCCGATGAATGGATTATGGATTCCGAATGTACCTATTACATGTGTCCCAATTGGGACTGGTTTAATGACTTCACAAAAATTGAAGGTGGAACAGTACTTATGGGCAATGACAGTGCCTGTAAGACTTAGGGAATAGGTAACATTCGGTTAAAGCTGCACGATGGCAGCGTCAAGACTCTGACAGAAGTTCGGTACGTTTCGGATTTGTGGAAGAATCTCATCTCACTGAGATCTCTGGATTCAAAGGGATTCAGAATCACCATTGAAGACGGAACTCTCAAAATACTAATGGGAGTTCAAGTGGCAATGAAGGGCTTGAGGCGAGGAAACTTGTACTTCTTGCAAGGAAGTATTGTTGATGAGAGAGCTTCCACATGCTGTGAGAAGCTAGATGAGACTGATGCTGACACCACTAGTCTTTGGCATATGCGTATGGGACACGCAGGAGAAAAAGCTTTGCAAACACTGGTGAAGCAAGGCTTACTCAAAGGTGCCAAGACTGGTAAACTGTGTTTCTGTGAGCACTGTGTATCGGGGAAGCAGAGGCGGATCAAGTTTGAAACTGCAGTACACAATACACAAGGAATACTTAACTATGTATACTCTGATGTTTGGGGACCTACCCAAAATGCATCTTTGGGAGGTAAGCATTGGTTTGTAACTTTTGTTGATGATTATTCTCGTCGTGTGTGGGTGTATACGATGAAGGATAAAGATGAAGTGCTGAAAATCTTCCTTGATTAGAAGAAAATGGTTGAGACTCAGACCGACAGGAAGATCAAGCGGCTTAGATATGATAATGAAGGTGAGTACACTTCAGACCCCTTTATGGAAGTATGCCGGAGAGAGGGAATTGTCAGACACTTCATGGTACGAGGTACACCGCAGCAGAACAGTGTGGCAGAACGAATGAATCGTACTTTATTAGAGAAAGTACGATGTATGTTGTTGAATGCTGGATTTAGTAAACAATTTTGGGCTGAAGCTGTGACATATGCCTGCCACCTCATCAACCGACTACCCGTAACTGCCAATGACGGGAAGACACCCACTGAAATGTGGAGAGGTACACATGCTACTGATTATGACTCTTTACACGTTTTCAGATGTCCTGCTTACTATCATGTTAAAGAAAGTAAACTTGATCCTAGAGCCAAGAAAGTAAAATTCTTGGGCTTTAGTACTGGTGTAAAAGGGTATAGACTCTGGTGTATAGAGTCCAAAAAGGTGATCATCAGTAGAGATGTAACATTCAACGAATCTGATATGCTTAAGTCACATAAGTATAAAGATTCCAGTGAAGGCAGTAGTGATGGCGAAACATTAGATAATTCATAGAGTGTGAAGTTTATTACTTCAAAGAAGTTGGGAAAGCATGGACAAGATAAGGTTGATAATCCAGTCACAGTACCTCCATGTCAACCCGAATCAATAACAACCAACAGACCGAGAGGAGAGAAACGTGTATCGACACGTTTTGCAGACTATGTGACATATGCATTACCAGTTGAAGGGGGTGAGATCCTAACCACTTACAGAGAAGCCATACAGTCCAGTGAACAAGTTGAATAGACAAAAACGATGAATAAAGAGATGCAGTCTCTTCACCAGAACCAGACTTGGAAGCTTGTGTCGCTTCCAAAAGGAAAGAAGACAATTGACTATAAGTGGATTTTCAATCAGAAAGATGATCAAGCTGCTAAAAATGGAGTGCGATACAAAGTTAGGTTGGTAGCCAAGGGCTACGCTCAGACAGAGGGAATTGACTACAGTGAAGTATTCTCCCCTGTTGTGAAGCATTCATCCATTCGGATATGACTAGCTTTGGTTGTACAATATGATCTTGAGTTAACACAGCTTGATGTGAAAACAACTTTCTTATATGGTGATCTGGAAGAGGAGATTTATTTGTCTCAACCAGAAGGGTTTAAAGAAGCTGGAAAAGAAAATTAGGTATGCAATCTGAAAAAGTCTCTCTATGGCTTGAAGCAGTCATCTCGGCAATGGTACAAGCGTTTTGACCGCTTTATGATGGATCTAAAATACATTCGTTGCCAATACGATCATTGTGTATATTTCAGAAAACTTACAAATGGATCTTTCATTTATTTATTTTTATATGTAGATGATATGTTAATTGCATGTAAAAGCAAGAGGAAGATAAATCATTTAAAAACTCAGTTGAGTAATGAGTTTGAAATGAAAGATCTGGGAGAAACTCGAAGAATACTGGAGATGGAGACCAGTAGAGATAATTATGTACTAGTATTGGTTTATCTACATGTATATTCAAAATCATATCTTTTGAAAATTAATTTTGCATATAAAGAAAAACTTTCACATTGAATTATGTATTTTTGAACCAAATAATAATAAACTATTATTTTTTTATTTTTTTCTTAAAATTATTATTTTTATATATTTTACAATTAGCACAATGTGCTAAAAAATATTAGTTTCATATATCTAAATATTATCAATTTTATATATGAAATTATCAATTTCATCAATAAATATTAATATATACTAAAAAAATACTTTGAATTTTCAACTTAATACAAATTTCATATATCAAAATCATCTTAATACAAATTTCATATATCAAAATAGTAAAATAATGTTTGAAGATTGAATGGTGTTAATTTGAAGAAATACTGTTGATAACTATGCAAAATTTTGAAGAATAATAATCTAATGTAAACTAATTTAGATAGATATTATGCAAGTACGAAGATGAACATGAAGATGCATAAATAAATAGGGATTATTGTCAGATTTTTTAAAAATCATATTGCAAAAGATTTTTATTGTTTTTATTTTTTATTTTTTTGAAATATTTATTTATTTATTTTATTATCTCAATATAATAACTTTTAATTGCCAACTTATAGTGTTACTATTATATGATGCGATGTTTTTCAATCACTAACCATTTATTATTTTTTTAACATCATTTTTCATCAGTCATGAATCATTAACATCTTTTAATCAAAATTGTCGATAGTATTAAGGAATGATAAAGTAACAATCCGTTAACAATAAATTTTACGCACTTCGATTATTAGAATATGAGTAATGGTTGATATATTTGCAAAGTGTACATAATTTTTTTAAAAAGAATAAAATTTATTAAGAAAAAATTAATTTTTTATTATATAAATTATGTATTTATTTACTTTTTTTAAAGAGTGTATAGCACTTATACATTTCACGATTGTAAATATCATTTTTTTTTAAAATATTAATTTTTAAAAATTTATTTATTTTATTTATTTATTTTTTAATATTATTTTATTAAATATAATTGTGATATAGTATTCTTTGTATCACTCTCATTTTTGTTTTTTTTTTTAAAAAAAAAAAACACTAAACGGGTCTTTGGCATTGCTGTAGACCCGATTCGATCCACTTTAACCGCTAAACAATGTAACCCTAATCAACCAAGTATATATACTCTTCAGTCTTCATTCTCCGATTTCACTAGATATATCAATACAAAAGCCCCAGAACATCAAAGTTAGAGGACAACGGAGGCGCGCTGATCTAGGGTTTTGGGGTTAAGTTTTCATATCCCCAATCACCATGGTAAGATATCCAAAGCCTCACGCTTTGAGCGTCACTACTGAATTTATTTCTCCGCGCTGTTGTTTAATTTCTTGCGTTTGCGCAGACTTTCAAGCGCAGGAATGGTGGACGCAACAAGCACGGCCGTGGCCACGTCAAGTTCATCCGCTGCTCCAACTGCGGCAAATGCTGCCCTAAAGTATGCTTTTTTGTTTGCTTTGTTTTGTTGCTGAGAAAATTTAGGATTTTAAATTGATTTAAAGTGCGAGTATTTTGGCGTGTTTGTTAATATTGATATTATATATGGGTTTTGTGTAAAAAGGACAAAGCTATTAAGAGATTTCTGGTGAGGAACATCGTTGAGCAAGCTGCTGTTAGAGATGTCCAAGAAGCTTGTGTTTTCGATGGTACAAAATGATTTTCTCAATCTTTTGGTCAAATTTTTTATTGTTTTTTGCCCTGCTGTTAGTGATTCAATTTGATGGTTATGAACTTCTTCTGATGTTTTGATTTCTGGGTGTATTGCTATTTTAAGGATACACACTACCAAAGCTGTACGTGAAGATGCATTACTGTGTTTCATGTGCAATCCATGCTCATGTTGTAAGGGTTCGATCTCGTACTGACCGAAGGAAGCGTGAACCCCCGCAACGCTTTAGACGCCGGGTATGCCTTTCTTTTATTGTAATTGACGGGTTGATGGTATTAAGGAGTGAGATAGTTTTCTACATTGGTCTCTGAATATTGTGTTTTGAAAGAAAACAAGGCTGTTGTTCTTCATGGCCTAATTTTATCCCAGTTTAATCTATACATTTGACAGTAAACCTCTAGTCGATATATTTGTATTTCTGTCGACCCCAAGATTATAGATTTGTTAGATGCAGCCTTCTGTACGTAACTGTCACTTCATTGGAAGAACATTTCACTCAGGCCTTGCGAATTTGTTGGCTATATTGAGTATATTCATTCTATCGTACTATTATATTCAAAATATCACGTTGGACTTGGAAGGATAAGTGAGTACTTAGATCCTTCTTGGTGCTTTGCATTTTTGTGCTGATTGCCACCGTATCATCACAATTCACATGGGCCTATACTTGTGCGTTGCGTGTCTTGCATGTGGAGGTGCATATTGGTGGTTACAAGTTTTGGACCCAAAACATGTATTGAATCCAAGTTTGAAGTTACATTAAACTTTTTTTTAATAAGTAAACGATTTTATTAATGATAGGCATAGCCCATGTACACAAGGTGGTATACAAGAGATAAGACCCATCTAGGTCATAGTGCTAGCAACAAGAAAATCATGAAAATCGAGGCCATTAAAAATCTACCGCAATGGCCCATAGAAATAAAGTTCTAAAAACGAAAGCTCTAAGTTCCTATAGTGTCTGCCCCTTATCTTCAAATGTCCTGTCATTACGTTCCTGCCATAGGCACCACATAATACAAATTGGGACCATCTTCCACATTAAACTTTATGATATAATTTGTACAAAACCTGTCCTATGTCTCTATGAGAACTTGTTTTAGATTGATTCTGTGTATTTTGCCTTCCCTGTTACAATGAATGATAGTTGAAGTTGAGTCTGGGTGGTTTGTATATAAGTGATTCTACTGCCAATGGGTGACTACAATCAAAACTCTGGAGTTCCTTGTAACGGTTTCTAGTTCTTAAATATGTGTATGCTTTCGTATACCTTTAGTGTACTTGGGCTTGCTTATCATTATATCAATGAAATATCTTATTACTTAATCAAAAAAATAATAATTTTTTGATTGGAATTGATTGTTAGACTAGCAGTGAACAGAGTGGAACATTTTCTTTTTAAAAGCACTGGTAAGTGGACGGGAAATGGTGGAAAGAGAAAAAGAATCCTTACTCATTTGTCCAAAACAATTAATATCTGATGGTTTGCAAACTAAACTATAATTTTTCCCTCAATATCTTCTGGATACAAAACATGGACTCCATGTTTACTGAAGATGGTGCCAACGATTTTTTCTCATACTAGTGGTTTAATAGTTGACTTCCTTTTTTGCTTTCATGTGGAATTTATGCATCTTACTGATGTATTCCTGTTGTTTTTCATGAGCTTTCTATATGTGATGTATTATATATCTCTGCAATGGCTTGTTTTGATCGAATTTTATCTCCTGTCTCCATACTCTCTTGGTCCCTTTTTCTTAGTACTGCTTTGTTGTCGTTTCAGGAGGATCAACAAAGGCCAGGTGCACCTGGTCAAGGACCGCGCCCTGCTGGTGCACCAGTTGCTGCTCGTTCTTGAGGAACATTACAGCAATGCTTCACTCTATCACTTCGATACTTTCAGTATCAACTGCTGCTCATGTTTTTGCATATTACCTATAAATGTGTTTTTGACATTGATTGCGACTCCTATTTTGAGTATTATGTGGGTTAGATTCCGTTACATGTGCGGAAAAACTGAGTTATGACAGCTAATGCAGAACTTTGAACTTTTTTAAGAGCATATTAAGTAATGTTGTCTGAACTTCCCATCAGATAATAACTTTTCAACCATGATTATGGATTGCTACTGAAAATATGCCCAGATGTGCAATACTCGCTGGCAAATTGGTTGCTGGATTCCAGTGGATGAACTGCCTTTTCTTTATGAGGTGTTTATACTTTTATTTTTCCTTCTCTGATGGAGTTGGGATTTACCTGGCCGTTCTAATTGGTGAACTAGATCACAGGTATGCCCACCTGATGAATATAATCACTGATGTACCTAACAGGCCGGTTAGATAGTTGTGGGTGCTAATTTTCGCGCTACCCCAGTTCTTATCAACACACGCATGAAGGCAAGTTAGAGCATTAGTAGTGGGTTTAACAAAATTAAAATTTAGTTAAAATTTAAGTAAATTGCACAAAATGAAACTGAAATGGGCTCAACAAATAAACAGTAATTTTATCTTCCAATATTTTCACTGTCAAATTTGTTGAGTTACAGCTGGTGGCCAAAATAATATTTTGGCATACAGAAATCTCATCCCGCTGGATGCTAATTCATTTCGCGCATTTCTCAACATCTCTCTGTCTCTGTGTAATGAAGCTCCATCGTTTTATTCCAGCCCGCAATAATCAGGTATGCTTCTCCTTACAGCTCATTCATAGTCTCAATTCAAATTACAAGTTCCCAATCATTCGAAAACTCTAATTTTTTTTTTAATTTTTTTTTTCATATATGAAACTCTTGGATTTCAATTTTATTTTTCAGATGGGTTGGTGTTTTCCCAGTATCGGCCATGTTCCACCATTTTATTTTTCAAATGGGTTGGAGAGATTGGAATCTAACGTTAATTCGGCCATGTTCTAATCTTGAGCGGTAATTCAGTTGGGTTAGGTCTTGGTTTTACTCTTCAATAGTCAGCAGTTCGAATCCTCTTAAAGCCACAGAAGATTTACTTGACCGTTAACTTTAGAACTTCGTTGGATTAGTTGAGGTGCGCGTAAAGCTAGCCAAGATACTCACATATATTAAAATAAAATAAAATAAAATAAAATTCAGTCATGTTCCACCATTTTAATAATTTTTCTCTAGAGATGTTTGCAGCCTGTTGTAGTATATATAAAAAGAAAATAATGCTTGCTGATCTCTTTGCCTAAATGACTGGCCTATATATATATATACCAGCAAAGTTGTTAAAGATTATTTAAATATTTATATATATATATCAAAAATAATATTTTAATAAAATAGTGATATATTTATTGAGTCTATTATTTGATATTGTAAAAAATAGCTAGCTAAAATTTATAAAAGTGAATTTTCTAATCAAATTTTGACTAAAATTTATTGAGACTACTACTAGTACTCTTACTCAGTATATGGGCTGAACGTAGATCAAATTTGAGTGATGAAGCCAGAAATTGTAAGCATAGCAGTAGCTACCTTAGGCATACTGCTTTCTGAAGCCAGATTTTGACTATAAACGGCGTTCTTATTACTAGTGGTGCATTAGTCCCTGAACACACAGCTTTAATTAATGATAATTTGATTGGTCTAGACTTAAAAAGCCATGTCCTTCCTGATTTATAGCTATTTCTTGATGTACAATGAATGTTCTTAATCAGCCATTTGGGTTGCTTCCATGGTCACTTGAAATTATTCAACACACAGCAATTATTTATCTGTCCTTCAGGAGAATATGAATGTTCTTGGGTATGGTTTGCCTTTTCTTCTGGAAAAGGTTGACACTTAAGTTTAACTAAAAGTATACTGGAAGATGGCTGCTAAGGTTTTCTAATGCAGATAAGGAGGGGGATATAAAGGTCAAGTTCAAACAAATATTAAGGTCCACGGATATGGCGCAAGCAAACAGTTGAAAGATAGGTTAACTTGACAAACTTTGATACGTCTATGATGACTGCTCCGATGGTATGTATGTCTTTTGTGAAAAAGTCAGAGCAGCAATCTGACTTTTGCGAACCCCATATCCATTGAGAATATAGCAAAAAAGAAGAAGAAATGACTTAACTCATTAGGCTAAATTTGCAGGAGAAACATTTTATTATTTGTATGTTAGTATATATCACACACTCTTGAGAAGGTTTAAATTCTAAATTTCTCTAACTTTTATTGCAAGCCACTTTTTTTCAATGTTAATAAGGTTGAAGGTGTGTGTACCTTGTGAGTGGATGGACTTTCAAGAATATTTCGAGTGAGATTAAATACAGTTAGTTGAGTTAAATTGTAAATAATAGTATTTTGTAGGTCTCATTTAGATGAGTTTAACTTTTTTATGAGAAATTAAAAAAATAGTAAATCTCATCAATAATTGATTTGACTTTAAGATAAATTGAGTTTGACCCAACAACCAAACACAACCTCTTATCTGACAATGAATAATTCAACGTCAATGTCGTGTAACAAAGCCAAAATGCTGATGTCAATTCAAATATAAGTTATAGAGTGGTGGCTAACTTCAAATTTTGGAGGGGGCCATAATAATCTAAGATGTACAGAAATGGCTACAGTAATAATATTTTAAAGGTGAATACTTTATTTGGGTCCTTGGAAAATAGATGAAATTTCAATGTCATCTTTGAAGCTAAAGATTACTCTTATAATTCTTCATTTTTAAAAGTTAAAAAAAGATCCATTCTTATCTACAAACGGTTAAACCGTTAACTAGTCAAATTTGGTTGACCATAATAAGTGCTGCATATACTAGAATGCATTAAAGATAGGAAAAATTTAATTACAAGTATAATTATGCATTAATTTATTGTGATTGATTAAAAAATAAATTTTATTAAAAATAGTGCTGATTTAAATTTTAAATATGAAAGAATCAATATTTGTACGCAGATTAGTACGCGACTTTACTTGTATATAGCAAAACTCAGATAAATAAATAAAAAAGTCTAGTTATAAGCACATATGTACACTAATTTATTGTGATTAATCAAAAAGTAAATTTTATTGAAAACAGTGCTAATTTAACTTTTAAGTATGAAAGAATCAGTATTAGTACGCAGATTAGTACGCGACTTTGCTTGTATGTAGCAAAACTCTAGATAAATATTTACCAGTATGCAAGTTAAACACATTCTCTTTAAAAAAGAAAAAAAAGAAAAATCTACGATTCATATAAAAAAATCATTTTTGTAATAACGGGCCTTATTTTATTTTTCTAATGGAAAACGCGGAACTCGCCCTAAAACTGTATAAAACATTAGCTGTGCATTAAGTAGACAAAACTTATTCTGAATTAGAACTTGGTAATGTGCAAAAAGCTAATTGGTTAAATAAATTGTAAGTGGGATCACTATCAGCAAGCACCAGTGGTCTAGTGGTAGAATAGTACCCTGCCACGGTACAGACCCGGGTTCGATTCCCGGCTGGTGCATTTCGAGCGGTGAAGAATCCGCGCGCTTGATTGTGATGGTAGGGTCCATCACCACCGTCTGATTCTTCGGACGAAAGACAGCGCATCTGAGCTCGTTTATTTTTATTATTTTGTCTTTATTATTTTGTCTCAAATTTCTATTCAATCCAACCACACGTGGTGGCCTCTGCCACTCAAAAGAGGCCACCCAAATACTTCAAATTACGTATGATTAATGCAGACAAAAAAGAAAAAGGACCCGACAAAAAAAGAGAGGCATATTTGACTTTTACACATGATGTCACACCACGTTTATGTCGTATGTCACATAATGTTTTGTTCATGTCCAAATCCATTTCACCCATGCATCCCCACATTCATTATATATATATCTTCTTCCACGTTTAACCATATGCTAACTTTATTTGATTCTCTAACAGCTTTTAACAATATTTTTTTTAAATTAAATTATTTATTATATTTGATATGTTAATTTAAAAAAATTTTAATAATGAAATCTAAACAGAGTCTAAGTGAACATCATAGTAATAAAATATTTCAAGATACAAGAGTATGGAGGTGACTAACTAAGATTGTAAAAATAGAAAAAAAAATTAAATAATTAGATTCATGTTTGCAATTATGGAAAATGAAACATTTAATTTGTTATTTAATTTAAAAAGTGTTATAGTCATGAAGAGATATTATAAAAGTAGACTTACAAATTTATATGAATTCATGTGATACATTAGATTTACTTTACAATAAAAATAGTTTTACAATCTAATATACCACATCAAGTTATGTTAATCTGTAAATTTAGTTTTATTTAATCTCTTGTAACTAAAATATTTTTCAATTAATATACATACAACATTATTATGTAATCATATATAGTTATTGTTGGTTTTATGGTAAATATTTTAAAACACTTGTCAAGAGTCTAATGGTCTGATGACATATGATCTGATTCTCTAAATAAAAATTTGAGCTCCAAACCCCCCACCCCATGTCAAAAAAACGAAAACTAAGAAGTATTTTAAAACACATAATCATAGACGTTGGATTTAATGGGCGATTAGAATTTGGTGTTTGGCATTTGTTGTTGAGTCACACTAACAACAAAAACACCAATCTTTTCTTCACTTGAATATTGATGCATGGAGTTGGTTTCTATCCAGAGTAGTTGGTTAGTGATCGAATAAGATAGGGGAGAAGTGGTGAAATACTTCCATTAAATGATCATATCTATCTATAGTCAACTTCTATAATTTTACTCAATTATTAAGACTCCAACGAAGAAAGGACAATGATGTTTGAGACTTGATGATTTGACATATTAACTTGATAAAAATGAAATGATTTCGAGAATACATTACGTATAAAAAAGAGTAATATCAATTACAAGTCTTTTATAAAAACATGAGTTTCATAAAAAAAGAAATGAATTTTTCACAATTTTTTATAGTGAAATTTATTTTTTTATAAAAAACTTGCATGATGCTTATACATTGAAATTTGTATATATCATTTATCTATAAAAATAAATAAATAAATAAAGTTTAGTTAGCGGTAAATTTTAGTCACATAAATGCGTTATTTTGTTTATTTTTTATTTTTATATAATAATAATAATAATAATAATAATAATAATAATAATTGTGAGATGTTATGGTCACAAGTGCTGCCATTAGAAGAGCACAAACTTTGTTGTAGAAAAAGTGAAGGCACTCCCTCAAACTTTGAAGTGCACAAAAGCACGACGGAGAGGAAATTGGAGAAGTTGTACTTTCTGTCCAACTCCACTGCGTATATACTTGGGTGGGAGAATATGCCTTCTCTCTTTGTCAAAGGAATGTTTGGAAACAAATTTCAATCTATTCTCATTTTCATATAGTCTCGTCCTGTATTATTTAAACCTTAAATATCATTCAAATATATAATTTTTTAAAATTAATTATTATAATTTTTTTAAATTAATCATTATAATTTTTTTAAATTTTTAAATAAAAAAATTAGTTTTTTTAAATCTCTAAACAAAAATAATATTTTAAATACTTTATAATATTTTTTTTTCAACTTTTTTTTTTCTGTTTTCTCAAAACCTAATAAATAATCAACTCAAACCACCTTACTATTATCCACAAACCATCTTATTACTATTAATAAAATTTTCATCTTATTTCATTTCCTAAACATTCCTTAACTGTTCAGATTTCACCGCCACGTTGTCCGACCCAAGTTTCAACCGTATTTTAGAAGCTCATGAATAAACAAACTTTTGTTATCTATCTTAATTAAGAGATGTGCTAAATATATTTACAGTTTTACTTATATTTTTATTTGCAACACTCATTTTATTGATTTTTTTTTTAAAATTTAAAATTTCATCATTTTTAACGTATTAATAACTAACATGTGAATAAATAAATTTTTTGAAATTTTTTTTAAGTACATTTAACATTTTTCATTAATTATTATCTATTTATTACTTTTTAGCGTGACATTAATGATTAAAAAATTATTATTTATTATTTATTTATGTGATGATTATTTGATATATACTAGATGATGAAAAATATTTATGTTACGAACAATCTACTTGGGGAGTCAAGTACATAAATTATCCAATTCAAGGCTAAAGAATTAAATCTCCAAATCAACATTATGGAAAATGAATTAGGAGAAATAATCATTTGTCTAAAAAATTTAAGCAGATAGAAATATGTAGATTTAGTTATTTATATTATATTCTTAATACTCCCTCTAACGTATTGAATCTAATAAGTGAAATATTTAATTAAATTAAATAGAGTGTAGAGTCAGGATAGAATTCGAACTCAAGACTTATGCTTTGATATTATGAAAAATTATCACTTGTCTCAAAATATTAAACTAATAAGAAGAGGTAGATTTAATTATTTATTTTACATTCTAAAAAATTTATAGATCAACATGCATTATTTTACTTAAATATTCTCCAATTCAAAATGAGTAAAAAAAAAAAAAAAGGGCATGTTCCCATAATGTTGTAGTAATTGTTAACAAAAATGTATCATGTGATGATGATAATTGCCTAATTATCAAAAGATTAGTAATTATTATTACTATTATTTCGGATAGGAGCAGAAATTATGCACACAGTTGATCAATGAGCTGTTCTCCTATGCATGATACGTTTCTGTCTTATACGTACAACGACGTAAGAATTCTCGACAAAGTTGCTTGCTTTGAAATTTAGAGCTTCATCCACTATCAACGGACAATTATGATTGAGTTCGGTTAGATACAGTCAACTTTACGTAAGTTTTTATATATTTTATTGAGCAATTATTTTATATTAAAAAATAATAATACAATCAATTATATTAATAAAATATGTAAAATATTATTTAAAAATAACTGCATATAAAATTTTTTATTATTATTTATGCATTAATGTGGGTTTTTTACAAATACGTCAATAATTTGTATGAGCGGAGACACAATATATATATATATAATTAGAGGCGGAACCAAAAAATCTGGTTTAGGGGGACAAGTTACAAAAAAATAATTTTAGAGAGTCAGATATTAATTTTTATATAATTTATTTTATAAAAATGCTTTTAAAATTATAATTTTCATATGATTTTAAAAATTTTGGGGACAAGGCCTTTGGTAGTTCCGCCGTATATAATATATTTCCATCAAGACTTTTGCCATTAAACAATTAGTCTAACAACAAGTAATTTATATTTTTCCTAAGTCTCCTTTCTATTTTATTTTTCCCACTAGGACTTTATTAGTCTAACAACAAATAATTTGTATTTTTCCTAAGCCTTCTTCCTATTTTATTTGTCATCTTATTCTCACACGATGGTCAAAATATTTATTTTCACATAAACTAGAGAGACCGTTCTCTATTGACAAATATTTTCACGCATTCCATGCCTAAATTAGTACCTTTTTTTAAAAGAAAACTATCATAATTCATTTATCAAACAAATTTACATTTATAATCAGATACATGCATGGATATCGCAATATCAACCATTGCCTCATAAACCAATTAGTGCATTTGAAACTTTATAAATACACTATTTCTTTTTATGACTGGTCTGATCTTCACTAGTGCTGATATTTTCTACAAACAAGTGTCTAAGAGAAAACACTTTATCTAAATATAGACTCAACCTTATTTTTTATAGAAAGAGATGACATAATCTCTACAAACAAGCGTCCAAAAGACAAACTTTATTTATTTATTTATTTTATAACTAAACAATAAGGAAAACAGTAATATAGATGTGAAAAATGATCGATTACAGTTTAAACTAATTCCGATAGACTTTGGATGATGGCACATGAAGGTAATATATTTATCTCTTTTCAGTCATAAAAGTTAAATCTAATAGATCTGATGGTAGTGATTCTAATAATCCGACACGTGTAGTGAGAAAAGTTACCGGAATGGGTGGCACATGAGGAACATGCACAGTTGTGAGCAGTGTGTAAGGACAACGTGAAGTGATTTTTGCAAAACCATCACTATCCTCTGAACGATTTGCGGCTTAAGAATTTTCTTGTGTTGCACGCATCTCTTGAGAGTTATTGAAAAAATTGTAAATGTCTTTTTTAGCATTGAAAGAACAAAGTAAATTAAGAAGAAAAAAAAATTACCTTGATAGACAAAATGGGTAAATGGAGAAATGATGAAAAGAGAGGAAAATTGAGGAGGAAGACATTATCTTAGGCAAAAATCAGATCTGGAGGCCATAATTAGTACATTAATGTGATTTTCCTTTTGTAAAGAGTAAATTTGATTGGTGGAAACATAGAAAAAAAAAAATAATAATTCGAAACCGGTTTGAACGGTTTTTGTTTTGTTCAACAAGCTACCTTCATTGCACAAAACATTCAAAATATAGAGTCAAGGGTGGGATTAAGTCGAGGGGCATGCTTCCATACAGGTATTTGGAAGCGGCTCATTATACAATAGAACGTATGCATCGATTTAAATTTTAATGTATTTTTTTGATTTTTCAGCTTTCAAGAGATTGAAGCACATTTTTGATAGAGCAATGCTACATACAGTTGTAAAATTATAAACGTCGCGCAATCGTTTTAAAAAAGAGTGGGATTCACGATTAAAAAATTAATTTTTTTTTTATGTGGGTCTCATATTAATTTATTTTTTTTAAAACGACTGCACGTCGTTTGTATAACCACGACTACAAATATCATTTCTCTTATATCACTAACTATTGGTTGGATCATCCGGTAAGATGTGCTGTCAAGATTATTGTCTGCTTGCAGAACCACTAGAGAGTCTCCAGTAACAACAATCTTGTTTGCTTGGTTTTTTTGAACCTCGGATAGGCCAATAAACATTGTTGTGGCTTCTCCCAGGTTCGGATTCCGGTTTTAACAGATTGAATCAACAAATTGGATAATATAACATATATAATTATAATATACTCACAACATACGTACGCAAAGTCGTTGAATCACATAAACCCAAGATTAATCTCGTCAGATGAGTAGAAAGTTGGATATATAGTACTAATTTCGAGAACAAATGACTGTGACATGAGGGTTGAAAAGAGATCATTGGTCCTTTATGTCTGCAAAGATAAAGTTCGATTTTCTATTTCCATGCACTTATAGAGTCGAAACTTGGATGTGTTCTATCATTTTTAAAGTTTTTTTTTTTTTTACTATTTTTGGTAGGCATGCAAGGCAAGTCTCTTTTTATTTTAATTATGTTTTCTAAACAATTTTGTTGAACAAAAATGTTTTTAAAAAAATAAAATTAATGATCGAATAAAAAAAATTACAGAGCAGCTGAAATAACGAAAATTAAAATTTTCACCCCATATCTAACCTTTTTTTTTTTATTTGTTGGTTTGGATTAAATATTAGGGTCAGCATCCTTAACTAATCAATCTTAGTAATTATTTAATATATCTATAATATGCTTGCTTATATTAAAAAAAAATAAAAAATAAAAGCGTGGTAGAGTTGGGTCGAGACTTGTGTCAGCCATCTTGGTCATGCACTCATCAAAATCAAACTTAACAGATCATCAATGCAATTTTTGATTTAAAATAATATTAAATACTCAATAAATATTTTATATGCCTATTTATTTCATTTTAAAATCCAAATCCGTTTCTAATACATATGAATGTCACAGCAAACAACCTCCAACAACATTAAACGTCATATATATGACTGACACATCATAATACCTCAAATGCCACGATCTCCACACCGTCCTAGAGGCCTCATTCCCACCACAGCATTCAGTTTCGTTTCGTCTTCTCCATTTATTTATACACAAACCCACACAAGTCCCTTCCACCATCATTCCCAACCTTTCCGATCCCTTTGCTTTGTTGTGCAAGCCCCTAAATTTCCCTTCTATCCCAAATCCCATTTGCCTCATCCCTTCCTCAAGTTTTATCTTTTTGGGGGGCTTATCTTGAATTGTGCCGCCCACAAAATGATACCAACAAAGCATGGCCACAGATTCTTCAAGTTCCGTGGTGCGCGGGCAATCCCTCGGTCCTTACACTCTTTCTCGGCTTTTTGATTCCCAAAGCTGTCCCACCTCGGAACCCTCACAGTTATTGCTTATTATCTTCCATCTAATACGCCTTGGATAAGATCTCAAGAATCCCACGTCTGCAAAAGTGAAATTATCGTTTGTTTTTTATTTGATTCTCTGTTACTTTTCTACCTTTGCCATCATTCATCAACAACGAACATTTCACTCTCATTCTTCTGTCAAATCGTACATCCGGACCGTATTTTCCTTATATTCCCAACTTTCTCTCTGTTATTCCTTTTTGGCTTAATCTTTTCCAAGAAGAAAAAAGAAAATTTGATATACCAATCTAAATGGTTCCTAATAAGAAGTACGACTTCTCACGTGCGGTTGTAGAGATGGCATGGATCATGCTGAGGATTGACTACTCTAGGCTCTTCTGGCTCCTCTTTGGTGTCTTCTCGTACGAAAACCACGAGGGAAAGCCGCGGATTTAGAACTCGTTTACTCTGATTAAAGTTCATCGATCAGCACTCTTAGTTTCTACTTGCCTATATACTCGAACAAATTGGTCACTTGATAATCTGAATTCCTTGACGCCTGGGAGTTTCTGTTCCTAGTCCTGCCGTATTTCTTCACCAAAGTTTAGCTAGGTAGGTGCATGCAACGCTTGGACAGCAACGAGGTTGGTAACCCAAACATGTATCGGAAGAATATTGGAGAGCGCACCCACGAATCCATGTCAGAAACTGAATACGTGGAAACCGATCCCACTGGTCGATACGGCAGAGTAAGCCAAGCTTGCAACCTATTTATATTTCTCTTCTGGATCATATTCTTCTGTGTGCTGTGTATATATGATTCATTCTTTTCGTTGATTTCTTTCCTTTTTTTCCTTTTTTGGATTTATAATTAATACTGCTTTTGATTTCTTTGTTTGTTGAATCGGGAAACTTTTGAATATTTTAACTAATATGCAAATCATTAAGACGCTATATATAAAGTTCACATATTTTATAGAAAGGTAAAACCATATTTTATAAGCTGATTAAAGAACGCGCACTTGTTTTTTATCAAGTGGATTTTGTTTACTCTGTCGAATCTAGGGAAGTCTCATTGTTTAGCTCAGCTAGTTTTGTTGGTTGGCTTCTCAGAACCGGTGTAGAATCAAATTAACAATAGTCGTGCCAATACATCAAAGACTGCCAACGATTATATAATTATATTTGTTAGCGGCCAATGCGCTACATAAAACAAGAAAAGGTCGAGAGATAATCGCTGAGAGTTGTGGGTATTGTTAACTTGACGCAGAGGAGATAATTGCAGAGAGTTGTAAAGTATTATATTCTTATGCATGCATCATGGAGGTGGCTAATATTCTAGAAAAATGATTTGTACAGTTTTAGAGGTCTACTCTTTTATGGGGTCTACTTGTTTCTGGTGAGGCCTAATTCCGCGGTAGATGTCTAGATAACTGTCCCAAGCAACAGTAAGTTTCTTTAAATTTTTTTAGTACGTGCTAGTTTGAGGTGCGATTAGACATGAGTTAAGGGCAAGGTTCAAGCGAGAAAAGGCTTATGGCGGATAAATATGCATCTAGAGACGAGGAATAGTGAAGTAAGGATAAAATGCTCGTATGATAATGATTATGTACCCCTTCTCTTGTTTCCTTATCATGCACACAGTTGTTGATTTTGTTGGTTGATTACTTACATAAGCAACAAGACCCACCAAAGTAAGGAGTTTGATCCGGGGATTTTTCTCCCATTCGTGGATTACGGATCAGTAGGAAATTTTCAATCCCTATTGTCCACTCTTTCCAGTATTTTTTTTTCCTATACTGCAGAAACTAGGGATAAAGAATCTATTACCAATGTTAATGCTTTAAATTCTGTAGTATTGATTTTAATGTCATCATAGTTTTGTCTTTGTGATGAATAGTCTGATGAAATTCTTGGAAAAGGAGCAATGAAGAAAGTGTACAAGGCAATTGACCAGCTCCTTGGGATTGAAGTGGCGTGGAACCAAGTAAAACTGAACGAGGTGCTTCGCTCACCAGAGGATTTGCAGCGGCTGTATTCAGAGGTTCACCTACTCAGAACCCTTAAACATGACTCCATCATTCGATTTTACACTTCCTGGATTGATGTTGATCGCAAGACATTCAACTTCATTACAGAATTGTTTACCTCGGGGACACTAAGAGAGTAATTTCCTTTCCTAATTTTAATTTTTGCCACTGCTCTCATCCCTTGATATAGACACTCAGAACTAGGTAAACTTGCTGATGACATATAAATAACGCTCCTGTTTCTCAAAACCAAGTAAAATTGCATAATGAATGACATATAGCATTTTCACATGACGCAGATACAGGAAGAAATATAAGAAAGTAAACATCCGAGCTGTTAAGAGCTGGGCACGCCAAATCTTACGGGGCCTTGTTTATCTTCATGGTCTTGATCCTCCAGTAATTCATAGAGATCTCAAGTGTGATAACATCTTTGTCAATGGCCATCTTGGACAAGTCAAAATTGGTGATCTAGGACTTGCTGCGATTCTTCATGGTTCCCGATCTGCCCACAGTGTCATAGGTACTTATTTCTCTGCCATTAGCACGAGTCTTGCAGGTACTCACCTCTAATTCTCCTAATTTAGCTTTTCACCCGTGTTAGGCACCCCAGAGTTCATGGCACCAGAATTATATGAAGAAGATTACAATGAGCTCGTTGACGTGTACTCATTTGGCATGTGTGTTTTGGAGATGCTGACATCTGAGTATCCATATAGTGAATGTGCCAACCCTGCTCAAATCTACAAGAAAGTGACATTGGTAAGGTCTGTTTTGATGTCAAGTTTATAGACGTTGGTGAAATAAGTATCTTAGCCACTTGCACTTCTTCTTTGTTCAGGGGAAGCTGCCAGGAGCATTCTACCGAATTGAAGACTTGGAAGCACAGAAATTCATTGGAAGATGCTTAGTAACTGCTTCAAAGAGATTGTCAGCAAAAGAATTATTGCTCGACCCTTTTCTAGCATCTGATGAAGATGAAAAGTTATCTATGACAAAGCTAGCAAGTCAGAAGCCATTTTTAAATAAAGGGGAAATGGAGAAACTAATCTCAAGCCATGATCCACACAGAACAGACATGACAATCACGGGGAAGCTCAATCCTGATGATACCATCTTTCTTAAAGTGCAGATTGCCAATAAGGATGGTACTTCTTTAGCTTCTCCTTAAAATGCATTGTTCTAAATCTAATCATTTCACTGGATAGTTTGTTTTTGGAATACATTAAAGCATATTCTTAATCAAGTTCAGATGGTATGGTTCAAGCCCATGTAGTTAACTTAATTACTGTATTTTATTGCAGGCTCTACTAGGAACATATTTTTTCCTTTTGACATTTTAACTGACACTCCAATTGATGTTGCGACGGAGATGGTGAAGGAGTTGGAGATCGCTGATTGGGAACCATTTGAAATTGCATATATGATTGAAGGAGAGATTTCTGCTTTAGTACCCCATTGGAAAAGATGGGACCTGTCTCATCCTGAAGCCTACCATACTTTTAACTATCAAGATGAAGAAAACGATGATGATGGGGATCCTCATCATCCTTTTCGATCTTTCTCCTCCCATTCATCATCGGACGGATCAGCATCAGTCTTGATGAGGATTGATGAAATGGCAAACCAGCGTGGTTGGTTCCAAGGTATGTCTCCTTAGTTATTTCAAAGCTAATGTGTTTCAACGTGTTTTTATCATATATACTGGAACTGCAAATCAATGTTCTAATTGGAGGCTCCTTGGGCATCACTTAGCCAGGGTTTAGGGATGCCCTGCTTTCATGGACTTTATATGGGAGTAGAAACAGGGAGTCTTCAGTAATCTGCACATGACCAGTTGCATGGGCTTATTTTGTCCAAATGCAAAGTAAACGAATGATACCATGAGTATGTTCGGCCTTCTCAGGCCGTTTGGCCCAAACCCTTTCCAAGCTTAAATCTTGGGCCTTGAGGGTATGCTCAGGCCTAGAATAACTAGGATAATTGAGTTGGGATGGTGAAGCTCACACTAGCTTGGTCTACCGGTGCGCCCAACCCTATAAAGAAAAAATTTATTTGCAAGTCTATATAGTAAATTATTTAACACACCACATCAGCTAGAATAAAAAATTGTTGATTTTTTTTATTTCTTAAACAACTGTAATATGTCCTGGTGTGTTCACAAATCGGTTTGTAAGCAGGATAACTCATCCTGTAAAATGTCATAAACGTGGGCATGATACATTGTAGGTCAGGTTACTTTTTTCTAGCAAAAACCCAGCAGGGTTTGGTAGACAAAATCTTAGCTGTGAAAACTTGAAATTTTGATTTCAATTAGAAACATTTGCTGCTGCAGAGAATTTGCTTGATGATACCAGCTCTCAAAGCTCTTCACACTCAGGAACATATTCGAACGTGGATTACTACTATGGTAATGAGCAAGAGCCCAGCACAAGTCCTAGAAGAGGATACCAACATGCAGCCATAACGAGTCACAACTGTTCAAGGTTTTGTCCTGGGGAAGCAGTCCATAAATGGCTGCCATCCATGGCTAGTAATTGCAGCAGACAATGGGGAGTTTCACAAGGATCGCATGGAGCCTGTGGCTCTACTTGTAAAGGTAAGGGGATGGTGGACAACCGTAGGCTAACGAGAAATAAATCATTGGTAGATACACGTAGCCAATTACTGCACAGGTCATTGGTGGAGGAGGTACACAAGCGGCGGTTGTCTAAGACAGTTGGAGCTGTGGAAAATATTGGGTTTCAAGCTCCATGTGAGGTTTCTAAAATGGAGTCACGGCCATCAAAGCAGAAGAATAGGAAAATGCTTCAGTGAGAAAAGATTCAAAATTTGAAGATTTTGATCGACAAACACATGCAAAATGCTTAATTCGTTGTGGCGATGGTACGAGACTTTAGCAAACTCAAGTTCATGTGCTTCAGAGTGAGAATCTAGATAGAATTTTATGTACAAATGTCTACATTACATATATATAATATAGAATCCTATGTTTGAGAATAAATGCTTGTATGAAACGGTTGTTGTATAAATTAAAAAAAAAAGTTTAATATATTCCTATCAATTTAAAGTTTAAACTTTTTGAAAAAGGGCGATATAACATCCATCAAAGAGGAGATCTCAATTTCGTTCTCTCTATGCACTTCATTCCAAAGAAGTATCACTCTGCTACTAGGTATCTAAAACTTACCACTCAAATGGTCTTCATGACGTGACACTACCATGCAATGCCACGTGATTTATTCTAGGGATAGCATGTGCACCGTATGATTATCATGTAGGGCTGTGCAAATTTTTGAGAATTTCGATTCCGTCTGAACTCCTTTCCAATTCCGACTTTGTCGGAGTAGGAGTGGTCGGAATCGGAGCCACTTCCAAAATGCTGACGGAGTTGGAGTTCTGAGTCCCTTGGGAATCCGAGCTTCAAACTCCAACTCTGACTTTTTTTTAATAACATGTCGTTTTGCATCTATGTTTATTTTTATTCATAAGTTAAACGACGGTGTTCCTTTAAATAGGAACGACATCGTCTTGCTAGGTACATAAACCCCCTGTCGAGACCTTTGTTCTTCCGTAACTCCTTTTGCACTGCTAATTTCTTCTCAGAATCTCAGTCTCTCAATCTCAGATTCTCTACTCTCGTCTCTCACTGTCTTGTTTCAATTCTTCTACGCCGTTTATCATCCCCATTTCATTTCTTCTTGATGCCGTTGTCGTAGTTGTGCCTCACGATCCAACATTTGCAAAATCACCGTCTTCACAATGCCACCTGCACCACTATTTCAATTGGTAATTTTAGGATTATCATTTTAAATTTGAAAATTATGAATATAGTTGTAAAGGTGTGGAAATTGCTGGATGTATTTAGGAATCATAACAGTAGGTAATTGTACGTTGTTGAGGTGTAAATAGAAGATTAGTGCAAACTGTTTGAATAAATGCCTCAAAGCCCGAAGGGCATATGTAGGCTAATGTATATATCTCTGATTCTCTAATATACAAAAGATTAAATTCATCTATAATATAAAAATATGCACTCTGATTCTCTAATATGAAAATATATATGTTTGGATTGATGACTTCATAAGTGCACATAGGCTTCACAATAGTACTCGTTCATGTAAAACTACAAGCAGGCCTAGACATGAAAGTTATTGATTAGTTCAATTATACACTTGCTTATGTAAATAACATTAATGCAACGATATATATGAGCTTTGTATGTTGGTCTCTTGCTTGGTGCGAATTACGTCAATTATGTAACATCCCTACCCTTAAGAGAGAGAGAGGGGGGGTACAGATTGTTTGGTATTTCCTGCCTAATATGCTTGTTATGTTCTTGTATAATTCCAATGCAACTGTTCTACTTGGACTGTTTATGATTATGATGTTGGGAGCTGATTGGAGACAGAGATGATTCTAAATAAAAGAGGAACGAAATTTAACGTGGTTCGGCAATTGCCTACGTCCACAGCTATTGTAATTTCACTATGAAATAATTTTTACAAAATATTTCTCTTGTAAACTCTCTCTGCTCACCCATTCTCTTTCTCTCTTCTTTCTCTCCCACACTCTACACAATTCTGCACATTTAAGCTCTTCTATTTATAGGAGAGCAGGCCACTTACGGTGCAGCAATCTGCTGCAGAAACTAAGGGGTGAGTGCCTAATAAAACAAAGAGAGAAACGGTTCTGGGGTGCCTAGTATGCCAAAGGAGCAAACGGTGCATGACTCACCGTTCACCGTTTTGTCTCCACTTATAACAATCTCCCACTTGGAGACAAATGAATCTACATATTTTCATAGCAACCATCACAGCAATTTCAAGTCATGCCTTTAAGTACGGAGGCCAACTGAAGCTACACACAGCTTCAGTTTGTCAGCAGTAACTACTTTTGTGAACATGTCTGCTGGGTTCTCTGTTTCTCGAATCTTCTCAAGTATCAGTTGTCCACTATCGAGAAGAGATCGGATAAAATGGTATCGCAACTTAATGTGTTTTGTTCTGGAATGAAAGGCTGGATTCTTTGCAAGAAAAATGGTACTTTGACTATCACTGTGCAGAATACCTTTTTCATTCTTTTTTCCCAATTCCTCCAAGAATGATTGCAACCAAACCATTTCCTTCTCTGCTTCAGTTATAGCAATGTATTCCGCTTCTGTAGTTGAGAGAGCAACAATCTTCTGTAATTTAGAAGCCCACGATACAGCTGTATCACCCAGCATATACACAAATCCAGTAGTACTTTTTCTGCTGTCAACATCACCTGCTAAATCAGCATCTACATATCCCTATAGTTTTAAACCTGCTTTTGTAAAGCATAATGACGTATCTGAAGAACCTTGTAGATATCTTAAAATCCACTTGACTGCTTCCAATGCTGCTTTCCTGGATTACTCATGTACCTGCTCATAGCTTCCACTGCTTGTGCAATATCTGGCCTTGTACAGATCATGACGTACATAAGACTACCAATAGCAAATGCATAGGGTATTCTGTTCATGCATTCTTGCTCTTCCTCTGTCTTTGGCGACTGATCCTTAGTTAGTCGAAAGTGACTAGCTAAGGGTGTGCTCACTGGTTTCGCCTTGTCCATGTTAAACCTTCTGAGCAACTTCTTTACATACTCCTCCTGCGAGAGCTTGAGAGTATCATTAGACCTGTCTCTAATAATTCTCATATCAAGGATTTGTTTTGTAGCACCCAAATCCTTCATCTCAAACCGCTTTGACAACTGCTTCTTCAGTTTATTGATCTCCTCGATGCTTGACCCTGCAACGAGCATATCATCCACATACAACAGTAGGATAATATAAGAGTTGTCAAAGTTCTTCATATAGCAACAATGGTCAGCCTGCAGTCTTGTAAATCCATTACTGCACATGAAGTTGTCAAACTTTCGGTACCATTGTCGTGGAGCTTGTTTTAGGTCATACAAGCTCTTCTTTAGTTTGCAAACTAGATTCTCTTTTCCCTTCACTAAGAATTCTTCTGGCTGGTGCATATAGATTTCTTCCTCCAAATCACCATGAAGGAATGCAATCTTCACATCTAACTGCTCAAGATGTAGATTCTCTGCAGCCACAATTGCCAACACTAGCCTGATTGTGGTCAATTTTACAACTGGGGAGAAAATGTCTGTGTAGTCGACACCTTCCTTTTGTTGAAACCCCTTCACGACCATTCTGGCTTTGTAGCGCTTGCTACCATTGTGTTCTTCCTTAATTCTGTACACCCATTTATTGTACAAAACCTTCTTGCCTTTTGGAAGCTTAGTTAGCTCCCATGTCTGATTTGACATCAGTGACTCCATCTCATCTTGCATGGCTTTCTCCCACTTGATGGAATCTTCAATTTGTAGAGCTTCATCATAACTTTCCGGTTCACCACTATCTGTTAGCAAGATGTAGTGTAGAGATGGTGAGAACCGCTGTGGTGGTCTGATTGTCCTTGAAGATCTTCGAATAACAGTGAGTGGTGTACGTTGTTCGATCTGTGTATCATCATTTTCTTGATCCTCATTCTGATCAGTATTGACTCGAGTAACATCAAAGTCAACAACCTCAGGTTTCTTTGGCTGCTCCTCAGGTTCAGCTTGTGACTTAGCTTTGTATAGAATCTGCTCATTAAATATCACATTTCTACTTCTGATGATTTTGCAATTTTTATCATCCCAAAATCGATAGCCAAATTCTTCATCACCATAACCGATGAAAAAACATTTTCTAGATTTGGCTTCTAACTTGTTACGATCAGTAGAATCTATGTGAACATATGATAAACAGCTAAAAACTTTCAAATGGGAAAGATTTACCTTCTTTCCGCTCCAGACTTCCTCTGGTAGATTGAACTTTAAGGGAACTGAAGGTCCCTAGTTAATCAAATAGGCTGCAGTGTTAACTGCATCAGCCCAAAAACATTCAGGCAATCCTGAATTCAGCCTCATGCTTCTGGCACATTCGTTGAGAGTTCTGTTCATGCGTTCAGCTACGCCATTCTGCTGCGGTGTCTCGGGAATAGTATTCTGAAATCTAATCCCATTTGCAGCACAGAATTCTTTGAACCCTCCGTCGATGTACTCTCCGCCATTGTCTGATCTCAGACATTTTAACTTCAAGCCTGTTTCATTTTCAACCATGGATCTCCACTTCTTGAAAGTATCAAATGTGTCAGATTTATTTTTAAAAAAAAAAACTCATACTTTCCTGTTTGAGTCATCAATAAAGGAAACATAGTACTGCGATCCTCCAAGAGAAGCGACTGGGGATGGCCCCCACAAATCTGTGTGCACCAACTCCAACTTTATAGACTTTGGAGTTCTACCATTTTTCAGGAAACTAACTTTTTTCTGCTTTCCAAAAATGCAACCTTCACACATGTCGAAATCAGTTGATTCCAACTTTGGTAACTTCCCCTTGGATAATAGTATTTTCATTCCTTTCTCACTCATATGACAAAGCCTTTGATGCCATAGGTTGGCATTTGCGTCAGCAATTGCAACAGTATCTTTAATGCTTGAAGTCATGTATAGAGTACCTGTTTTTGTGCCTCGAGCTACTACCATAGCTCCTCTTGTTATCTTCCACGTGCCACCGGTAAATAGTACCGAATGCCCATCAGCATCAAGTTGTCCTACAGAAATCAGGTTCCTTATGAGCTTGGGAACATGTCGCACCTTCTGTAGCAACCATGCACTTCCATTGGGCAGATTGATTGGTACATCTCCCACGCCTTCGATTTCCAACGCTTCACCATCTGCTAAGTACACCTTCCCGAAATTACCAGTGACATAATTCTGTATGATTTCTCGGTGTACTGTAGTGTGGAATGAGGCTCCTGAATCTAACACCCAAGCTTCAATTTGGTTGTCGACTGAAAGAAGTAAGGCATGTTGGAGATCTTCTATTGTGGCATTAGCAGAGTCATGCTCATTTTTCTTCTTTGCTTCCTTGCAATTATTTTTGAAGTGGCCAATCTTGCCACAATTCCAGCACTGTACTTGTTTTTCGGACCTAGATTTACTTCTACCTCTTCGGGACTTTGACCTGCCCCAATTTGAACTTCTACTAGCTCCTCTACCTCTTGTCTCGAGGTTTAAGGCAGAACTGGAAGTTGATGCTTCTCCTGTATCTTTTCTGCAAACTTCCTCGCTAAGAATATGGTCCCGGATATCTTGATACTTCATCCTTGTTTTGCCATAAGAATTGTTAACAGCTGTTCTCATGGCCTCCCAATTTTTTGGCAATTGAGCTAGAGCAATCAGTGCACGTACTTCATCATCAAATTCAATGCCCACTGAAGCTAATTGATTGATGATGGTGTTGAACTCATTCAGATGCTGAATAACTGGAGTTCCTTCTGCCATTCTCAAGTAGAATAGCTTGTACATCAAATGCACTTTGTTATTGGCTGATGGCTGCTCGTACATGTCTGATAGAGCTTTCATCAAATCCGTTGTGGTCTTTTCCTTTCCCACATTGTGTGTAACTGATCTTGACAGTGTTAGTCGAATGACTCCCAACACTTGTCTATCAAGGAAACTCCAATCTTCATTACTCATGTCATATGGCTTTCTTCCTAGGAGTGGAAAATGTAGTTTCTTCCCATAGAGATAATCCTCTATCTGCATTCTCCAGTAGGCAAAGTTTGTACCGTCAAATTTTTTGATACCAACACATTTAGCTTCTTCTCCAGCCATAACTTTACAAATGAGTTTAAATTTAAATAAACAAAGATCACCGTTGCGTCCGAAACACTCAAATTAGCTGGAAACGAGTCCGGAATGACCCAAATAGTTTGTCAGCACTATTTGATCATCGCGATGGAACTCCAACTGGCGTGATCTAGCCCAAAATGATCTGCAACACGTGGATGGTTCAGATCAAATGTACTGATGGCAAATCTCAAAATTTTCACCATACGGATGAGTCCGGAATGATCCAAATAGTTGGAAAGCACTATTTGATCGTTGAAATCGGACTCTAAATGGCTTAGATCTAGCCCCAAAAAAGATCTGAAAAATGGACGGTTCTGATCTGTCTGGTGCGTGGGATGCACGCGCTGCACAGTGCGAGTGGGCGGCGAGTGGGCGCGTGTATTACACGTGCTACAGCACTATGTGCGCGTGGGGGAGAGTGAGGCGCGTGTAGTACACGCGCTGAACCTCTGTAGGGCGCGTGTCCTTCACGCGTCTTCAACCTCTGGAGCGCGTGGGGGTGCGTGGGCGCGTTTGGATCACTCGTTTTCAACCTCCAATGCGCGTGGGGGTGCGTGGGTTGCAGCAGATGCACGCGCCAATCTTCTAGGGGCCCGTGTGGGCTCGTCCGACCTCCGTTATCGATTCCGTTTGCGGCAACGGATTCGTCTCGATGCGAGGAACACCCTGGAGTTGTCAAAAATTGATTTTGACCAATTTTAATTTTTGGACAGCTCGAACTAGAGCTCTGATACCAGTTGTTGGGAGTTGGTCGGAGACAGAGATGATTCTAAATAAAGGAGGGACGAAATTTAACATGGTTCGGCAATTGCCTACGTCCACAACTGCTGTAATTTCACTATGAAATAATTTTTACAAAAAACCTCTCTTGTAAACTCTCTCTGCTCACCCACTCTCTTTCTCTCTTCTTTATCTCCCACACTCTACACAATTCTGCACATTTAAGCTATTCTATTTATAGGAGAGCAAGCCACTTACGGTGCAGTAATCTGCTGCAAAAATTAAGGGATGGGTGCCTAATAAAGCAAAGAGAGAAACGGTGCTGGGGGTGCCTAGTATGCCAAAGGAGCAAACGGTGCATGACTCACCGTTCACCGTTTTGTCTCCACTCATAACATGTGAAGAGCACTTGATGTTCATTGAACTGTTCCTCTTGCTTGGAGCAGGAATAGTGGTAGCTAAACACACTTTAAATGCATCTACTTAAATCTGTACCAAAGGATTTTGGTCACAGACACATCCAAACATACATGTTCAAGGATCCATAGCATGTAGATGTGTGCATGTTTATAACAAACTTAAAATTTCCAAACTACAAGGCAATCTTTATGGAAGTGACTTGTTGTGATTGTGGATGTTATCGACCAAAATAGGGTATAGATTGTTGCACATAATTGATTTCCCTTACTTTTATTGATCACTAGTTCTATATTTTGGTTCAAACTCTATTGCCAATGAAAATACGGTAATTTCGTTTATGGAGAAAGATGAAAAGGATAAAATTGAAAAAGAGATGCTTTTTTTGAGTTAGTTGGGTAGTCCGAGGGTCTTGAGTGTATGTAGATTGTATTCTTTTTACTTTTCTCTTTTTGGGAAAGTAGGGGAATAAGAACATAAATTTGGAACATTACTTGAAATGCAAGACTCTAGAAGCATGCTTGATGTGCAATGGATTTTACTTGAAATCCATCATTGTGGACGAGGCATTGCTGGAATTGATGGGCATCTTTCCTCTTGAAGTGAAATTTGATATGTAGTAGATTTTGTTTCTTTTAGCTCATTTTTGGTCTAGTTTTTCTTTTCCTATCACATTATATGATACTTGTTAAAGTTTTGGGTATGTCAATCAACTATTTTTTTCTCATAAACCTTTTAGCATTCAATCACTCACCCTAGAGGCATAAAAATGTAATTGAAAAACACTGATCTTTGAGATATTCACTACCTCCAAAGTTTTGTATTATATACTTTTCAATGAGAATTATGTTGCTTCCCTCTACTTTTTTACTCTGTATTATTTTTGTTCACACATTAGAAAAAGATACAAGACTAACAAGCCTTTGAATACATTTCATAATTTAGTAACCCCAAAATAAACTATGGTAAGACATTGGGATCTGAGCAGAGCTATTTGTTAATATTCAGAAAGGTGGTTATGAAGGGGGCTTTTACATATGAATATATGATACTTCTCCCTCTCAAAGAGTTTTGTTTCCTCTGCTTACTTTCTTCAACAGGTCAATATTAAAATGCCAAGATACCATGGATTTTTATTTTTCTTTCTTCTTGTTCTTGAAAAAGACAAAATAACTGACTTTCAATCTTTGAGTTCTAAAGACAAATAGAATAGCAATTGGTTTTGCAGTATAGACTATAGAACTCTTAGCTCCAATAATTATAAGTTCATAATTATTCAAAGGACTGAACATAAAACATGCGACTTTTGATAAAGAAAAAAAAAAAACTTGTCTTGAAATTTTGAAACAAATAGAAAAATGGAACGAGTCAGCATGGTTTGTGCTCTAAATGGTCGTGTGATATAAATGAAAACCCTAGAGTTTGGCTTGCAGAAGGTGTATCTAATACAAGAAACAAGTTTGTGAAATGGTTTTGTGACCAGTGGTACACTTGGATAACTAAAAGAGAGAGTACTTAAATATTGTATAATCCAGTTTTTTGACATTATTTGTAACTATATATGAGCTTTGTATCTTTGTATCCTCATTCTTGTAGCTTTGTATCCTCATATATATATATATATATAAAGTTCACCTTTCAGGGCCTATGATATTAATCTTCAAGTTTTTGTTTGTCACAAGAGCAACACTGCAAGTTCACCTCTTAGTTTTGATCTAGCTAGTTGTAATTGATAATCACCATAAACTTATCCAAGAAAAGTTAGGTTTCTTCTAAATTATTTATAGATAATACTCAATTTTATAGATAATATCACCGATTCTTAAGCATTCTTCACTCTTTTTTATTTTTCTATTTATAGTAACTGTTTATTTTATTTTATTTTTAATAGATATGGATGCTTCATCTAGTGGAAGGTCAGAAGGGAATCCAAGTCTCACAATTTCATCACAGATACTGAGATCTAGACCCACTTCTAGAGCAGCTATTTCTTGTGCAAATGGTCGATTTCCACTCTTAGTAAACATAGAAGATGGGGATGAGTTTAATAAGGATAAGGAGATGTGTATTGGGGATGATCCGGATCTAACACATCCACCTGCAAGGCTACCTCAACCATAAACTACTAAAAAAAGATCTTGGACATGGGAGCATTTCACCAAGATTCCCGATGATCGTGAGAACCCATAGGCGAGATGCCACTACTGTGAACAATTTTGTGGATGTCATTCAAAGAAGTAAGGCACATCTATCTTGATAGCCTATCTTAATGGTTGCCAGTATTATAAAATAGCGAAGTGATTGGTAGCCACTGATCAGACCAATTTTAATTACAAAACTTCTACGGCCACTGATGGTACAAAAACTAAGAAAATGGTCATCTTTCAATACAGTAAGAAATTATTGAGGGATATGCTTGCAGAGATAATAATTGAAGATGAGATGTCTTTTACCACAGCCGAGAAAAAAGATTTCCAAAAATTTGTTAAGACTATTGAGCCATGATTTACATTGCCATCATGGTATAGAGTAATGCAATATTGTATGAATAGGCATGCAAAAGAGAAGTTGGAGATGAAGAAGATGTTTATTACTACTAGTGAGAGAGTGTCATTTACGACTGACACATAGACTTCCATATAGAACGTTTCCTACATGTGTATCACAGCACATTACATCAACAATGAGTGGATGTTGAAAAAACGGATTATTGGGTTTAAAGAAATTATTGATCACAAGGGTGCATCTATTGGGGTACTGATGGATGATTATTTAAAGGATCGAGGAATTCAAACAGTTCTATGTATTGCAGTTGACAATACTAGTACCAATGACACTGCAATTGAATGGTTTAAGAGGAATACGAGTGTGAAAGCTGATGTCATCCGCAACCATGAGTTTATTCATGTTCAATGTTGTGCTCATATAATCAACTTAATTGTTGTTAAGGGGTTAAAAGAGGTTGATAATTTCATTACCAGAGTCTGCAACATTGTGCAGTATGTGAAGATTTCCCCTCAAAGGCCATCCAAGTTCAAGGCAATAGTAGAACAACTTGAATTTTCATGTTCTAAGACATTGTGATTAGATATTCCAACTTTATGGAACTCGACATACATTATGTTGAATGTGGCACAAAAGTACCAAAGAGCATTCAAGCGGATAGAGGTCGAGGATGGTGCTTTGCTGGAGCCTGCAGGAAAGGGGCTTGGTGCGCCAAACACATATGATTGGTCTAGCGTGGGGCACTTTCTCACATTTTTGCAAGTTTTTTATGATATGACTATGCGAATATCTAGATCTGCATATACGATTGCGAACTTGTTCTTCAGTGAGCTCTCGGAACTTCACTACCACTTGTAAGAAAGTTGTACTAATCCTAGCGGACTATTATTTAAGATGGCTATAAGGATGCAGACCAAATATGATAAATATTTGGGAGATGTTGAGAAAATAAAAAGATTACTCTTTATGACTGTGATCCTTGACCCTCGATATAAATTGGCTTTGATAGAATTTTGGACAAATTCTGTAATGGGGGCAGTGAAGGCTACACAGTTTATTTCAATGCTTAAAAGGGATCTTGATGACTTATATTTCCACTACAATAGTAGTGGTCAACCTTCATCCGTACCGGATACCTCACACTCGATTCCGACACCTCCCTCCGATAACCTTAGCCCAGATGGTGCATTGCATCCACGTCGTCAGATTACAACATTGTGAATCAGTATCATCAACTTGTTGCAACGAGGAATATTATGCAATATACTTCTAAGGTTGAATGGTATTTTATGGAAGAGGTCGAGGTACTCAGCGATATATTTTAGTTATTAACTTGGTGGAAAATTAATTTCACCAAGTATCCAATCCTTTCCAGTATTGCATGATATTTACTAGTCATTCCTATTACTACAGTTGCCTCTGAGTTGGCATTTAGTACTTGAGGTCGAGTATTGGATTTTTACTGGAGTTCATTGTCACTGTCTACTATGGAGGCCCTCATTTGCACACAGAACTGGATAAGTGATATGTAGGGGTGAAAACCGAACCGATATCATTGAAAGAGGATAAATCTCGGCCGAAACCGGCCTTTTAAAGGGGAGAAAATCGTCTACATCGGTCTCGGCGTCACTCCGATCAGTTCATCGGCGTCTTCGGTGGCGACGGAGCCTATTTTCAGGCGATGACACCACAGTGACTGCAGATTGGGTGAGACCGTGAGAGACAACGTCGAGAGTCAAGAGGTGCGACATTGCCATTTGAGAGTGAGAGAGAGAGAGGCCCTCCGCCCTGCCATGGCTTTAAACCCTAGAATGAAACGGCACCGTTTCATTAAATATTTTTTTTAAACTTCAAATATTAAACGACATTGTTTCACTTATTTAAGTGAAACGGTGTCGTTTAAGGTATAAATAAAAAATTATATACCTTATTAAGTCGGCCGGTTCAGCAGTTTGAACTAGGGTCAAACTGCTGCCGAACCGACGTTGATCAGTTTTGAAGAATATCTACCGTCTGCCGACCGGTTCACAGGCAGTTTCGGCCGATTCCTGACGCGGCCGGTCGGTTCCTGTCAGAGGCTGCCGGTGGCGTCTGTTTCTGTACACCCCTAGTGATATGCCAATTGGACTAGATACCATTGGTATTGGTCTTGAGAGCTATAGGCTTGAATCGGATAACTTTATTTAAGTATTTCAATTGAGTTTATTTAATTCTTTATATGATTTCATAAATGTATTAAACTTCTACTTTTTATGATTTTATAGATATAATTGTGAACCCCAACATATTTTCCGGTGCTTGATAGTCTGAGAAATGATAATCAAATTTTATGGTGAGAAATGATAATTAAATTTTGCTATTAGCGTGTTCAATTTTCTAAATCATTTTCTTTTTTCCTTTTATTGATTATGACTTTTTATCTTAATTTCAGGTATCACTAACGACAAAGCACGGTGTTGCAAATGATGTTTTTATTTTTCTGGACTGTTCAATATGTTTTTTCTTATGGCCCATTTGAATTGGATTGTAATTTGAGCCATAATTACTATTTAAGAGTAAGTTTATTAGACTATTACCACATCATCTCTAAAATATTTAATTGATCTAAATTTCATCTCATAGTCTAAAAGTCAAACTTTACTACTATAAATAGTTTCAATTTATATTTTGACTCGAGCTCCTAATTTTAAAATTATAAGATACCAACTTATAGGGCTACCATCTTCATGGATATACGCATACATATATACCTCACATTTTAGTAATACATTGGTCGGTGCATTTTAAACAAAATTCAATTATTTAATTTATATTAATGGAATACAAAACTTTTAGATGAACAATAATAACATTTCTCTAGTTATTGTGTCTAGTTAGGAGGATTAATAAAAATCATATCTATTTGTACAAATTTATTTATATATTTTTTTTAATCGACACATCATATATATATTGTTTATACAAACTTTAGTCATATCATTTTATATAAAAATATTATTACTTAACTAATATAATGAATCTCACAATAAACCATTATGTAGATGTTTAATATAAATCACCGTTTGTTTATCAAAATTTAAAATATTTCATCTCATCTTATCATGATATTTTTTTTTTAATTTTAGGACTCGGAAATGGCCCAATTGGGCCCCATTAAGTACACTGGAATCGGATCGGAGGTCCAAGTTCCGATAACTCCAATATCTTATCGGAGTTCCAAACTCCAAACTCCGATCGGAGTCGGATACTGACTCATGATCGGAGTCGGAATCGGAACTAAATTTTGCCTCCGACTTAAGTCGGAGGTCGGAAATCGCTCCTCCAATTCCACCAAAATCAAAGCACAGCCCTATTATCATGTCATATTGATGGAATATGTCAGTTTGTACTTGATGCTTGGTCAAGCTTTGGTTCTTTCCATTCTTTGTTTACTTGTACCGTTCTAATCCGTGTAAGTACATTCCAAATTTGGACCCTACATGTTTAAACATTGCAATATGCAATTTATTATCAATTTATCATAGACCACGTGCTGGAGATTGTTGGAAACAGAACTCCAGGGTGAAACTATAAAGCAGTATAGGATTGATGAAATTAACAAGTATTAATTCTCAGGTTTTAAGTTTTGAACTATTAGTGTTTGAATATAAATTGAAAAAAAAAAATTATCTCATTCCATCAGCTTAAAGCTCAGACTTAGCTAGCGGTTTAACATAATATCTTGAATTCGATAACGGTAACGAGCGAAGAACTTTTTTGATACTTGTAACCCTGACCGATGTTAGACAATGCCATGCAAAGTAATGGTGGTTGATGGCCATAACATTGAGCGACTAACACTAGATGTTTTTCAGCCATTGTCTGTCATAAAGTTTTATGGTGGATCCGAATTACCATATATTATGCTCGACATGGATTTTCTTAGCGGTGGGAGTGTTCACTTTAAGACATATCGATCACCTGAAAGTTGAGGGTTCAAACTTTCTAATAAGTTGGACTATTGACGCATAATTAATAGAGAAATAATAGTTACAGTCGTGAATGTGCAAGTACCATATAATTACTTTGAAAAAAGTAAGTAAATATAAGACCTACATGAAAAAATAATAATTTTTTAATAGTGAATCTCACTCTTCTTCAAAGTGATTATATAGTACTTGCAAACTCTATAACTGTACATAACATTACTCCTGAAGCTAGTCAGGATTTGTGCATGCTGTGTTTGGAATGTTTTGACCGTTGAGATGAAAGTTGCTTTTAATACTCCCCACAACCTCAGCCGATTATGAGGTTCACTTTGTGAGCAACTGAGCAAGGGCCAAATATTTGGTTAGGACTTATGCAAAACATTAACCATACCACAATGAAACAAGATGGCAAGGCCAGATTAAGTGCTAAGTCATATACTAAACAGCGAAAGCAAAAGAAAGAAAATGGAGAGGCAAGCCTTATGGTCACCCATCAAAATGTTTGGTCCTGATTCATACATAGTTTAGAGGTGTTAATAGCATTGACAATGACAGAAAAATTGCCAGGAATCGTACCTTCATTCACATCTGTACAAATGTTATATGCCCATCAGATCATGTCCACTATCATAAAAAAGGTTCTTAGCCTGCTTGCTGAGAACTGCAATAATTTTTACCTAAGAAAATATTTGGGGCACTCTATTACCTGGAGTGTTCAACCTATGTGTGTCTGGTACCATCCATAATAATTGGTATATTCATGGTTTCAGTGGTCCTCTGCTATTAAAATCTGCAACGGTGCATAACCATTTCTATATAGTTTGAACAATATTAACTTAGGTTAAAACCATTGTAGTAGTCTGCCTTTATGATGCATGGTTTTATCCAAACCAAACTTGGTTGGATGGATCTATAAAACCTTCCCATTTAATGGTAAAAAAGGTATCACTTGGTTGCCAAAGTGGATGATAAGTTTATTAAATGACCTGTTATAAGCCAGCAGTTATAAGAGCCAAGTAGGACTTTTTAGTTGGTAATAAACAGCCCTAATTGCTTAAAGTTGGTGTAAGATGATGTCTCATGTAGATTCATGAAGTTATTTATGTTGTTTAGTGACTTTGTTTTTCTATTTCCATGAATTCTATACTGAAGTATACTCCCAGCTCTTATGCCTATTCATGTAGGATACTAATAATCGGAAACGATCCGGATTCTATTCACACTTCAATAGGCCTGTTTTGTCTTAGATCCTACAATTCAGTAGAGGTCCCGCTTATTTTTTGGATCAAGATCTCTTAAAAACTTAAGAGCTTTAAGTGAGCTAGAGAAAGATACATGAAGTGGGCCTTACCACATGTTGTAGGAGTTACTTTGTGAGTCTTATCTTTTTCACTTCTGCCCTCAAATTCGGTAAGAACTTGATCGGATGTTCTTCAATTATTATTCTTCAGCCTAACCAAGCTTATTCACTACCTCCCGACCCGACATTTATATCTACTATGTTCAATACACAGACCGATAGCAAAGCAATTGAGAAATTATAATGTACTTCAAAAACTTGGTGCTTTTTGTCGCATTCTGTATTCCCTTAGCTTGCATTCAATTCTTTGGTTCCCTACATATATGTTAGTTAGTTTTAAACCTCTCCCAATCTTAAAAAGTTAGTTTAAGAGGCGAGGCTTTTTCTAATACTTGTAAACTGACCACCAACCCTTTTTACAATCGATGTTGGACAATCCCAACAATACAATCCTGAGACAGCAAAACTACCAGGCTAGTTAATAAGATGCTAATTAGATAATTCACAAGCTGAACGAAAGCAGAGTACTCAAGCTTTTTTTCACCAATCAATGTTGCCAGACATGCATGTTTTATAACAGTTTTCTTTTCCACTTGTCCTTTTAACCTTTTCTTTTAGCGAAGCCCTTTTTCTTTTTCCTTTCCACCAGAGACTTTTTAGTGACTCGGAGTCAACAACATTGAAATATGGAATCTGTTAAATGGGGCATAAAGCTTTAAATTCTGGTTGGCGAGGAAGAACTGAATTTCCCGAGGAAGATGAGCATTTATTTAGATCGAAAAGAGTTCTTGGTTTAGCCTTAAACATTTATCTTCTTTTTGGAAGTACCGGTGGAAAATTTGTCAGTTTGTTATTGGTAAGGGCCTCTTTTCTCACATGTACTTGGTTTGAATTTGTTTTCAGAGAAAAAAACCTGTTTCTGTTCATGGTTTGTCTTATAATTTTGGGACGTTGGCCTTTGATATTGAATGTTTATGCCGTGCTCCACAATTAAATAACCCCATAGCTCTTCAGTTGTGGTTGAATTCGATGCATAGAATTCCCACAGCCTCAGAATACAGAACACTTCGATCATAAAGGCAGTTGATCATAAGCCTGCTAAATTCATAGAATCTAAAAAAGATTTTGAAATGAATGGTTATTCCTAACTAGAAATTTTAATAATTAACCTATGGCAAATACCGAAAATCTTGTTTATCTAAAAAAAAACGTTTAACTTGGGAGGACAGAAATTCAGAGAAGGGCAGGAAAGGTGTTCGCAAGTAGGGAGACTGCCATTCTGCCAACATAATTTGCATTTTATAATCTTATATCTTTACAAACGGAGGCCAGCCATGTCAAGCCAGATTTGTTCAAACGCCTTCACAATGAGACCGTGGTACTCGTTAGAATTGAGTGACAGGTAACAAGCAAGTAGGTCTTCCAAATCCTTTGATGCCCGGATATTGTTTTCGACAATCATCTCCACCATTGAATCTCTAAAGTCTGTCTGTGGATCCACTGAGGACTTGACAATGGCAAAGCTCCCTGATAGGCTTCTATTCCTTGAGGACACGCTCTTTCTGGCATGAGCTCGAATCTTCCTGCTTGCAAGTCTTGGAGAATTGGCTCTAAGTCTTATACCTGCAGAATTAGCAGCGGACCTTCGAACAAGAGGATTGGATTTATGCTCCTTTTGAGTCCTAATTCTTTCCCTCTTGACAGTTTTGACAGATAGCAACTGGCGTGTTTCCATCTCCTCCAGTTTAGATGAGCCTCTAAACTTGGTTGCTTCAATGGTCCTATGATCAGATTTCATTGGCCTTGTCAAAATTGGAGGAAGGTCGAGATTTGAAATCGAATGAAACCCATCTATATTCTTCACTTCCCTCGTAAAGGATTCGTTGTTCATATCAATGATAATATCAGTAGATGAAGAACAAACTCCACAATTACAAGAGCTTGAACACGACCGTAGCTCAAATGAATCAGGAGCAGCCCATTCTTCAGACTCTGAATCAGATAGAAGAAGAGATTCATGGATGGTAGAGATAGTGGGGCTGTCATTAGGGGAGACTGAGTAAGTTGGAGACTGAAATGGACTGTGCTCAGTCCAAATTGAATCGAGCGTGGCAGGACAACTACAGCCAGCAGAGACAGAGGAGGTGACAAGTCTAGGAGAAGGCTTGTAAATTGTTTTTCTGTTGGTTCTTCTCTTAGATGATCTTCTTGGTGGATCAGGGAAATGAGTTTCTGAGGCTTTTGAGTGCTTAGATGAAATGGAGAACTTATCGGCAATGGTGGATTCTGTCGAGTAATAAGAGCACCTTGGATGTGAGAACTGCGGTTCATGTGATTCTGTGGTGGTCGTGGAGGGTGGTGGTTTTCTTTCACTGGGATGAGAGGAGTTATGCTTCCTGGTTTTTCTGCTCATGTCTTTGAGCTTGTAAAACCAGGCATTTGGCATCATATCTGACAATCTAAACTTGTGATTGCCCATCAAGAAATAGAACTCTCTTCTCTGTCACTGGGGACAGTCCTCTCTTGAAGCTTGTTTACTGAGACTGAGTTTTGAATATAGTAGGAGTAAGATGAAGAAAACAAGAATAAAGAGGTACAAAGTTTGGTTTATAAAATGGTAAGGAAAATGGGATCCACCAGGAATACTCGGAATGAAAGCGAGGGAGCAGGAATGTCAATTAAAATGAATTCCCTTCATCATTACCACAAGCACAACTGCGCACAATAGCATTTGTTTTCTAGTAAATTGACATATTATGCTTTGGTCTATGCAGGATTATCTAATGAATTTCACTCCAAGATAAGAAAGCTAGTGAATTCCTTCCCCCCCCCCCCCAAAAAAAAAAAACAAGAAAAGAAAAGAAAAAGAAACTCAATTGTGAATTGACTCCCTACTCCAATTAAAGCTTGAATTGTTCATGACTTTTTTTTATGCATTACAGTGAATACCAATACATTGCTTTTATTTATCATTTCTTATATGGATTATCAACTGCTTATTAATGTTCAGGATTCTCAATTCTTAACTGGACACTCTGTCTCTTTTTTTTTTTTTAATCTAAAGTGGCATTAATAGCAATGATGATCCTAAATGCCCTAAAGAGAAGGAAATGATGATTTTATTAACAGGCTAGACCCATTTGTCCATTAAGTGCTCTATGTTCCCATCAATACATGCTCCATTAGTGGTAATATTCTGTGCCTTCTTTTCAACTGCTTGATGTCCAGGAGGCCCGCATGTGACCTGCCTGGTGCTGGAAATTCAGTAACTGGTCCCAGCAAAACTCTTGCCTATAGGCAGACCTGAGGGCACCAATCATAGCATGCCATCTCAACTCCTCTTCATTAGATCCAGATACGATTTGCTAGCAAGTTCTCTGCAAACTTGGGGGAAAACCCTTGGATGACTTTTATGTATAGTTTCCTACTTGAGAATGAATAAAGTATTCACAAAGGCTGATGTAAGATGCAGATTGGTTGCCTGAAAAAGTGCAAATAGAAGGCTTGCTGATGTTTGGAGTTTTCCCCTCTGGGATCTTTGAGTTTACTAGAGAGACATGCTTCCCACGTACCGTAATGGCCTAAACTTCCAACTCTATTCTAATAATGGCTTCACATGGTTCCTTTATAGGACTGCCCTTTGTTTGTAGGAAAAAAATGTCAGGATTCCAACCACAACAGGACTTGGAACAACTCCGGAAACTATAAATATATGGTTGAATTGCAGCAACATCCAAATTAGTCGTTTGGAAATGGGTGGGACATTAATCTCATACATTCAAGAAAATGGCTCTATAACCAGCTTGATATTGACTCTGGTGTTGAGAATAAATGCATGCTTCACAAAACCTACCACGTAGTACCAAATTAAGACATGGACAGATTGAGATCTTACACTAGATCAGAGACAAATCATCATTTAGAAGAACGAGGAGCAAATCCGTATGATACCCTTCATTGACAAGCACGATACCATTGTTAGGGACTAGAATGAAACTCTAAAATGACAACGGGTCGCATTTAAAAGAGGAACCTAAACATAGCATTTAATATTGATAATTTTCTTACTTAAATAATGAATTGAAAAATAATTTTTACAATTATTTTCAGATCATTTTCACCCCTGATTTTAGACCTGGGTTATTAGTTTTTTAGACGTGCCAGGGGGTGGGTTGTCAATGCCACGAGCAGAAATTAAAGTGATAGATAGCCAATCCGCAAATTAGCAGCATTTAAACCTATTGGAGCAAAAAGGGTCCTCCTAAATTTGCAGATTACTCAAGTTCTAAACCAACCTAACAAAATCATGCCAAAGTAAAAATATGCAGCATTTAATATATATCTATAACCACACAAACTTACTCACTTTGAAAAAATACGAGGTTATTATTAACAAAAATAATTTTTCATGTGTTTTCTAGATTTATCTACTTTTTTTCTGAAGAATTCCACGAAGCTTGCACATCAATGCAAATATCATTTATCTGATAACAAATTAGCACAGGTCCATGGCGTGCGTCCAAATTCCCCTGATACGCATTGTCCAAGTAGTCATAGTTGTTTGGAAGTCAAGGGACAACACAAATCCTTAGCTGGAAACTCGCCAAGACAGGAATTGAGTTGCAATGAGGTATCCCACTCTACCTAGACGTGGTTCCCACCAGCACCACACCAATTAGGTATTCTTTAGTTAAATAAATATCACAGACAACCTTAACCAACATCCTCTTTAACAATCTCTCTCCCAGACAAACATTCACTTTTCAACTTCCTTCTCTTCTTCTCTTCCTGTCTGTTACACCAACCATCACCCCAACAAAGTTTGAGGCATCCCACCTCACCCCACGACCATATCAAAGGCAACGAATGCCCACCCAGCCTCCGTTCCTTCAACAGCACTCAGCATTCAAATCATTAGAGATGACACTCAAAGCATTACCTGCCTTTGGATCCAAGCTTCTAAACCCATGCAGAAAATTCCTTCGAGTCTTCAAATTTAGAATCAGAAAACCAGTCTTTATAAGAGCTCTTCGAGCTCGTCCTCACCGTACCAAAGCAGAGAAAAGTCCACCAAAGAATCGAATAACTGCATTACTAACAGGCTACCGCTCAATTAGGAAGTCAAAAGAGATGGATAGAGTAAGGGAGCTTTCAAATGGACATAGTGGAAGGCGGGAAGGACAGCTCTTTCCATCACCTATCACCGCGGCTTATATGAAAGCTACAAGGGCTGGCAAAAGGGAAGCTTCAGATGATGAAGATGTGGAAGATGCATGCAGGAGTTTTGAGAACTACTTGGTGGAGATGATTGCAAAAGAAGGGAAAGTAAGGGACTTGATGGATGTGGAGGAGCTTCTCCATTGCTGGAAGAGTCTAAAGAGTCCTGTTTTCATTGACTTGGTTTGCAGATTCTACGGAGAACTATGCAAGGACTTGTTTTCCACCAAGGATGAAGAAAGTGATGGTCCTTAAGGATTCAGTAATTAGAACTTTTTCTCTTCTTTTCCCGCTTCTCATCAGAACCTGTTTATTTTATCCTCCCTCTCACTCTGTTTCTTGAGTTATGTTTTTTTGTGGAAAGATAATATAGTTCCAAAAATAATATCTATCAGAAACAAGATAATCCCAACTGAACAAGTGCGAATGACAACTTAAAAGGGTACTCGAAAGTTTCCTTCTTGGTCCCTCCTTAACAATAAATTCTATAACTACTCAAGATTGATTGGATTAGATACGAAGAAAAAATGGAGGAAAAAAAGACTTATATTCGAACTTCAATGATAAGGAAAACAACTTACAACTTGGAAGGGTCTACCAGAAACATAGAGGCAGGAGAGATAGTCCATCCCCATGCTCGTTCCAAACTAAAGAGAGTGAGGTCAAGCTTGTAACGGGTTATGAACTCATCATTATTATTATGCAAATAGTATGTATTCATGCCGCTAGACCTCCACAACCCGTTAACAAGATGAATTTAGAAAGACACTAGGAGCCGTTGTTCTGTGTTGAATTACATAAAATTAGCCAAAACAGCAGATGAACAGGTGATATCTATTTAGAGTTCAAAAAAGTAATAAAAAAGATCCCTGCCATCTACGTTGTAGATTTATCAAAACTGGTCACTGGAAACTTAAAACTCTGAGCTTGTTTGTTCAATTGCATCATAAGCTACTAGTTATAGGTCCAAAAACTCACAATAACAGCTTTCAACTACCTTGAGTTTTTTTCTTTTCAATAACTACATTGAACTAATTATCAACATTTTACAAACAAGAGGTCAATAGGTTCTGCTAAGTTGAAGTTAGTCCAAGCACCTCCATCTAGCATTTACCAAGTGATGATTTCAGATCTGAAAGATACACCCGAGACCTCACTAATGTCTCTCCGATTTTAAAACCAGGCATGACCATAAGCCCAACTACAGGTATAGCATATTTTTCATCGGCCACAGCTGCACCTTCCATACCCTCTTCAACAGATTCCATATGCACATTTGAGAATAAACTACCTCTGCCGACAGTAAACATCTTTGCTTTGGGATCTATTGAAGCTGCAATGCCTTGAAAAGCCCAGACCCACTTTGCCATTTTTGCAAATATTTGGTAGAATGGTGTCCTGGGATGCTTGCCACTTAACACAAATGTCCTATGATCAAGATTTCCAAAGAATGATGCTTCCAGCATTGGATGGATTACTAATAGATACTTTTTTCTACAGAATTCCGCAAATTCAGAATTTGGATATGCTGTCAGAGCATCAATTGGATCATCCAACCTCATAATAGCGTCCACACTATAGGATTTAAGCCTGATACCATAAAACATTCTCCGTGCTATGTAAGCTTCAAATGCATACTTCTTGTGGGACCTTTTGGAATAAACAACTGCACCTGCGATTGATTTTGCTGCCAGATCTAGATCCCAACCTGAAGCTTTCATCAAGCTAATTATTGGCTTTGCAAAATCATGAATGGACTTGGAAGCAACGTTGAAAGCATCTTCCAGTGTGGTAGTGCTCAAAACCCTCGTATTCTTCTTCTCCAGGCTTACTTGCCTGATCTTCTCAACCAATCCATTATTCCCCAACTCCAGTTCCTGCAGCTCTTGTCGCACATGAAGAATCTCAGAATTTTTAGCTTTGACTTGAGACTTTAAGTCTTCCAACAGCCTCTCAACAAATTCAATTTCGACTTGCAATTGACTGGAGGCAGAGGAATTAAACTTTGCTTTCTTTGCAAATTGCTTCTCTTTATAGGCATGCTTAATCTTGCGAAGTGCTTCAAGCTGGGCCACAACAAGTTCATCAGCAGCTATAATCTTTTCTGGTTTATATGGAATATGAGCTTCCTGAAGCTGAACATAAGCAAATTTGAGAGCTGAAACTGTGTCAAATAACATCATGACCTCCCTGTCGCCATACACATTGCTTCTGCTCAAAACTTCAATGGGCTGAGGATGAACTTTTTCTCCATCACATTTTGTCTCTTCAGAAGCGGCACTGCTATCCTCACGCAATGGGGAAGTATTGTTTTTGGGGTTGTGGTGGTGGAGGTGGTTTTTCTGCTGATTAGCATTTTCAGGGGGTACGACACCAAGAGATCTCAGTTTACAAAGTTTTGCAAATTTGGAGACAATGTCGGATATGTTTGAGAAGGGCTTGGAGGATTTAGTGGTTGCATGTTCCATTGCTTAAGGATCAAATAGCCTAAAGCTGATACAGATCTAATTCAACGTGTCTTTAACTTCCACAAAGAGTAAATTTCGAAGTATAAATTACGACTAACTCTATGGAAGTGTGGGGTACAAAATCCTAATAGCATCCACAAATTTCCCCAAGAAGAACCACGATTCCCGGTAACGTACCTTAAACCCTCTGGTAGTGTCGGAACAGACAAATATAAAGCAAGAAACTTGGGTTTTAGTTAGCTCCTTTAATAGGACTAAATAAGTACAAAGAATAACAATTTGGCTTAAAAAGGAGGAGCAGAAATTCAAAGTATTTAAAGCGCTTGCCTTTATACCTAAAACCTCCACTTAAATAATTTACCAAATCAGAGGCCGTCCTGGATCAAACTTCAGTTTCAAGAGGCTTTACCATCAAGCGTCAAAAATAGAAGCGCCTAAAACGAATAGCTTTTTATGACGTTATTCTGTAACTAATTTAAAGGACACGCCTTTCTACCAACACAATGTTGACAAAGAGTTAGACAAAGAGAGGAGGTTCACCAAAGATCAAACTTGAGCATCAAGTGGCTTTACCATCGAGGTTCAGTACAGCCTACAGGAAACAAGAAGATGCCAGAACCCAAGATTTTTCTAGTACCAAACAATGAATATGAGCTTCTTACCCGAAGAACAAATGTCTGGGTTGGGCACAAACAAACACAACGCAAAGCAAAGGAGCGAGTTCTACAAACCCCAGAGAGAGAAAGACAGCGAGTGCACCTTGGACTTTGCGATCCACAACAATGCCACCCAAACAGAATATATTGTGCAGCTGCAGAGCAGAAGTAGCAAAACTAAAACATTTGTAATATCAAGAACGACGACGTTTCGGCACCCGCAGGAATCAAGTCTGATCAAAGTTTACTAATACCAAGTCGTCATTTTGTGTTTGAATCTCTCCAGCCGAGAGACTGTTTGCCTGTGTTTTTTAGGTGGGAAACTAGGGGTGTGTGAAAACGTGAGGCCGTAAGTTTACTAATATTTTTCATCATTTTTTATCAAGTTTTCCTTTTGTTTGTTTTGGGTGGAGGGGGGAAGGAGATCTGAACAGGGAATCTGTGCTGTTTCAGAAGCTGGTCGCTGAGTTTGAATTCTTTCTTGTATTTTCTTTTTTTCTCTTTTTTCTTGGCATTTCTTTGTTGGAGTTGTTAAAGAAAGAACCGCACGCAGATTACCGAAAAAAGATTTTTAACATCGCGCTGTAACCACAAAGGGTAAACGCACGTGGCTTTCTTTACCCCCTTCTATGTCAGGACTCCGTCTCCTCACGCACCCCAAGGCTAAAGTTCAAGTCTTTTTATCTTCCAGATGCACAGAGTTCCAGGTCGGATCTCAGCCGTGCATAGCATGCCGAATATCTTTAGATTATTATAAGAAAGTTAATACACAATCAAAATCCTTAAGATTATTATATTGTTTTTTTATTGATACTGTTCATTAAATAACGACCTCATAATAGTTTAGAGCATTTCCATTGAATTATCTAAATGTAAATTTAATTGTGCGTTTGGTTAATAGAGTCTTAAAATATATTATATTGGATTATATAAATGTAAAAGTGGATGACATTTTACTAAAGTAAGTTAGTGTTGTATATTAAATTTGATAGTGATAGGCCCCAACAAATATTAAGATGCTGACATAATTTACTCTCTCTTCTGTGAGAAATGTGCCACAATTTGGATGAAAATTTTCAGATGATGCATTTGTAAATTTCGGGCTGCTTATATAAGCAAAGCCACGTACAAGAATGTCAAAAATAAAGGAAAACAATTGAAATTCAAACACGTAAAATCAGAGCATGCAAAACACTTAAAAAAAATTGAGCATAACAAACAGAAATAACATGAAATAGAAAAACATGTAAAATTCTCAACTGCAACGTAAAACCCTCAACAATCCATTCCACTTCCGCATGTTAAGTCACGACCCAATCCACTCCTGCGTTCATTCTTCGTGTGCTTAATGACCCAGTCCATTGGTCTTTCACGTTCACTCTCCCAACGTTGTGGCCTATCAATACTCCCCTCATCAAGTGTATCCTTGTCCTCAAGGTCCATAATTGGAAATATTTCCAATAACTTTTTTGTCTAGCCATTTTCTGGTGGACCAAACCCATTTGAAGGTCGTTTGCTACTAGTATGGGTGTAGCTTCAAAAATACCATATTGCCGATTTCGAACAAAACATCCATCCTCAATTGGTTGCTCTTCGGTGACATTTTCACAGAAAATGTTGCTGTTGTCATTGTGTCCTTCTAGCATGAGTAGTCGTGCCCTTTGACACCGATGACTTGCATTAAAATGCTTATTACAATTAAAACATAGACTTTGAGCTCACCTCCGCTGCATTTCATCTAAAGTCAGTCAACAAACAGGAGCTGCAACTGCCGCTGGTGTTACCCGAGTTGCTGGCGGAAGAGCTAACAAGGCTTTCACTGATGGTGGAGGATGTATGAACGTCCTTTGTCTCGATAGTTGGTCATCTTTCATTCATGCTAAGTCGATGGCTTCCTTTAAGGTCTGAGACTTAAACATTCGGATACCATCGGAGATGTTCGTTTTTAAGCCACCCATAAATGTTCCCACAAGAGCTCTTTACGTCCAACCTCGTACCCGATTGCCCAAGTCCTCGGATTCCCACTGGTAATCACGTAGAGAACCATCCTGCCTTATCCTTGAAAGAGTTTCATCAAAATCTTCTCACTCCGAATGCCCAAAGTGAACCCAGAGTTCATCTTCAAAATTTTTCCATGAGAGAGCACGTCATTCTTCTTGAAATGTCCTACGGATCCACTGCCATCACTGGTTAGCCTCTCCTTCCAAGTGGTAGGAGGCCAAAGAAACTTTCTGGGCTTCGGGAGTATTCTAGAACTCAAAAAATTGGTTCACACTATTGAACCACTTCGTTGGATCATCTCCTGAGAATCAAGGAAATTCAAGCTTCTCTATTTTGGAGGATACAATATGCCACCCCCCATCGTGGCCTTCACGGTATTTTCGGCATTCAAAACACACAAAAAGGCAGAGCATAACGAATGGAAATAACATGCAACAGAAAAACACGTAAAACTCTCAACTGCAACGTAAAACTCTCAACAATCCATTCCACTTCCGCACGTTAAGCCACGGCCCACTAGTCCACTCTCATTCATTCTTCATGTGCTTAATGACCCAGTCCACTAGTCTTTCACGTCCACTCTTCCAACGTTGTGGTCTATCAGATAGTTACTGTATCATGGCCAAAATGAATAAAAAATATTTTCTTTCTTCGTTCCTACCATGATTTGTTTGCAACAAGTTTTTTAGAGCTACAATATTATTACTAATTAACATATAATCGGTACAAGGGTAAAATATAATAATTTTAAAATGATAAATTAATATTATTTTATTATTATATAAAAAATATATAGATAATTCAATATAGAGATTGGATGTAAATGAAATAGGTAAAGATAAATTCATGTCATATTAATTAAAAAATTTGAGTTTAGCTATTTTAACGAGAGTGCACTAAGAACTTAAGCGGCAAAGCTCTCCCTAGTCCCCCATCTTTGTGACGCCCCCAAATTTTGTTTGGGATAGGACGGACATTTGAAGCGTCGAGACATGCACCACAAGGTTACCTGCCCCCGTTCATGACATATAAGATGCAATATTCCTAACATGCATCTAACAATATGCAATATTCGCAGCGGATAAATTTTTTCTTTAGCAATACTATGCACCAAATTGAAAATATCTCAAATGTTTAAAACATACTTCATACATAAAAATCTATTGAACAACTAAGATCACAACACTAGTCCAAAATGGTTATGATCCAAAAAGTAGTAGAGATACAACTCAATCATACAAGTAGTAATTTACGTTAATTACTATATCAACATTTATGTCGCACCGTCACTTAGTCAACTGTGTCTAGTTGATCAGCTCCTGATTCTCCTTCAGGTCCTGTAACAAGATCTACCATTCGGGGGGAATGGTAGTTGGGACTACCAAAGTGAGATTTGATTACAAATCTCAGTAAGTTAACAAAAAACTTCCACACAAGCTAATGATGCATGGATGACAGTAAAAGCATAAATGCATAATCAAATTCATAAGTAATTAAAGCATAACTTGGAGTACAACATAGCATAATTAACATAACTTAAATTGAAACATGAACTGAACTTGATCTGAAACTTGACTTAGCATGAACTTGCTTTGAAACTTGAATTAACATGAAAAATACATACTCCACAGTTGTTGTGGCCCCATGTATTTTACGTGTAAATACATACTCCACAGTTGTTGTGGCCCCATGTATTCTACGCAAACTTGACTTAACATGAAAAATACATACTCCACAGTTGTTGTGGCCCTATGTATTATACGTATAAATACATACTCCACAGTTGTTGTGGCCCCATGTATTCTACACAAACTTGACTTAACATGAAAAATACATACTCCACAGTTGTTGTGGCCCCATGTATTCTACGTATAAATACATACTCCACAGTTGTTGTGGCCCCATGTATTCTACACAAACTTGACTTAACATGAAAAATACATACTCCATAGTTGTTGTGGCCCCATGTATTCTACGTGTAAATACATACTCCACAGTTGTTGTGGCCCCATGTATTCTACACAAACATAATGTACTCAAGATGAAACGTGACTGGAGTACAAAAGGACTAAACCCTTGACGTAACATAACGTAACTTGAACATAACTTGAAATACATGACCAACTTAAGATAGAAACATTTCGTAACATGGCATAACATATAATAGACAACATATTTAACATGACATATTTGCAACAGTGAATATTACATGACTTGACATACATGTAATAGATGGCATATTTAGCATGACGTACTTGTAATGTACAGTAATACATAACAGAATATATTATGTAACAGATAAAAATTGATGACAGAATAAATTCTGTATAATAGACAATTACGTGATAACTTGGTATGGCATGACATATATGATAACACACATACATATACTGTAGTTCTTTTACTTAGCACACATACACAGTAGACTGCTAGTAAGTTAAAAGCTAACTTACCTCGATCTCCGCGTTTCTTATAAAACTTCAAGTGCGACCACGAGGAACTGTAATTAGTGATTCTAAAAGTTAGAATTAAATCACTAAATATTTGAAATATGGAAAATACTAACTTAAAGAGTAAAATTTTCATTTTACTCTCTACATGTGGAAAAATGACCGTTTTACCCATAACTTAAGGATTTTGCATACTAACTCCAAAAGTTTCTAAAATTTACATTCCTCATGTAAATTTTGTCCTAAACTTAAATATCAACTCAGAAAAATTTAAAACAAAACACAACTATGAAGAATACACTATGGTCGAAACATCCATAGGCCATTTCCCTTTATTTTTGTTGCAATTCCTTCCAACTTCAAAACTCATGCTTAAACCAAAATTTTGCAACAAACATCTTCCAATCCTAAGTTCAAAACCATACTTAAAACATCAATTTAGAAAAAGCTAATAATCAACACCAAACTTTTTTGTAAAAAGATCCAAGCACTTGAATCACAAGTTTTGACCTTAAATCAAAACATCTCCAAGAATTTCAAAAATCAAATCTTACTTCTAACATATTCATAATATCATTCTAACATCAACCATGCTTTAAATCATCAAACTAAAGTCACCAAAATCACAAAATAACATTTGGAGTTTTTGGTTTTACACTTAGTCCAAAAATAGAAACTTTTTCCTCAACTAGTTTTGATAAATCTCTTGATCTATGACTTATAAATATATGATCTTCAAACCAAACCATTACATGGTTTAAAAAGATGTCCTAAAACATATACAAGCTTCTAATTCAAGATCACATGGTTAGAAATTAACCAAAACATAAATTTAGCCAAGAATATCCACATTTTGGCTTATCTGAATATCTCTTTGCATAAAATTTCATATCTTTGAAACTAACACCAAATATTTTCAAAATAATAATATAACATGTATATAAGATATTTAGGATCCTCCAATAAAATTATCAAAGTCATTAGAATAGGTTTAGACCACCAAAGAGTTAAACTTTCTCAAAACATAAACTGTTTTTCCTCTTCCAGTTTCTAAGTTTCTAAATCTAAGAAAATCTTTCATCAAAACCTTTAATCATGCAAAACTCCTCAACCAATAGTCATATATACATGTTAACAATACTCCATAAAACTTTTGGACCAATATCTATCCATTAGCTTGGTCAAAAACTCTAAACTATAACATATTCTCCAGTTTACCTCCCAGAATGACCTTTCTATAGTTTATATAATATTTTACAGACCAAATGATCTTCAAATGGGGTAAATAAGATATCCATGTAAACTAGACTAAAAAAGGAACAACTTATATGAAGGAGACTTTATGATAAAACACTTACAACAGCTTCGAAATTGGTGTGCAAAATACCTCCTAAAAGCTGTCCGAGAGAGAGTGTTTGATATTCTTTCAATGGAAAGTGTAAATGAAGATAATTTCGTGGGGAGAGGTGGCTGGAGATAATTATGGATGAGATATGGAAGAGATGAGACTGGAGTTGAGAGTTGAGTGTAGTTTTCTCCTACCCAAAATATCTATAAAAGATTATCTCATAATATTCTATCCAATAGTATCTACAAAAAATCAACTTAAGATATTTTTATCTAATAATATCTATAAAAATCAACTCAAAATATTTTTACCCAATAATATTCATGAAAATTACTTCAAGATATTTCTTTTTATCCAATAATATCTACAGTTTTGAACAGACGTTTTGTCTGAAAATATGAAAAAATGTTATTGCGCCATAAGACTTTAAATAACCCTTCGAGTCTAATGGCACAAACTATAATACATTTTGACACTTCTAACTATCTCCAATAATAAAAAACACACTTCTGATACCATAGTAAATAATAACACTAACTATATAGTTAGACAAAAACCTATACGATTAATGGATTCGTGAAAACTTATGGGGTTTTCACGAGGTTCCTAAAGTTAATAGAAATTTCACAATTGAATTTCTAGCGGGCTGTTACAATCTTGATTCGCTGCTCTTGGACCCTTGGTTGATATAAATATCAATGGTTAAAATAGATAATCAAATTATTCACGTCACTACAAGAAATTTAATTTTTAGGGATGAAATTAATTTCGTCTCTAAAGTACTTTTCTGAACTAAAACAAATTAGTTCGAACTTGAGATTCTGAGACGAATTAGGTCGTCTCCAAAAATCTATACCGTTCGAACTAATTAAATTTAATTCGAACAGAAAATTAATTAATTCGAATGCAATATTATTTGTTCGAATTAGTATTAACGTGTTCGAACGGTATTATTTAATTGAAAAGATATATTGTTAAAATTGTAAGAATACATATTTTTTCTATTAATTTTTTTATCATTTCCAAAGTAAATAAAAAGTTCTATATATTATATATTATGATTTACAATGAATTAAAATATTTACAAATTCATAAATAATTAATTTTATGTAATTAATTTAAAAATATTTTAGTTAACTAAATATTAATTTAAAGATAGTGTTATTTTTTCAATTATCGTGAACACTAAGTATAATGAGAAGAAATGTGTTATTAACAATAAAGAGGCTAGCAAACACTAAAAATAAAAACTATACTGCATTAATTATATTCCAAAATGAGTTAGACGTTCTATACAACATAAAAAAGTAAAAAAATTACTAACAATATTTATTTATTATATAAATCAAAATCCTCCTGTAAAGTTTGCAAGCGTCCTTCTAGGTCCTTAAGCTTCTTCATCATGGGCTGAATGAAGTCTTTCAATAAAATGTCGTGGTGGTCCGCCAATATAGCTCGTACCTCATCTAGACTAGCCCCAGCAGGGTGTCTCTCAATAGGGGCAGCAGCAGTAGAAGCCGGATCAGTAGGCCGAGGCTGATCCTGTAGGACTGGACGAGTCTTCGACAAGTGACCCTTGCTCTTACTGAATGTGATCTTGTTAACGGGTCCCATCTGTGGCGACCTCCGCTCAGTCAAAGTCACTGTAACCCCTGAATGGAGTAAGATGTTAGATATCAAAAGTGCAAATGGTAGACTACCTCCACCCGAATAGCGTGACTCTGTGCGAATGCGGAGGAAGAAATATAATGCCAGATCAATCGGCTCCCCCTGTGCTAACCGTAACAAAAATCTGGCTCGCTCGATTCCGAAATCAGTCTTGTGTTTTTTCGGATCAATGTTATACCCAACAATCAAATTAAGCATTCTGAAAAATGTTATACAGTCGGCCTGTCGGATCACTTTACTGCCATCATATGGAGGAGCCTCAGGGTCTCGCACTAGGTTACGAACCTGATCGTCTGTGAGACCATCATCAGGTACCTCATCACTGCTCTCGCTATCATCCGAGCTAGCATCCAGCTCTGTGGTCTGTACATCCGGCACTGGCGATGAGGATGCGACTGTTGTGTATTTTGTTCGAATAATTAATTATAAAAATATTTCATGTATTTTGTTTGAATAATAATTAATTATAATTTCAAACAGATATGTCTCCTAAAGGCAAAAGAACACGTGAGCCATCCCCACCACTTAGCGAATCCCCGTGTGCTTCATCTGCCAACAATGGTGGGCCACCGTCACCAAAACCAGAACAAGGTATTTTTTCAATGTATATCTTTCAAATAAGATTAATTTAATTAAAATATATTCTAAGTCATTTGTATATATAGCTGTTGTAAACCAGCGCCGAGTTAGAGGCATTACGAGGGGTGTCTGCATAGAAAAAGTAAGGAAAGTGGGTAAAATTAAAGTTGATATATCTGATGATCACATCGGTGGCTCTGGGGAATCGGCAGCTTGGCTTGCTTCTTATGTTGGTACACTTACTCGCACGTATGCACCGATGGCTACATCATCCTGGGCTAAAGTTCCCCAAGATGTGAAAGACCACATCAAAAATCGTTGTCTGGTAATAAGTTACTTTGTATAACATTTTTATTTAAATGCGAATGTTTGAAATTATACTAATTGTTTATAATTATTTGAAGGACGAGTTTGAATTAAATTTTGGTCGGCGGGAGGATCGACTAACGATTGAAGAACTCATGTCGAATGCATTTCGAAGGTACAAAGGTCGATGCCATGCACACTACCAGAAGTTCAGTACTACGACAGAGGCGCGTCAAAATCCATTCCAAGCAATGTCACCAAACGAATGGGAGAAAGTTTGTGATCTGTTTGAAGATCCTGCTTATCAGGTAATTTCGCTACTATCTTTTTTTTTTTAATAATATATAATAGATGTATTAAATAAAAATTATAATTCTTTTTTTTAGAAACTGAGTACAGTGAACAAAACAAATAGATCAAATTTAACGATACACCATCACGCGGGTTCTCGATCTTTTCATCGCTTGTCAAAAAAAATGGTTAGTTCTTATTGTCTCCAATAAATCTTAATATATACACTTTTTTCGTATAAATTATGATATTAATTTTCATTTTGCAGCAAGAAAAAAATCCTACTGATTATGATCTGACCCAATTGTATGCTAAAGCACATAAAAATCGTGATGGTGTTTGGAGCAATCCTGAGGCAGAGGCAAATTATGTAAGTTTAAGTTTATTTAATTTCATTGTCTAAATATATTTTTGTTACATATATTAATTTTAATGTTTTTCTTTTTCCAGGACAAGATGATATCTCTTAAAGACACTGTTGCGGATCCATCTGATGAATCATCTGTCAACGATGCTCAAATCTTTTCTCAAGTTCTTAGATCACGTTCTGGATATTTGAGGGGCTTAGGACGTTGCGTGAAGCCATCCTCAACATCTTCATCATCTTCTAAAGCCAGATCGAATGACGACAACACTAAAAAATTAGAGGAAGCTGCACTTGAGATAGAACGATTGAGATCGAAGGAAAAAGAGTTGTTGACCCGATTAGATCAAGTAGCAGATTTAGAAGCAAGATTAGAAGAGAGGCTACAATTAAATAACCAAAAAATATTTGAACAATTTCAATTAATGATGTCCCAAAACCCTATACCACCACCACCACCACAATCATAATTCATTTGTTTTTTTTTAATAGCCTTTAATATTTACGATGTTTGTAAACATTTGAACAATTGATGTATATAGATTACAATTTGTATTAGTATCAATTTCATTTTGTTTGATCAATGCCGTTTGAATGGTAAATTACCATTTCTGCATACATTCGAACAAAAACATATCCATTCAAACCAATAAATTCTCATTCGAACAAAAATATACCCATTCGAACTTACCGGGAAATACAATCCATGCGTTCGTTCGAACAAATAAATACTCATTCGAATAAATTCATTTCTAAAAGTCCGTTCGAACAGAAGATTTCTGTAAATAGATTATTTGTTCGAACAGTTAATATTTTTCTTCGAACTAAAGTCGCTTACGAACTTTTTTATTCGAACGGACTTGGTCAGATATGGTTATTGGTTCGAATTAACATTTCATGTTGTTCGAACAAAACTATTCCCGTTCGAACTTGATTCTGAGACGACATTTTTTTGTCTCAGAAAAAATTTCCCGTTCGAACGGTTTCGACCGGTTCCGCCCAATTTCGTCCCTAAAAATACTTTTCGGAGACGAAAATCAATTTTCGTCTCTGAAAACTTTCTGAGACAGCCTTTTTGAGACAAAATAGAGACGAAATTTTTTTGTCTCCCAAAACTTTTAGGGACAAAATTTCTATTTTTTGAGACAAAATTTTTTGTCTCAAAAAATCATATCTCTTGTAGTGCGTCATTTCACTTTCTATAACTATTTTATCTGAAATAATGTTATTTTTCATATTGAGGTTTGTTATTTTTAATCAAACTTATTAATAATAATATAACTTAATAAAAAATGATATGTACAGTCACTTTTATATATTTTTTACGTATTTCATTAATATGATTGACTCATGCGTAATTTTTTAATATAAAATAATTATTTCAGTCAATTACATCAGTAAAGTTTACAAAAAATATATAAAGGTGACTGTATATAATAAAATTTTATTTTAAATAATAATTATTTAAAATTTATTAGATAACAGAATTGACGAAGAATTATATTTTACTTTCGGTGGTACTTTGATCACTCGAATAAATCGTTCAATTACCAGTACGTACGTACAATATTTAGTTGTACGTAACTTTCACATGTGGAAAAAGAGTGAGAAGTTTTGGATTGCTGCAGGTGACTAGCTGCAGGTTGAAGATGAGTTACAATAAATACATTCAAAATAAACTTTAATAAATTATATTAAAGCCAATACTTGAATCGAAAGGTACAATAATAGCACGAAAATTGTATGCTGTACTTAATTCATTGAGTTATAATTAATCTGCCGCATGCAGTGCTTGAGATTAGGAATTAGGGTTTTGCCATATGGACTTATAAACCAGAAACCGATTGATTTCCATGATGACTGATCATGAAAGATTAAAGAGTTAACCTTTATATATAGTACACCTTACCCAGTAGAATTTAGAAGTTGCAATGAATCCAAGAGAAATTAAAATCATCATTACAATGAAAGAAAGAAAGATAAGAATGTCATGGCCCGATCCTGACCTGATCCCCAAAAATAACAAGAAACATAAGAATCATGAAAACTCGATACAGAGGTTACGGGTTTTGGATCATGATTACCTGAATGCAGCAGTTTACTATTTCTGGGTTGGTACTTTTTTTCCTAGCATTTAGCTACAGTTTCTTGCTTTTTGTTTAGTACTTTTCATGCCAACCATGATTCATTACCTGCAGTTTCTTAGTTTTTGTTTGGTAGTACTACTTCTGCACTGGCATTTGTAAATTTCGAATATAAAGACCAGACAATGAAAACGATCTCAAATTCAAAAAAGAAAGAGAAAGGGAGGGGAGGGGTCCCTTCTACAGTACCAGGCATTCATACAAATGTGTATGCCTCCCCCACCCCCACCTGTCTGCTGGTATGATTATATATACTTCACATAGCTATTTATAACAGTGAAATATTTTTCCTCAAACTTTGCTGCCAAGCACCATCGATCTGTTCATTTACCTTGTTTGTAATTACTAGCTGGTTGTGGATATGCTTTTAAGTTCATGAGCTCTAATAAAGCCATTGCAACCTAGGCCTTATGATTTACAATATTCTTCTCTTATGATCTTATCTATATATATCGTGGGTTAGATTAACTTGTTTCCCCTGATAAAGTCATGTGTCACAACTTACATTTTGTCATTGCAATTGCAAGAGTTTTCGTTACTGATCAATATTCTGGGAAGAGAAATACTTCAGTCATAAATGAGGGATTTCATATAAGTAAAGTCATAAATTAAAGTGGTTTAATCTTGTACGTTAGGTTGTAAAATTAATTTTATTAGAAAGTAAATATAATATATCATATGAAATTAAGTCAATTTGTAAGTTTAATTTTAGTAAAATCTCTTGATGGTTTGAAGCATTTCTCTTCTGAAAATTCAACACAAGTTCCCGGCCATCCATAAAAGTAGAAAAAATAGGCTTCCAGCTTTATGCAAAGTTGAATAATATGGTTGCCCGCACGTCACCTTCACAATTCCATACCCCTGTCAAGCCTAAGCTTTGGTGAGCGCAACGGTCAATTTTTATGTTCGAAACACATACGTACGGTTCCCTTGTTGTCAATAGAAATTGAGAGGACAGAGGCCTTTAGATGAGAACAAAAGCATAGGAACGAGTTGTCTAGAGACTTTTTCCCTTTTACTTTCTTCACGTCTATATCGGCAAATTATGCCCCCATGCTTTGCAAACGATTTATTCATTGTTTTGAACATATGAGATGGGCAAGCTAATTAAATTGTGCACTCGGATGGGTTTTTTTCTACTTGTCCATTTGTCCTCATTTCTTAGCCCTTAGCGTGCATTAATCATGTCATCTTTCAAACAAGTCCCAATCCAAGGGTGTTGTTCAGATTTCAATGTCACAAATGAAATAATATTGGAGGAGCATGCATGTGGAAGCCAGCCAGGATGGTTCTTCAACAATCGGTGGCTTAGGTATCCGCATTAAGCTGTGTTACATTCACATCAAGAAAACCCAATACATGATGATGTAAGACATAACAAGATTTGTATACTTTAGTTGAATATTTGGTTTTGTGATGGAAGAAAAATGATTATTTTATTAGTATTATTATTATTATTATTTTATTTGGATGTTTAAAAACTTTTGGATCGAGAGACGAAGCGAGCGGAGTATTGAGAAATAAATCCTACATTGTATATATGTTGATAAGGTCTTGGGCATGATTATAATTAAGGTTTGAGTAGACCTTTCTCTTTGAATATGTTTTATGAGATGGGTTAGGTTTATAAATTTTTTCATAATATCATAGCTTAGCACAAGACGAATGGGGTTCATGCTACTTAGCCTGTAACAAAGACAAGAAAAAAAATACTGACTTACTCATAAGGAAAGGTATTGAAGAATAAATCTCATATTAGAATAAACTTCTCTATTTAAATTTGTTTTATAAAATGAGTTAGGTTCGTATATTTCTTCACGGAGAACAAAAGATCAAGGAGATCAGGAAAAGTCAGGAGAAAGGCACCGGTGGCTGGAGGGCCAGAGCAGGGGGTTGTCGCTGTATTTCTGGGTTTGGGAATGACCGAAAAACAGAGAAGAAAGCCTGCAACAGAATTCAAGTCCCAAACTCGATAATTCTTAAGAAACAACGATCTGCATAGACTCTCTCTCTCTCTCTCTCTCTCTCTCTCTCTCTCTCTCTCTCTCTCTCCCCAACACTTTTCCTTGCCACACTACTTATCTGAAGTACCCGTGCCATCCACCGGCCACAAACATCCCCAAATATTCATTCATCCCAAAATCCACGAGAGAGAGTCGAAAAAAGGTCATGTTGTGATCTGAATCACAAGGGCTGTGATGCATGTTAGGTTTTCATTTGGTTCAGGATGACCGTTGCATGGAACGTAGGAAATGCAAGTCCAAGATAATTATTAGTCCCTAGCTAGCTTGTAAAGTCCAATATTATCAGAGAGAAAAAAAAAGAGTCAGACACATACGTTACTACGTAGCAGATCAAAGACACAAACCCAAACCAGTACTGGTTCTCTTCTTGATCAAGGTGTTCCAGATCAGTTCTCTCTTCCTAGCTTGTTCATGGAGTTTAAGAGAAGTAGCAGACCGAGGTCCATAAAAAAGCTACCTCTTTTCTACCGTCTCACCATCTTCTTCGGCCTCTCATTTGGCGTACTGTTCAGCAGCATCTGCTCCGTATCTACATCTCAAGGTAACCAAAATCCATTCTCACAAGTCTCCCATTTTCTCTTTTGGAATGAAATTCATTATCTCATCTTCATAAATTCCCACATCTTGATTCTGATAAATCTTATACCTATATTGATAATAATCCTAAGTTTATAAGTTTTCACTCAACGTTTTCGCTAACTCGATCTCATTTATGTGACTCAACTTCTTCTTTCATTTGCCAACGCAGCTAGCACATGTTCTTTGTCTGCTAAGGCTGATATGCATTTTCAGGTAGGTCGATTCATGATGTATTTTCCTTAAACTGTGCTTCTTAATTAGATTCAAGAACATGGTTCATGTTTTATCATTATTGTTTGTCCAATCAAACTATAGTCCATTCTTGTATAATGCTAGGATTGACAATGTACGTAGACATTTTTTGTTTGCTTCTTCCAACCAAAAGAATCGAGACAGGTAGAAAATCTCTCCCTCTCTCTCTCTCTCTCACACACACACACACACACACACAACTCCTGTTCAAACGAGTTGATGTGGCTAAAATGCGCCAAAATAGGTGCAGGTCTTAGAGACCTGGAGGTCTGGGACCGCTGCGGTCCCTTAACCATGACCCCTAGAGACCAGATGCCATTGTCCTGTTACGTTTGGCTAAGCGTATATCACGATCCGCGCACATTAGCACCGGCCAGCAAAAGAAAAACTGTGTTTGTCTAGCTTCTCACAAAAGTCTGGGTAACTTTCGCTTCCTGCTTTCAGCGCTTTTAAAGAGAGGTCTAGAATCCACATGCCGTAGAAAATTGACATGCATAATTCACTCCTCCATCCAGTACTGCACGTTTGAGAATTGTTTCATAAAGTTGTTCCATAAATATGATAAACATGACTAGCTAATTACAATTATGTAACAGGAACTTGAGAGAAGAGATCAGGGAGATCAGGGCATATTGGTGTCTCTGGAGGAGGGAGGAAGATCGGGGTTTTCAATGAGCATGGCGAGGAGGCTTTTGGGTGGGCCCGGGTCGTCTCCCCCACAATGCACTTCAAAGTGCGGCAGGTGCATGCCCTGCATGCCGGTCCATGTGCCCGTGCCACCCGAAATGCCGGTGACCACTGAGTATTATCCCGAAGCTTGGAGGTGCAAATGTGGCAACAAGCTGTACATGCCATGAGTTGATATTATATGCTTTGTTTTGTTTGCCTGCATTCAGCTTGCATATATATATATATATAGAAGGGGGGGGGGGGAGTTTAATGCATGCAAAATAATATTATATATTAATTAATATGATGGGTATGAAATTTAAGTAATCCGTATTTTGAAGTACTGTACGTTGACGTTGCTTATATAATTAAATTGAAAGATCAATTTTCTAAGACCAGAATTTCAAGTACGTACTAGCTACAAGAAAAATAGGCAATTGCTATAAATTGATCGCAATTGCCTGTTTTTCTTGTAGTGATATAGACTGGATCAAGATCCTGACCAACAATTCCTATATATGCCACTCGATCGATCAACGTTTAAATGTGTACTAAACGTACTATTAAGTAAAACGCTAATCCACTCTAATTCATGTAGTTGCTTGATTCAAACCATCGCCAATTAATTAGCATAGGCACGTACGTTGAATTAACACTTTGTGCATGCATGGAAGCAGCTTTAAAAGTTTCAAAGACAATACTTATATTTACAGTATCATCGCCGAAGCTTGGACCTCCTCGTGCGCATGTCAACTACGTTCTCAACAGCAATCGAAAGAAACTTAAAGCCCATCTTTGAGATAGAAAAGCCCCACCAAGAATTGCTATATTTGCTAAGATAATGCTGGTCTGCAGTACTGGGATCGCCATAAACTTGATCTTGGGCTACTTCGATGTTAGATCCTAGTGTTGAGCCTAAGGGATGTGGTATTGGAGTTGGAGTCGATTCGGATTTTTTAGGCATATGAATGTATTGAACCTAGGAATGTGGTAATGGAGTTAGAATTCGGATATTTTAGGTATTGGAGTATATTGAGCCTAAGGATGTGGTAACGGAGTTGGAGTTAATTCGGATTATTTAGGTATTGGAGTCGGAGGTTGGTATTGGACACCAACTAAATCTGAGTTAAAGTTGGAGTCGAAAAAGGCTGAATCTTGGTTGGTGCTCACCTTATAAATTGAGTCAAGTTGTACAATTTCATCATCTTCTCTTGAGAAAAACATATATATTTGTAAATATATTTAGTGATATTCTAAACTTATTATGATGTGAAAATATATCATAATATTAGCTATGAAAAAGTATTTTGTTTTGAATTTCGTTATAACTAGTAACAAATCTACGATAACTGGTGTGTTTATTATATAGTATTTACCCATAAACTTGTAAATAGCAAAATTATTCACTAAAAATTACGTAGCAATTCTTATATAAAACTTCTATATTTCTGTGTGGGAATAGGTTATGTTTTTAATTCCTTATAAGTTTTGGCAGGGATATGATTTGTGTTGTAAGTCTTGTTTGGATTTACCTCAGGAGTCTTAAAAAGTATTTAAGGCCTTGTTTGGATGGTGAGATGGTCTAGATTATCCCATCTCTTATCATCTTAACATCCAGTTATTACCACTTAAATATAAATAAATTTTAATTTCAAATGTTAACTTTCTCATCTAATTATTACAATTTTCTGAAACTTCCAAACAAGACACAAAAAATAATTCAACTTTTTTAAATACAAAAACAATAATATTTAAAAAATTATATTCTAATAATATTTTAACATCAATATTTTATTCACCTTTCTCTCTCTCATTATTCCTCAAAATCTCATAAAATATCTTAATTCAAACTATTTCACTACTATTAACAAATTAAGATAAATACTTTAACTACAAGGAGATCACACAAAACTAATCTCACAAAGTGACGTGGCTTGATATGGTACGTACGTTAGATTATAAAATTATTTTTATCATAAAGTAGATCCAATGGATCAAATAAAATCAAGTCATTTTATGGGTTTACTTTCATGTAATTACTTTGTGTCTTTAGCACTTCTCATTCACAAATTATTTCACTAATATTCATAAATTTTTCATCTCATCTCTGATTGAGCTGAAATATTGTATAGTTTAGCTATTTAAAACTAATGTATTTTAAATTCTTTGTGACACTATTATTGGTTTTAGATAGAAAAATGGTTAATAAGCATAAATACGAGTTGTGATTTTTAATTGATTGATATCATGTTTATGCTTAATTTTATAACTATGATTAATGGGATAATATTTCCTCACATATATAGTTTATTTTTGATAATCTATTTTTCTTTTAATTTATTTTTGAGTGTTATTTTTTTTTTCTTTTTTTCAGTTTAAATAAAATTCAAATGGGATTCGGTTGAAACTTTTGACTAAAAGTTGAGAAGAATGAAGAGAAGGAAGTGTACTTGGCAGCTGAAAAAAAATATACTGAAGATGACTTTTTGGTGGTGACTTTCTTATCTTGATTGTTTATAAACACATGCGATGAGGAAAATGTTTTGCGGTAGACAAATACATGCAAAGTCAAAGTCTAAAAAGGGAGCTGAAACGTGAAGGCATGTGGGCTGAAAAAAAAATTAAAAAAGAAAGAAGGGAGGTGCCGTGCATTACTTGGATTGGAGGTGAATCTATAATGAAGAGTGCCGTACTTGACTTATGGAGTTGGTGGTGATTATTTGTGAGAAGTCGGCTGGAGTGAATTGGGATTGGAGGAGTTTGGCACCGACTTGAGGCAGCTATATATATATATTGCTGGACGGAGAAGAAAATATGAGTTGGTGAGTAGTAAGGGTAGAGAACGTGAGGGAGTGAGAGGTTCCGTGCTTGGTTTGAATTGGTGCTTGATTGAATAGATGAGAGAGGAGATATCGGTGGGAAATATTCTTCAGGAGGCGGCTAGCTGGGAAAAGTGGAGTGTGAATGTAACTAGAGGCAGCTAGCTGGAGTTGTTCCAGTTTGAAGTTTCAGAGTTCGGCTATTTTTAAAGATATTTTCCTTACTATAAAAGGAGTCAGGCTGAAGGGGAGATGGAAGGAGAGAATAGACATAGAGAGAGTTAAGTGGGGGATGGTTGGAGGTTGTACATGGGATTTATTTTCTTGGTGGGAGAGAAATTAAATAGAGTGGGACGTGAAAGTCTGTAGGCGAGAGAGAATTTGAAGAGGGAAGAGCAAGTCAGTTTCTTAAGTGGGAGTGTCGGTTATTTTTATTGGTGGGAATAAATTTGTTGTGTTGTGAAAAGGAAGAGATGGAGTCAGTGAGTTGGGATCAATTAGATTGAAGGGAGTTGGCTGGAATTAATTTTGATGTGGCTGAAAGTGTAGGGAAAATGCCGTGCTTGGGTTTGAGTGGAGGGTTGGTTGCTTTTATTGGTTAATTATCTTAGAAGAAGAGAGTCGGTGAGAGGGGATTAGCTGGAGTTAAAGGGAGTCGGCTGGAATTATTTTTCTTGGAGGTGTGTAGGTCGGTTGGATGTAAGTGAGGTGCAGGCGAGAGATGATTGAAGGAGTGAAAGGAGTGAGTCGGTTGAAGGGAACTGGAGTGATTTAATTGGCTATTTTGATAAGAGAGGGAGCTGAGGGAGTGTTGGTAGGAATTGAAGATTTTTAGTGTGGGGGTGACGTCTTGCATGCATTCTTCGTCCAGATTATTTTGGAGTCGACGTGAAGCAGTTTTCTTCTATTTTAGATTTATCTGTTTTAGTTTTCAGTTTTACGGTTTTAATCATTGATAGACTATTACTTTTCGGATTTGATTTTTATTTTGTAGTTTTTACTTTCATTTCAGATCTTGTGATTTATTCATTCAGCATATTTTATTTTCTTGACATTTTCTTAGTTGTTTTCAGATTAGTTATTTCCGTGGTTCATTGTAATAATATATGTTTGGCTAAATTTTCATACTAAGGTTAGATGTGAAGTTTAATGATTTAAATATTGTTTTCGAATCCACGTAAAATTTATTTTGCGAGCTTGATTGATTGAAGGATTTTATTATTGAATATTTTGATTATCTATATACTCATCTTGATTTATTGTGATTTTCGAATACAGTGAATGCTTGAAGAATCCCTGTGATATTCAAATAGATTTATAAATGTTTCAATCATCAATCGTTCACGCTCAATCATAAGCGACTATTTTTCTTGATCTTAAATGCTAAATCTTCCAATTAAACGGAATTATTATTCTAGTTTAATTGAAGTAAATCGATCGGAAACAATATCATAAATTATTAGACGGATCCTCGAAACCTTAGTTTTTCTCCATATTAATTCATTTTATCATTTTAGTTTGATTCAGTTATTTTATCAATCTTCATTTGATTGCACGTTTCTTTTAGTAATTTCGTTTCATTCTCTAAATTTATTTTCTTTATCACAAAAGTCAATCCTTGTGGATTCGATCCTGTAAGATACTACAATACATGTATACTTACAGGTAAAACTGCACTAAATTTTTAGTTCATTAATTTGAATCAAAGTTTAGGCGCAACAATCTCAATATTCAAATGAGAGCTAAATAACCTTAAAAAGTTAAAAGCTATTTAATGGTAAAATTAAGTTGTTTAGATATTACATATTAAAGTATTTTTTAATCTCAAAGAAATTCAAAGTACGTTTAATAAAAAACTTAAATGATTTTTTTTAGATAATGCAGAGCGTAGTTCCAATTTTAAAAAGATTTTCAATGGCGAAAATACCCATATAACTTGATAATTATAATTTTCAAACTTTCAAGTATATGGTTATAATCTTTTTAAAAATCAAATGATATTTTATGTCATTTTTACCTTAAAAATACATTTTTTTTTAATTTGTTTCCAAATAAATATAATATGTTTAAAAGTGTTTTAAACATATGATTACCAAAAAATAAATAACGTTTTAATAGTAGAACTTATTATTTAAGCTATAAGTTATAAGTTCTAAAATTATAACCTATATTCCGACCGCACTCTCAAACATGTGGTCTCTATGTAATTAACAAACCACAATTCAAAACTTGCAGACAAATATAACCTACGAGACTTAATATAGGACATTGTTGAGGGTGGAGACTGGTTTTAGAATTGAAAAATCGAGAAATAGAGAGTTCGCTTGACTTCGTGCAACCTGGCCCTCGAGCAAATCTCAACTCACGAGTTCGCTCGAGCTGCGCTCGACAATGGATTCAAGCGAGACTTAACCTATGAGTTCACACAAAGCTCGCGCAGTAGTGGGCTCAAGCGAGACACAAATCCTAATATTCGCTCGAGTCACACTCGACACTCCGCTCAAGCCAATGTTTATTGGTTGTTTGCTTAAGGTGCACTCGATACATCACTTGAGTGAAAGACATAATTTTTCTGGATTAGGGTTTCTAGCGCCGTTTAGTATAAATATGTAATGTTTGACTCGTTTTGATGATTTTTAGCATATTTTGAGTGGGAACAATTGTCAAGTGAATACATATTGTGTGAGAAAACAAAAAGCTCTAGAAAGTGTAAGTTGAGATAAAATGATTGTAATCTTCTCTGGCTAATAAGATTTCTACAACTCTGTAGACGAAGACAATTTGCCGAACCACATATATTGTGTGTTGTGTGCTTGATCGTGTGCATGTTTTTACTTTGTTAGCCATCGTGTGTGTGTGTGTGTGTTTTGTACAACAAACATGCCTTACGAAGGTTACTTTTATTTGTTTTGAGTTTGATGTCGGGAACTTTGATGTAGGCACTTAAGAATTGAGGAGTTCTTGATGATTTTATGGTTAATTGAAGATATCATATAGAGAAGTTAATTATCCATGTTTTCTGATTTTATTTCGATATGTTAATTGTGTCGTTTTAAGATGGAGATACAATTCAACCACTTGCGAATTGAAAACTTGTGGTACAAAACTCATGTTCTTTTGTCGTTCTCATAAAAGAAAAAGATTGTATTGTTTGCTTTGGTCGGGATATTGGCTTTATAAGATTATCTCAATCTTTTTTCCTTTAGCAAGATACGTTTGAAACCGGAAGATACTGACATTGTCATGCATGTGTTTGGCTTTTAATTTGAACCACGAGAATTATCCAATGGGTTGGTCAAATATATATATATATATATATATAATCTGAGACTGAGAAAGGTTGTGACTGGTTATATATATTTGTTTGATCATTAGATCTCAATCTCTCTCTTACCATTTTCCATCCAAGAACACACCGATTTTGGCATGAACTTTTTACTTTTGAAGTACGAGAATATTGAAAGCATCAGTTCGCCAAAAAAAAAAAAAAAAAAAGGACAAAAAGATGAAAAGAACGTTTTGCGGAACAAGGACGTAGTTAATTAGGAGCTTATCATTTAGTATTGGATTACCCCGTACTCGTCATATTTATCATTGACTATATATCGTGACAGTGTTCTGATCTTGAAGTCCACAACCCAATTTATTTCTTTGGACTTTCGTGCCTGTGTCGCTTTCCAGTCTCACCCATAAAGATTGCGAATGATAGGGATTTCCTCCCTTTCTTGGCCACATACTGGGGAGGGGGGGTGAATTTCCACGAACCGTGCCTGGTTCAAACCCAGCCATGCGTTTGTTTCCCATGGCCATGCATTTACATTTGAAATTCAAAAGATGTGAAACTCATTCGAAATTCAAAACATCAGAAACCCATCTGAAATTCAAAGTACCAGCCATATGTATATGCATTTAATAAACTCGTGCATGGGACAACTCATTGCATCTTTTCATGAAGACATAGATATGTGGACCTGTGGTTGTTTTTCGTCCATGAATGGTAGCTAAAGAAAGTTGGATGAAAGTACCGTTTAAGTTATATATTTCTTACCATCACTTTAGTTCTCGCTCTCGTGATCACTCGTAGGTGAGAGGACGTTCTACAGACCTGATATTTATAGTTTTAGGTCTAATTTAGCCTGGTTGAGATGTCATAGTAATCTCAATTTATCTCATTTAATTATTATAATTTATTTAAAATTTATATATAAAATATAATAAATAATTTAATTTTTTTAAATTTTAAAATAATAATAATATTAAAAAATAATAATTTATTCAACTTCTAACTTTTATCTTATCTTAACTCACCATCCAAACAGTATCTTATGGCTTAGTTTCACATATATCAATTCATCTCAAAATTTAAACACTATTTAAATATAAATATTTTTCAATTTTAAATTCTCACTCAATCGCTCTATCAATTCAGTTATTGGCTGAGAAAGGTTTTTTTTTTTTTACTTTTTTATCTAATCATTATTTAATCATTACAACATTTTCAAATTTCTAAACAAAATATAAAAAATAATTCTTTTTTTTTCAACTTCTAAAAAAATATAATATTAAAAAATTATATTATACCAATATTGTTTTTTAATTCTTTTTCTCTTTTCTTTCTTAAAACTCTAGAAAAAATTTTAACTTAAATCATTTCACTATTATTTACAGATTATTTATTTTATCCTATCTCATACTTCTAACCAAACGAAGCTCTATTTAGAGTGCACAAATCCCATATATTTCTTTAAAAATTTTAGATAAATAGAAAATTCAGATTAGTTTTTTTTAATAGTAAACTTATATTTTTTTTTAAATGAGTGCATGAGATTTATTAAATTCTAATATTATATCTAGAAAAATTTTATGCGCAGTTATTTTTGTACAGTCTACTGATATAATTGGTTACGTTATTTTTTTTAACATAAAATAACTATTTTGGCTAATTATATTAGTGGAGTGTGTAAAAAATATGTAAAAGTAATTATATATAGCAGAATTCACAAAAATATTTTAAAGTAAAATCTCGTTGGAATATAATTTTTTAATATTATATTTTTTTAGAATTTGAAGAAATTGAATTAATTTTTATACTTTGTTTGAAAGTTTAAAAAAAATTGTAATAATCAAATAATAATTAAATGAAAGAAGTTAAAAATTATTTATATTTAAATAATATTTAAATATTGAAATGAGTTGAAATATCTCAAATTAAACTAAGGAGGTTGGTTTGAGAGGTGAAATATTATTTATTATTTTATTATTATTATTATTTATATACTTTTTACTATTTATATGAGAACTATTATAAATACAAAGAAATTATTACAAAATAAATTTATAAACTGATGTGAATTCAAGGAATTCGTTAGATCTGTTTTGTAATAAAAATAATTTTATAATTTGACGTATAATATCAAATCGCATCAATTTATGAATTTACTTATATATAATTTTTTTGTTATTAAAATATTTTTTATTTTATATTACTATTTATTACTATTTAATAGTTTTCATTATTTTTAATTTTTTATTATTATTTACAAAAATATCTAATTTTACCTTACTATTCAAATACTACCTCACTATAAATATCATATCTCGAAAATATCTAACGTACGAGTGAACACGAGGACGAGAACTAAATAAATGGTAAGAAATAACTTGAACGGTACTTTCATCCAACTTTCTTCAGCTACCATTCATGGACGGAAAACAACTACAGGTCCAGATATAAATGTCTTCATGAAAAAGATCCAACGAGTTGGTCCCATGCACGAGTTTATTAAATGCATACACATATGGCTGACACTTTGAATACCAGATGGGTTTCTGCGTGGTAAGTTTGAAAAAAAAATGGCAAAACATTCTCTCTCTCTCTCTCTCTCTAAAAAGATGTCAAAATATTACACATAAAATTTTTTTTTTATTTTTTTCCATCCTTATTTAAAACTCTATAAAATATTTTAATTTAAATTATTTTATTACTATTTATATATTTATTATCTCATTTCATCTTATATATATAACCAAACGAGATTTTAAAATGTACAAATCACGTGTATTATTTTTGAAAAGAATATATAAATATAAAATTTATATTAAAAATTAATTTTAAATTGTGAACTTTATTTTTTTTAAAGTGAGTGCATAAGGCTTTCACATCTTACTATTATACCTAACATTACTCTATTAATATATATTACATTTTGCCTTTTTTTTAAACTGACTATTCAGAATATTGTAAAAAGAAAATAATAGTATAACTACTAAATACTAAATACGACCACTAAATGTGTCAATTAATATTTTTTTATTTTTTTAATAAATAAGAAAGTAACTATTAGTAAATTTATTATTTTTGTTTCTCTTAATGATTTAGGATGTTAAAAAATATTTAAAGAAAAAGAAATAAAAGAAAAACTTATTTATATTAATGTTCATATTTAGTAGGCATATTTAATAAGATATTGTAAAATTTTCATTTCGGTGCGCGCGGGTATAGAGAATACTTGAGGATTGTTTGGATAGTAAGATGAGATGTGATAGTTTTATGTAAAAATTGAATAAAATATTTTTAAAAATTTATTTTTTAATATTATTATTTTTTTAAGATTTAAAAAAGTTGAATTGTTTATTATCTTTTATGTAAAAATTTAATAAAATTATAATAATAAAATAAGATGAGATAAGATAATTTTTCAATCCAAACTAACCTTAATTTCTCGATAAGTAATTAGTTAGATTGCAATATTATTCATATTGGATAGTGCTATTTCCAAACCATTGAAAGCTCTCGCCAACACAATTTTAAGTATTTTTTATTTTTATTTTTATAAATGCTTTTTTAATATATATTTTTAAAACTCACAACACCATTATAAAATATTTCTTTAATGGCGAAGTTAAAAAATAAAATAATTCCCAGAGGCCCAGCGGTAGCTAGATTATTCTATTCATATATACATGTCAAATCATAAATGGGAGATTCTAGACGTGTTTTATTCCTGATCAAGTAACGTACGTACCTAGCTGTACTAATTAATTACAACGTTTATCTCACGGCCGACGTTGTAGCAGTCCTTCAATTTTGGCAACCCGAGACATTATAGGTTCAACAGGTTGGTAAGCTATTTTTTCCACCTGAATTCAGACGTGACATTATCAAGCTTATAAAAATAATGTTTCTGACTTTTTTGCTTCGATTAACTATACATTTATACAAAATAATGGCGCTACTCCTACAGAGGGAGTTCACCGAAACACTCACAGAAGAGTTAAAATTCTTTTATTTTCATTTTTAAAATATTTTTTTAAATTCATTAAATATTTTTAAAAAATAAAAATCAGAAATTTAATAAAAAATATTTACTTAACTGTTAAGTAAATAAAATAAAAATAAAAAATACAAACCTACAGTCGATGGCCACCTTCTTGCGAGAAGCAATTCCCTTGCTATATATGTCAAAGAATAGTAGAATACCCTTTATGCCAACTCATACTTTTGAACGTTTTGACCCATGTTTAGGAAATTACAACCAAGAAACACGTCTTCTAATTCAGGAGTTCAACTTTCAGTCGTGATCGGCACCGGCGCTGCACAAAGTCGGCGTAGAACCGCGGACGGCACCGTGGTTGCCGTGCAAAACACCCCATGTGGGACCGATAATAACACGTGCAATCACAGCCTGTCGTCGGCCTCACTGTTCCACTTATAATCCGACGCGTTGAGTGAATCGTAGCCGTTCAATTATTTTTTGGGAATAATTTAAAAGAGAAGGAGAGAAACGGCCGAGAAAAAGGGGTAGTTTGTACAGTCTATTCTCATCAGGGCCTTTATTATATTCCTTGATGATGCGTTCCCTTTGAAAGTTTCCTAATTACAACACACTCTTAAAACCTTCACCGCCAAATTCGGATTTCAATCTCTCTATCTCTCTCTAATCTTCTCCAATCAGAACAACAAAAAAACAAAAAACATTCTCTGTAAATCATAGTCCTAGCTAGGTCCTTTTTTCGTTTTGTTTTTCTGTTTGGCAAACACTCGCTCTCCACCAAGAGCGCTACGTTTATTTGTTTGATAATATTCTGATCGAATTTTAGATTCGATCTCTGGCCTTTTTCTCATGCCAGAGATCGAGAATGTTGCCGAGACCACCCACAAAAATGCCTTGTTCGGAAAATACGAGGTGGGCAAGCTCCTTGGGTGCGGAGCATTCGCCAAGGTCTACCACGCGCGGAATGTCCAGACCGGCCAGAGCGTGGCCGTCAAGGTCATCAGCAAGAAGAAGATCTCTGCCTCCGGCACCGGCAACTTGGTGTCCAACATCAAGCGCGAGATCTCCATTATGCGCAGGCTCAACCACCGCCACATCGTGAACCTCCACGAAGTCCTCGCCACCAAGACCAAGATCTACGTCGTCATGGAATTCGTCAAGGGCGGCGAGCTCTTCGCCAAGGTCGCCAAGGCCCGCTTCAGCGAAGATCTCAGCCGCAGGTACTTCCAGCAGCTTATCTCCGCCGTCGGGTACTGCCACTTTCGCGGGGTCTTCCACCGTGACCTGAAGCCGGAGAACCTCCTTGTCGACGAGAACGGTAACCTCAAAGTCTCTGACTTCGGGCTCAGCGCCGTGACAGACCAGATCCGACACGACGGGCTGTTGCACACGCTGTGCGGTACGCCGGCATACGTGGCGCCGGAGATCCTAACGAAGAAAGGCTATGACGGTGCCAAGGTGGACGTATGGTCATGCGGCGTGGTACTTTACGTTCTAAACGCCGGTTACTTGCCATTCAACGACCCGAACCTCATGTCCATGTACAAGAAGATTTACAAGGGAGAGTATCGGTGCCCGAAGTATTTTTCTTCTGAACTCAAACGGTTCTTGTCTCGGCTTCTCGACACGAACCCAGAGACGAGGATCACCGTTGATGGGATCCTGAGAGACCCTTGGTTCAAGAAGGGTTACAAGGAGGTGAATTTCTACGAGGAAGCATACAAGGTCGAGAAAGAGGAGGAGCCCACGGTTAAACAGTTTAATGCCTTTGATCTCATATCCTTCTCGTCCGGTTTGAACCTGTCCGGCTTGTTCGAGGACTCATGCAACCCGGCGGACGACGGAGAGAGATTCATATCGGCCGAGCCGCCTGAGAAGATCGTCGAGAAAATCGAGGAATTCGCTAAAGCCAACGAGAATAACTCGAGGGTGAGGTGGAAGAAGGAATGGGGCGTGGAACTGGAAGGGCGGAACGGTAACGTCGCTATCGGGGTGGATATTTACCAGTTAACAGACGGTCTGGTAGTGGTGGAGGCTAAGAGGAAAGATGGGGACGCCGGTTCCTTCAAAGACATGTGGAAGAACAAGCTCAGGCCTCTGCTAATCAGTGGCCAAACCTCTCAACCATGAATTCAAAATTGAAAATTGAAAAAAAAAACAAAAAAAAGAAAAACCAAAAATGCAAAAGTGGTTGGAAAAAAAATTCAGTTGGTGGTGTGCTAGCTGTTGTTGTTAAACATAATTATAATACTAGAGGAATGCTTATTATTATGGTCTATGTGGTGTTTGTTTCTTGTTTGCTTGTGAATTTTTGCTTTGGAATAAAGATGGCCAAGGGTAAAGGGCGTTTCCTTTAGTTAAAATTCTTGGTTTTGCTATCCAAGCTTCAATGTAAATTATATCCAAGAGTTCTAGGGTTTGTAGCTTCTTCTTCTTCTCCTCCTCCTCCATTTCTGTGTTTTTTTCCCCTTTTTGTATATCCTTTTGTACATATGGACGACAAAAATGGATTCACCACAGAATTCTTAATTACATGTCTACTTGTTATTCTGTTTTACATTCTGAAATTCATTTTTTTCAATCCAAAAAGTGGGCTTGGCTTGGCTCCCGGAGATCACGAAGGCACGGTACTGCTGAATCTGCAAGAGATCAAGAAGGATTCGGAATCGGGATTCCCCTGATCTATTATCTTTATCTTCAACTACGTACACTCTCTGATCTTTATAAACCCTAATTTTTCAGAAAAAACTCGTGTCATTAACAAGAGGTACATATCATCACATGTTTCAGTGGGGACGAGTACTCGAGTCTCGATCCGGCCATAGACTTCTAATTTGGTTTCCTTCGTGTATAAGATATGTTGTGTGAATTTTACTAACTAAAAGAGCCAATACAAACAGACAAAAGACAAAAGAAAAAAAAAAAAAGAAAAAAAAAAAAACGAACACAAAAAACTTAGGAAGAAAATTTTGTATGTACCGCATGCTGTCACCAACAGCCACGGGTCGAGCATTGATTATGAAAATGATCGCTACATTTTCTGGGAAGACCAGCTGTCTATTTTCACTGACTGCAATTCACTGTAAACACATGAAAACCATCCTGCTGGGATCTACTTACAATGATCTCAATCCATGAAAACAGTCATTTAAAGCTAGCGGATCTAGCAAAAGTTAATGTTCTTTCTCGTCTGTGTTTTATGATCATTCTTTCCCATAATTTTTATTTTTATTTCTACATGTCATAGAAATTACAATTTTTTCATATAGACCTGCATCTCAGACATCTGGTTGGATGCAGGGAAAAAAAAAAAGAGGGTGGGCCGAGTGGGTGGGTGGATCTGCGGATAAAAAGTTAAATCATGGTCAGCATTATTTTTTTCTTGATTTAATTATGGCAAGTATTATATGTGTGGGGACAAAATTAGCATCAACATGACCAGTGTGTGCCCCACACCACGCTTTTGTGAAGTAGACTTCTCATTCATTTATAAATCATCAATAATTATAGATAAGCTTTGGCGTTAAACATGGTGTAATTTTTTCTTTTACGTAAAGTTTTACATCATGTAATTTTATTCTTTTCACACAGAGAATTACACTTTTCACCTTTCAAAGTACACTCTCGACACCCCATATATTTTTCAATCGAGTTATTTTGTTCATAAATAGAACATACTATCTACCTAACTTAAATATTAAAATTTAATTTTTAATTTTTAAATTAAATTATATCATATAAATATTTTATTAAGTGTTACTTGTAAATAGATCGGTTTAGTCTAGGGGGTGATGGACCCATCATTTTTCGTGGACCGAACATCGATAGGGATCGGACCGGACTGAATTGATAGAAATTGATTCGGTCCAGTCTAATTATTATTTTTATTTACTTTTTATTTTTTCAAATAAATTAATTTAAAATTTTATTTAAATTACTAAATTAAAATTAAGTAAATTATTAATATAAATTATGTAACTAATTTATTAAAAAATTATTTTATATGGTCAATAGTTATAAATTATATGAAAATATAATCATTAACTTAAATAATTATTATATAAAAATAATATATTAAATTATTAAAAATATTTTAAAATATAAAGGAGTTCAATTTTGTCAGATTCGGCCCGGTCTAAAATTTAAAGACCCCCAGAAACGGATTGAATGGTTTTGGTGCACAATTTAGGAGAATGAAATTGACCGGTCTAAAGTTCGGTCCAAACGAATTGGTCCGATCAATTTTTCTGATCAGGACCAACCAGTTTACACCTTAGTTAGAAATAGAATTTTTTGTATTTTTAATCGGCACGTGATGATAACCTGACCAATTACGAGCGGGACCCATACAAACCCAAAACAAAGGGACGGTGAGGCTTTATGGGCCATTGATATCAACCTGAAGCTTTCAAAACAATTGAGAAAATATATGGGCCGAGCGTATTTGATTAACCGATGCTTTCAAGACGAAGCCGGATCCAATGGTCCATTCGGCTGATACGATGATATCGGCCCAAGTCCCACTCTCCGATGAATAGCTGTACGTTTTCTTTTGAGTTTGAGAGTTGCAGAGTAGGGCAAGCACTGCGGACACAAATGGAGGGCGGCAAACGTAGCATTTGATTCGTTTTTTTATTGGGTAAGGTATGTTTATTGTAATTTTCAGGTTTTCTGCTCTTCTTCGAACTGTATGAAACTTGCTTGTTAGATTGAAGAAAATGACTTTGGGAGTTTGAGACAATCTCAAGCGTTTTCATTTGTATGCATGTGTTTTGTTTTAACTTCTTATTCGTTATGTTCTTAGCTGTTTGTTTGCTGGGAAAGTTGTAAAAACTCCGCTATCTGACTGCATTCCACTCTCCTTTCTAAAAGACCACAGACAAAGTCACAAACTCAGCCCCCTGTCACGGAATGGCTTCTCTCTCCCGCTCTTTCTCCTCTCCGCAGATTCTCCATTTCCCTTTCCTCCCGCAACATTCCCTCCTGCTTGCTCCGAGCTGCTCTCCTCTGGTTCCTACCACCTCGTTCGGCTTTTGGCACGCTGCCCGTCTGAACCTCAAACAGGTTCTCCTGCCAATGGAGCAGCCCCGAACAGAGTCCCAGATTTTCTAGGGTTTGAGCGCAATACTCAGCGCTAGTTCTTTTTTCCTTTCTTATTTTTATTTTAATGTCATCAATGTTCCTCGTTGTTGGCTTTTGTTTTGATCACTTGGTTCAATTGGGTTTGTGAGACTTTTGCTTTTTTTCGTGATAATGTTAGTTCTATTTCATTTGTGGTACTGGGCCGATTTGAGATGTCAGAATTTCGAGGTTTATGGTTGATTTGATAATTGGGGATTAAATTTAATCAAGATTGTAAGGTGAAGGTTGAACTTTGATTCGCTTCGATTCTTTTTTTCTTTTTCTTTTTTGGTTTGATTTCGCTCCGATTCTGAAGAGGCTAAATGGAGCTCGAGTCAAACCAAGCCAGAGTGAAAATGCAACTCCGATTCCATTCTGACTCTGTTGGAGTTGGAGTTTGGCCCTAATCAAATGGTGATTCAGTAACCTAGTTTGGATGTAAATGCAAATGTTTTTTCATTCCAATTAAAAATCATAAACAAACGTTAATATTATTTTGGTATTTAAAGTCTGGTGGGTCAAATGGTTGCCTTATGCTTAGCTGAGCTGAGGTTCTCTGCTTCCTCAGGTTCAAAAAATTGAATAATAACAAGGTTAACATTTGTTGTCCAATTTTTCAGGTGGAGTTCTAAAGTTCACACCGGAAGGAAATCTTCCTTCTGACATATGTGGTTTTTAGAACTTTTTTTTTGTTTCCAGGGATCTGGGGGTGTGGTATTGGGGTATTAGACTGTGATAGAGAATGTCTGGAGAGTCAAACTTAAGGTATAGGCTCAATAAGAGACTCAAACTTGCAAGTAGGCGGTCTAAGAATTCTAAGGATGAAAATAAAAAGTTTGAAAGTACACTTAGTAATGATGGGAAGGGAAAGCTTAAACCTATGAGTTTTGATAGGAAAACAAAGAGAATCTATGCGGAGCATGGTGGTACAAATGAGGAGGTAACTTCCTCTGGAAATGCAAAGGCACCCAATAGAAAGATTTCCTTTAAAAAAGGACAGAATCAGGTGAAAGATGATGTTAAGGCACAAACAAACAAGAAGAAATCTCCTCGCTCCATATGGGTTTCAAGTAAAATAGAGAATTCTACTACTGAAACTAAACAATCTTATCGTAAACTCAAAGATGCAGCGGAAAGAGCTCGGGCGTCTAATAGAACTAATGCAAAGGAGGTTGATGAAATGGATGTTGGTGGTACTGGTTTATTGAAGAAACGTTCTAAAGGTAAACTGAAGGATACAGTGGACAGTGCCTGGGCTTCTAATAGAACCAAAACAAAGGGCATTGATGAATTTGACGTTGGTGGAACCGGTTCATTGAAGAAACCTTCCAAAATCAAATCTGATAAAATGAAACGGCTGGATCAGTGTCAGGAGAAATCCCCATATGTATCTATTTCAAAATCTGCCAAGAAAAATGTTCGAGGAAGGCGAGCATTGGATGATGATTCAGAAGTACTAGATGATCAGCCAAAGAGGAAGAAGCGAGTAATTCGAATAGATCGGCATGATACCTCAAATAAACGGCTAGATGATGGCATTGTTATTAATAGTAAGTATTTATCAGTGTATTCTGTTTGTAATGCTGTGCTCTTTGTTACAAACTTCAATTTTTTAAAATTTATTTACTGTTTTCTAAGCTGACCTTGAACTTACCAGCTTGAAAGTGATCTGGGTTTGCAATTAGTTTCTTCTTATTTATTGTTAAATAAAATGGATAATTGAATTTTTTTTCTCTGAAAAATAATTTTTTAATTGCCTTGCAGAAAGCGCCAAAGAGAAGGAAAAAGATTTGGAGAAGAAAAATGAAATGTCGAGGAATGCACAATTCCGGGCAATACAACCAAGTCCCTCAATCCTGACCTATGTGGAAGATAACGTAATTTGCATGAGCAGGGACTTGTGATGTTAGAGCTATATTGTTTTGAGTAATTCTGTTTCTTTAATTATAATTTCCTGCATCATGATTCCTTTTAATTTCATTCACAGTTGTTGGGCCGTCGACGCTTGATTGAGCTGCGGAGGGCTGGCTATAACATTGAGCTTTCTGCCCCATTAGATAATATTCCATTTTCTACCAGCTCTGAAAGGGAGCGTATTGAAGATTCTGTATGTTTATAAATTATGCAGTGAAATAGTGTGTTTGATATTCACATAGTGCTGTATACTTAACTCCATATCAGTCTTGTGATTGGTTCAATAAGAAGATAGATTCCATTTACTGTGTGCTTCTCTTTCTGTTCATTTCTTTACCTATGATGGTGTTAACATTTTTGTGCAGGCATTTAGGAATAAATTGACTTTTTTTGCTGCTGCGAAGAGCTCATCATCATTTCCTCCTCCCGAACTCCCAGAGATTGCATTTGCTGGTAAATATTTCGAATTCTCACCCTCCTTCTATGCTAGTTATTTTAATTACAGCTGCGTTCCTTTATTGCTATCACTCAGTAGCTATTCTCCTTTCAACTTGGATAAAGATTTCATAATCTGCAATCTGTTCAATTTGCCATTATTCCAAGGTGAATGCATAAATTAATGGTTTCAATTTAGGTCATACATTGGCAAGGATGTAATGTAAATGTAGTAGCACATTATGCCCTCAATAAACCGAGAGCAGATTTTTGTTATGGCCTGAAATTACAGCCTTTTGGCAAAAGGAAGGATACCCTTTTTGGTCTACTTACTAGTTAGCCTAAACAAATTGGTTGATTTCTTTTGTGGAAGAGATTTTCCTTTCTGGCCTGTTGTACATAGTTCTCAAACTCTTTTTGTATGGTAAACGATTTTATTAATATTAATCCAAATAGGCATAGACAGTGTGACTCGGTTCTCATATTAATTTCTGAAATGATTTTTTAGATTGCTTTCTTTGGTGCTTACTGATACATATATATATATGCTTAGAAGGTTTAGTTCTTTTATATTTTCGTAGATTTGAACATTTTGAGAATGAGGCAATGAAAGACATCAAATACGTTTTATTGCCCTTACTAGGAAGGTCAAATGTTGGGAAGTCGTCGCTACTTAATGCCCTTACTAGACAATGGGGTATTGTTCGGACATCCGATAAGCCTGGCCTTACTCAGGTGCTATACTTTTCTTAGAACTGCGAGTTTCAGTATCTGCTGGACTTGTTTATTAATGACAATGGTTCTTCTGTAGACTATTAATTTCTTCAATTTGGGGTCAAAGCTCTGCTTGGTTGATTTGCCTGGATATGGCTTTGCTTATGCAAAAGAAGAAGTTAAGGACGCTTGGGAGGAGCTTGTAAGTATGCAAACAGAAATGCACCTTTTCTTGTGTAGCTGCTTTCTATAGCCTATTCTGGAAACAAACAACTGAGACCATGACATTGACATTCCCCAAGATGCTGATCAACAGGATACCATGTCCTGTGCATGCGATTCATCTGTAATTCACCTATGATCAGTTTGGGTTCTCAAACAACTAAAACACATGCCAATTTCTTTTTGCTGGGTCACTGGCTAAGATCTGGACAAAGTTTATTTTGGTAATGTTGGGACAACTATTAAAGAATTAAGTTGCTATTTTGAAGCAATTTTGGGAAGCATGGAGAGTAGTTAAGCTCCATTAATGGATGCAATTCAATCAACCTGATAATTGTATTAATTTCTTGTGAGTTTTAAAATCGGAAGTTGAGGTAGTTGTCGGTGTGAGAAGTGGCAAATTGGGTTGATGATCTGGATTACTTCCGTATAAGTCCTGCATTCTTTTGATGTATAAAAAAGTGGGTTCTTATTGTTACATGTACCTATGAACTGTTTGCTCAAAATCTTTTAATCTGTAGGTAAAGGAGTATGTTTCCACAAGAGTTGGTCTGAAACGGGTATGCCTACTTATTGATACAAAATGGGGTATGAAGCCAAGGGATCATGAACTCATCAATTTGATGGAAAGGTGCTTTGCAATTGATTTCCCTTGAGAGTTAAATTTTTGGTACTTTGCAATTGATTTCCCTTAAGAGGTAAATTTTTGGAATATATACTCATATGCTATGATCGAGGCGTGTAAATTGGAGACCCATATTATAATAAGAAACCAGCCTGTTCTGTTAACAGGATATTCAAGGCACATACACGAGTAATACCTTTTTTTTTCACTGATCCCACTTGGGTTGTGGCAGTCTGTTTTCCACATATATGTTTTGAGTCTATTTAAAATGTCTTTTAGTACCCATACCTGTGGTGCATACCATTTGTTACATGTGCATTGGGTGGGGGCCATTGTTTGTAATGGACTAAATATCCATGACTTTTTTCTCTCAGTTGTAAATTCTAGTTAGGTACTTCTCATGTATACTTCCCGTGTACTTGGGCTTTGCCTATTATTATGAATAAAACTTCTTGATTACCAATCAAAAAAAAAAAAATATATATATATATATATATAGCTAACCACCTCAAGTTGATGGTATGGGTTGGCGAATAGTGATCTGATCCAGCCTAAAACCTCTTGAGGTGGTATGCTATTCCCACATTGGTCTTCTGCATCTTCATTGTCTGTATATGTATATGTACAGGAAATTACCTATGAGGAAAAAAGTATAGGTATAGGAAACGATAGTCCTGCTAGAAGTGGCATGTACTTAACTTTTATGCTCTTCAATATCTCTCTTTACAGATCCCAGACTAAATATCAGATTGTATTAACCAAGACGGATATGATTTTCCCTATTGATGTGGCTCGCCATGCGATGCAAATTGAAGAGGTGAGTGTTGCACAAGTTTGGTGACATTTTTATTAAAATGTACCTCTGCCTCCAGTATGACTAACATGTCTCTAAATACGATTTGGTTTTATGCAGAGTCTCAAGGCAAATAAGTCTGTAGTTCAACCTTTGGTATGAAAGCACAACTTCATTTGATTGATTGAATCACTCAATATTATACACTTAATAAATTTTTATCTTTGTTCGAAGAGAGCTAAGTACTTTGAAAATGGTTTGAACTTCAGATGATGGTAAGCTCAAAATCTGGAGCTGGTATCCGGAGTTTAAGGACGGTGCTTTCTAAGATTGCAAGGTTTGTCAAGCCTTAATCCTAGTCAGAACTTGTTTCATTTAGGTAAGTTCATGTCGAATATACCATATAGTTCAGCATTGCTTATTAACATTTTCACGTACATTGTCAGTCCCATGAGATTATATATTTGGGTCTTGTGAAATCAACTGGCGATTCCAGCCCTATACATGCAAACAAACTACTCAGAATGAGCTTAGGATGACTCAGACCAAGTACTCTGTTGTACTGTTTAGCGCTTAATATAAATGATTAAGGTGGTGCATATTGCTTTCTTGCAGGCTGATGTGAACTTTTCTGGCTCCAAATATTTCCTTGCAAAACTACAAGCCTATAATCCAAAAAAAAAAAAAATCAATGTGCAGATTTTGCTGTTTGTGGGTAGCTTACTGACAAGACAGGTGTCTTAACTTCCTTTGATAGAGTTGCCTGCCAATTTCACTCTGCAGGACGATATAGATGGTGTTGACAGGTGTTACAACAAGATTTGTTTTCTTGTAGATTGTGATGCTTCGGAAAATAAGTTTTTATTCTTTTTGAAGAAATTGATAGTGTGGTGAGGAACTTTTTTATTGTCATTTTTTTTCAATGAAAGCTCTGATCTATATGAAGTTGCACCTGAATTGAATTGGCGAAATGGACTAGGTTGCTCCCATTTCGCTTGTCCCTACCCCGAAAATGTGTTTTGTTTTGTTTATTTTTCCATGGTTACTTGGATGCTTTTTTTATCACTGGATTCAATAGCAGGTCGAAAGGTTTCCATATACAAGAATATCTGGGTCTAAGCTTATGTTCAGTTTCTGGTTCTCCACATGTTTGGATGCCTAGGTAGGTAGGTGTTCATTGTCAAGTTTGGTCTGAATCCCTTTTCCCTTGGGTTCCTTTCATTATTTATAGAAAGAGTTACATATATGTTGCTGTAGAATTTTCTGTACACGTAAAGTATTTCTTACGTTAACTACAGCCCATACGTTAAGTATTCTGTACACGTAAAGTATTTCCTACGTTAACTACAGCCCATATGTTAAGTATTCCCATGTTATCTACAGCCTTATTGTCTGCTATATACAGCTAGATATATATATATACCTAAATTATCCTTGTAACATTCCCCCTCAAATTGATGCTGGTAGATCGAGAAGCATCAATTTGTCAACCAAGAACTGATGTCGATGCCGAGAAAGAGTATTAGTGAATATGTCTGCAGTTTGACGTTCAGTGGAAATGTGAGGGAGAGTAATAACATGTTTGTCAAAGGATTCATGTATAGAATGGCAATCGACTTCAATATGTTTTGTACGCTCATGGTAGACAGGATTAGCGGCGATCTGAATAGCACTAGTATTATCAGCATGAAGAGGAGTGAAATGCAGCTGAGGAAAATCAAGTTCACCCAATAAACCACGAAGCCATGTGATCTCAGAGCATGCAGAAGACATAGCACGATACTCAGACTCAGTGGAAGATTTGGAAACTCTGTCTTGCTTCTTACTCTTCCAAGAAATGAGTGCATTGCCTAGGAACATGCACCAGCCAGTAACAGAGCGACGAGTATCCGCACATCCAGCCCAATCAGCATCATTATATCCCACCAATTGTAAGGAAGATTTTTTAGAAAAGAACAACCCACGTGTAGAGGTGCCTTTCAGATATCGGATAATGCGACGAACAGCGGCTAAATGAAGATGTCGGGGAGCCTGCATAAATTGACTTACTTGCTGCACAGCAAAAGAAATGTCAGGACGAGTAATTGTCAAGTAGTTCAAACTCCCGACAAGCTGCCGATACAATGATGGATCTGATAGAAGCTCGTCTTCCTCCTGACGAAGCTTAAGATTTACCTCCAAGGGAGTAAAAACAGAGTTACCCGATTGGAGACCAGCCAATGAAATAATTTCCCGTGTGTATTTGTGCTGGTGTAACCATGTACCAGTCGGAGTAAGCTGCACTTCAAGGCCAAGAAAGTACTGCAGGGGACCAAGATCTTTCATGTGAAAAGAGGCCTTGAGATGTTGTCGTAATTGCTTAATTAACTTAGTATCAGAGCCAGTAATCACAATGTCATCAACATATACCAAAAGCAATACAATTCCTATAGAAGTCTTGCGAAGAAAAAGAGAGGAATCAAACTGACTTTGAGTAAAATGAAAAGCAAGCAGTGTAGAGCGAAATTTATCAAACCATGCACGTGGAGCCTGTTTCAGTCCATACAAGGATTGGCGTAGCCGACAAACCTTTGAGGAAGGTATAGTAAACATGCCGGGAGGTGGAGACATATAGATTTCTTCCTTCAAATCCCCATGTAGAAAAACATTCTTTACATCCATCTGCTGGAGAGACCACCCTTGCGACGCAGCAAGTGCCAAGATAGTCCGCACAGTAGTCATTTTGGCAACAGGTGCAAATGTCTCTTCATAATCAATACCATACTCCTGTCGGTTCCCAAGAACCACAAGACGGGCCTTATATCTGCTCAGTGAGCCATCAGCTTGAAACTTGACTGAGTACACCCATTTACAACCAATAGGTTTAACACCAGAGGGACAAATCACAAGATCCCAAGTGTGATTGTCTTGAAGAACTTGGATTTCTTCTTGCATGGCCTGCTGCCAATATACTTGGGTAGCTGCTTGGGTATAAGAGTGAGGAACAGAGACAGTGTCGAAAGTGGCAGTAAGTGAGATATGAGGAAAACCATACTTATCTGGTGGATGTGTAGCCCGGGTAGAGTGCCGAGGTATAGGAACCGCAAAATCAGATGACGGATCAGTGTCTGGAAGGGGCGTGGAAGAAGGGGGAAGACGTCGATGATACACCCTACCTGGTTTAAATCGCTCAATAGAAGAGGACACATCATCAAAAGCGGGGAGAATAGTAATAGGAGGATCAGAAATAACTTGAGATTGAAAGAAATATTGATTTTCAAAGAAAATCACATTCCGTGAGATTCGGAATTTGTTTGCATGAGTATCATAACAAACAAATCATTTCTGAGTAGGACTATATCCCATAAAAGCACACATGACAGATTGTGCAGCAAGCTTATGACGCTCAACAGGAGGCAAATGAACAAAACAAACACATCCAAAAATATGAAAGGATTGATATTCAGGGGATATGCCAAATAATCGAAAATAGGGAGAATCATAATCTAGAGTGACAGTAGGCAAACGATTGATTAAATAGACAGCAGTAGATAAATCTTCTACCCAAAATTTAGAAGGTATAGAAGACTCAATCAACAATGTACGGACAACATCTAAGAGATGACGATTCTTACGCTCAGTGACTCCATTTTGTTGAGGAGTATAAGGACAAGAACGTTGGGAAATGATCCCCTTTTGCTGAAGAAAGTTCTGAAAAGAATGAGACATGTAGTCCCCACCTGAGTCGGAGCGTAAAGTTTTGATACAAGTACGGAATTGTGTCTCGACAAGCGCAACAAATTTTTGAAAGACAGAAAATACATCAGCTTTAGAACGGAGAAAATATATCCAGGTGAATCGACTATAATCATCAATAAATGTGACAAAATAACGATACTGACCATGAGAAATAACAGGACTCACACCCCAAACGTCAGTATGCACAATCTCAAAACAATTAGAGGCACGACTACCATGCGCAGGAAAAGGTAAAGTTTTACTTTTACCAAGACGACAAGTAGCACAATCAAAAGATACAGGAGAAGAGGAAACGAAATCTTTATTGCCCAAAAAATCATGTTTCATAAGATGAGCTAAGACAGCAGAATTAGGATGACCTAATTTCTTATGTCAGATTTCATTAGTATTGGCAGTAGCCGTACAAGCAAGAAAAACAACATTAGGAATAGAAAACTGTAAAGGAAATAAACGTCCCACTTTAGGCCCCTTCGCGATCACCGTCCTCGACACCTGATCCTGCACAAGACAACCACCACGAGAAAAGTGAACCTCACAATTATTATCTATCAATTGTCCAACAGAGATCAAATTGGTAGATAATCCAGGAGAGACAAAAACATCACTAAATAAAGAGCCCAATTTACCAACATCAGTAATAGGAAGAGTACTGCCATCAGCGATCTGAATATTTTGCGAGCCTCTATACTTATGAACCCCATTGAGACCTGTCGTATTTTCAGTCATATGATTAGAAGCGCCCGAATCAACAATCCAAGAGGTTGAGTTAGTATCCGTACCTTGCAGGCCTAAGGCCATAAAAGCATACACAATCATCTGTTGGACCATTGCTGGTGTGAGAACAGATGAATCAGAGTTTACAATAGGTGGTGCAGAAGAAGAAGGAGAAGAGGATTGAACAGCAGCTTGGAAAGCTTGTGATTGGCGATTCTGAGGCCGCACTCGACAGTCTTTGATGATATGACCCTCTTTCTTGCAGTAGTTACAAACTTTCTAAGAGCAATTTCGGGCAATATGACCAAATTCCTTGCAATTGAAACACTGTACCTTGTTCCTCCCTCTCCCTTGTGCTGCATAGGCTACATTCACAGCCTCAGAAAAGACTTTCTCAGAAGTCATACCCATCTGAGTGGATAACCGTTGTTCTTCACGTAATAAATCTCCCAAACAAATATCCAAAGAAGGAACCGAACTACGGTTTAATAAACCAGCTCGAACAGGCTCAAATTCAGGGCGAAGTTTCATCAAAAATTGATCGCGTTGACTCTCAGTATGAACTGCTTGAAGAGCCGCGAGGGCCGTAGGGGGAACTTTAGCATGAACAATAGCAGAATACTCACTCCAAAAATTAATAAAACCAGAATAAAATTGTTCAATGGTTAAATTACCTTGAGTATAATTGCTAATTTCCACCTCCAATTGAAATTTTCGAGCACTGTGATTCTGGTGATAAATGCGATGGAGATAGTCCCACATAGCTTGAGCCGTGGTAAAACAGCGAAGATTGGTCACAAGGTGAGACTCAATTGTCCCTAATAGCCAAGAGATTACCTTGGCATCCTTGACTTCCCATTGAGCAAATTCTTTTTCATCAGTTGGAATGTTAGTAGAATTATCAATGTGATTCGATAATTCTTTTCCTTTTAAGAACATCTTAAATTGAAATTCCCACGTAGGAAAATTCTTTCTAGTAAAATGAATAATAGTATTTTCAATAGACATGATGAAAATAGTATTTTCAATAAACCCAAACAACAAATTTAATCAATAAACCAAGGCAAAGAGAACAAACAGTCAAATACTATTAGCCCAGTTCACGATCAAAAATAGCAGAACAGTTCAGAAAATAGCCCAAGGTCAAATAGCCCAGTTCAGAAAATAAAGAGCTAACTCCAAGTAATTCAGTCGTGAACTCAAAAATAACAGAACAGTTCAGAAAATAGCCCACGGTCAAATAGCCCAGTTCAGAAAATAAAGAGCTAACTCCAAGTAAGACAGTCAAATAAGCCCGATACCCACTCAAGTTCTCAACCAATGTAAAAAAACCAAGCAGAGAAAAGAGAACAAAAAGTCAAATACTATTAGCCCAGTTCACGGTCAAAAATAGCAGAATAGTTCAGAAAATAGCCCAAGGTCAAATAGCCCAGTTCAGAAAATAAAGAGCTAACTCCAAGTAATTCAGTCGTGAACTCAAAAATAACAGAACAGTTCAGAAAATAGCCCACGGTCAAATAGCCCAATTCAGAAAATAAAGAGCTAACTCCAAGTAAGACAGTCAAATAAGCCCGATACCCACTCAAGTTCTCAACCAGTGTAAAAAAACCAAGCAGAGAAAAATCCCACGGCAAAAATAAAACAAGGAAATCCCACAGTTCAAACAGGAGAGAAAAAAAAAAAAAAAAGGACCTGTCTAGCACTTAGAAACTTTCGGACTCCACCAAAAAATCTTCAGAAACTGCCAAGAAGCACCCAGAAATTTTTAGACTCCACCAGAAACTTCCACAGAAGTTGCCGATACTCACTAAAGGAGATACTCGCATGTCTTCAGCCACCAGAAACTCCTCAGAAACTGCCGACAAGCACCAAACTACACTGCCCAGAACAAGATCACGGCAAACCACCACACAGAACCTGCCGACAGCCTCAAATCCACCAAGGTAACGAGCCCACAAGTTGGAACTTAACAGACGTGTGAGAAAACAATCACCACACACTTAGAAACTCACCCACTGTCACAACTCAGAAACTTTCAAGGATAAAGACCACCGAGAAACAATAATCAGAGTAAAAGCTCTGATACCATGTCAAGTTTGGTCTGAATCCCTTTTCCCTTGGGTTCCTTTCATTATTTATAGAAAGAGTTACATATATGTTGCTGCAGAATTTTCTGTACACGTAAAGTATTTCTTACGTTAACTACAGCCCATACGTTAAGTATTTTGTACACGTAAAGTATTTCCTACGTTAACTACAACCCATACGTTAAGTATTCCCACGTTATCTACAGCCTTATTGTCTGCTATATACAGCTAGATATATATATACCTAAATTATCCTTGTAACATTCATTGCATGTCTTTCTTAATTTGAAACGTTTCCTAAATGTTAGAATAATATCATCCTCAAGTGATGCTTAATGAAAGCATCCAAATATGGATGACAAATTGTAGATACTATCTATATAGTTTTGTATCAGCTAAGTACATGAAGTTTGAAATGACACAATTCAAACCTTTTATTGCATGATGCTATTTGACGGTAGCAGTTCTTCCCAAAATCTCAACAAAAGTGGAATTTCATGCAAGGTTTCAATTTTCGCTCTGTTCAGGACGAAATGACCGGAATTTGCCGTTCCGGTATAGTGTCCAGTACATTTTACCATCCCGTTCTATTTCGTTTTAAATTCCAGTAATTTCGGTCCCTTTTTTACCATTCCGATCAAATTTCAGTCAGATTGGGCGTTTCGGACTGTTTTTATAATTTTCTTGTATTTAGATGAAATTTTTGTAAAATTTAAATCTAGATTTTATTTAATTAATTCTAAAATATAAAATGTATTTATATAATTTTAATTTTTTATAACTTTAAATATGTCACCTCATTCTTTTTTTAAAATATCATTATTTTTAATAATTTATCTATTCTTTTATTTTACTTTTATTTTTTATTTTTGTATCTCAACTCAAGTTTGTGATTTTTTCAACATATATTTATTTTATAAATCTTCAATTCTTTCATATATATATATATATACACACACACACATATATGTATTTATTTTATTAGTTGTTAGTTTATATATACATATAAATATTTATATATAATATATAATTCATTTCAAAATGGTATGTCGAAACGATATAAGTATTGAAATATTTTGTTTTAGTATTTAATTGAAACGGTTATCAAAATGGTATTCAAAATTTTGATTTTATGTATAAGATTTGAAGTAGGGTATTTTGAGCTAATTCTAGGAAAGAGTTCTTAAAATTTGAGCTTTTGTTATTTCAATATATAAATGAGGAGAAATGATATTTACAGTGGTTGTGCAAGCGGCGTGCAGTCACTTTGAAAAAAATGAATTAATATGAGATTTACATGAAAAAAAATTAACTTTTTAATCGGAAACTTTACTTTTTTTCAAAACGATTATATATTATTTATAATTCTATAACTGTATATAATATTACTTGTAAATTAGCTTTAGGTTATGGCTTGACTTGGATTCCATCCAAAATGATATCACCCACAAGAATATAAATACATTTGAACAAACGTGGCTGCATGTCCTTGTAACCGACGGCAAATTATTTATTGTTTACACGTTTTTATATTTATTAATTTGAAAATAATGGGGAAAGTGGCCGAGTGGGATCCAACTCAGGGTCCAGCAAATGGTGGACCTTTTCTTCTCCAAAACAGTGGTGGACTTTTCCTTATGCTCCATTACTCAAAACACATCCAGAATTTGTGTACGCGCTTATTGTATAAGGAAAAATTTAGTTGTAAATATAATTATATATTAATATGTATATTAATATAATATAATTAATTAAAAATTAAATTTTATTAAAAATAATATTAATTTAAATTTTAAATATGAAAGAAATTAATATTAATATGCAGATTAATATATAAATTTATTTGTACATAGCAAAACTCATTCCTTAATCTCAAAATAAAAAATTTATTTTTTCATCATTCTCTAATTATTTTATAAGATGACGTTAAGTAATAAATTTATAAATAAAATATAATAAATAATCTTTAATTATTTAATACTGTGTTATAAAATGATGAGTACCATTATTCTTTTATTCGTTAAAAAATCTAATCTAACTAATTCGTGTATTACATAATATGATGTTGAGAATTTTTGTCTGAACTTTAGCATTATAGCAAAAAAATCAAGAATTTATTTGAATTTTTTAATTAAAGAGAAGTGACACAGACACATGGAGATATTATAAAAATAAATTATATAATTTTAGATGATATATTAAATTTATTTTATAATAAAATTAATATTAAAATTAAGTGACGTTAGTTTATAAATTTATTTTTATAAAATTTTTTTACAGTTATATTATTTTGTAGGAGAAAAACTCCACAATATCCAGACTCGAATGAAAAGGGTAAACACATGGATGACGTTTTCTGTTAAAATTAAAGTTGTGAAAATTTAATAAAATAAAAAAAGAAAAATTGCAAAAATCTCAAACGTTGCCAACCGAATTTGACAAAACTTCAACTACACCCACCCCACAGCTTTTTCACTTTTTCTTTGTTCATAGCAAATTTTCTGTGCTGAAACATTCATTTCTCAACCCCCCCACACCTCTTCTAATCGGATTGGGAAAATGTGTCCGCTGAGGCTTATTTTGATTTTCCTCTCCGCCACTCTCGCCGGCTTCTTCGTCCTCAGAAACCTCAAATCCCACCAGCCGCTCCAAGAAGAAGCCGCCGGCGCCGAAGACCACGTCGTTAAGGATCCCGACCACGAGTCATCCAAGGTCTCCACCATTTTATAGGGCTTTTTTTTCGTTCTTGTTTCAAATTCTTTCTTTTCCTTCCCTCTCCCCCCAAAGACTTCAATTTCTTTTCACATTTGTTTATTTAATTCTGAATTTAGGATTTGCAGGTCCGTTCGGCTTTCTGGACTTGTGTGGACATGGCTAGTGGTCGATACCTGTGGAGGCATTTGGTCTCTGCGTCCTCTAAGAGCTCCGATTGATCTGCGTCCATGGCACTGCTACTGTGTACTACTTTGTAGGTACATGGCTGAACCATCATTTACCTCTATGGTGTTGCTGTTGTAATCTTTAGAGTCGTTTGAACACCCCTATATTCTTGTTTGTTGTTGTTGGTAAATCTGTTATCAAAATTTACGTATAACTGGAATTGCACGGAAGTGTACCCTTGTAGAGATTGTGCTTCGGTTCTGTTTATTAACAATTTGATTTTTCTAATTTATTGTGTGTGAAATAAAGAAACTTGAATTGCTGGCAGAGTAGAATCGGTACGTGTTGTGGGGGTGAAATCAAGCCTGTAACTGATTAATTCAGGTTTTCATGGAACTGAATCTTGATTCTTTATTCTCTCAAGTGATAGCGAAAGCATAGGACACAACATTTTTGCTTTGGTGTTAGCAAGTAGAGTAATTTTTATGCAATGTACAGCAGGATCTTGAGAGAGTGATCTTCGTTTTTTTCATCTTCTTGCGATCTGGGCATCGAATTCCAAAGTTGCATGTCTTGCCTTGATTGTTGAACAAGGGAGAGATAGATTGAATAACAAGTGTTTTTTTGATGCCGAGCGGGATTTATGTAGTTAAAAGTTGTTAAGTGAGTGTTGTGCCCCATATGCAAAATTAACTTTGTAAGCTTGCTGTTCTGGGTTCTAAAAGTTTTATTTTGAGTAGAGACAACATGTCCTATGTTGCAGATGCATGCTTGCTTACAAGCAAACACAAGGCACCAAGGAAAGTACTTCTTAATCTTACAGTAAAGTGCATCTAAAGAAGTGAATTTAAAGCGCAAAAGTTGGTGCTTCCTGTGAAAGCACTAGGAACAAATAACGGCTTCTTAATTGTGATTACATTGAAAATTACTCTCGATCCAAAAAAATTTAAGAATGACATCCCCCCGAACCCCCTGTTTCACGGGGATCATCGACCCCCTCCCCGCCGCCCCCCCCCCCCCCCCCAAAAAAAAAAGCTGATTAGTGATATTCGCTCTGTTAAACGTTCTTTTGGTTATATTTTGTAAAAACATGCTTTTTACTTTGATCTCTGATACAATGGATGGGTACATGTGTAATGTCAACTACAGAAAATGTAAAGCCCAAGATAGTAGCACGTAATTTTCTAAGGGAATGATTGCTTTGTTTCCTATTGATAAGTTCATTCCAGGTTATTATGTATAAATTTTAAGAAATTAGATAGCCTATGCAGAATTTGGAATTTTGTACCCACAATTCTTTTGCATTTGCTCAATGCTTGAACTGTTTGAGCCAAATAAATATCCTTTTTGAATTTGTATGTAAGCTTTATTGATTGTATATGAAAAGTTTTTCTCTTGGAAATAATTGTATATTGTGAACGCTTTACTACAGTTAGGCTTGCACTTGTATTTTGCCCTTGATGCATAGGCTTCACAAGGCCTTTTGCACTCAAGTACACTTAGGGCTTTTAACAACAACGAATATGTCCAAGGCATTTAGAATGGGAACTCATCTATGTGAAGGCTACGGCTACTTGGAAACATGAAGCTTCTTTGTAGGATTGTTTGTAGCATTAGCTTTCAAAATATATTGATTTGTGTGGCACACAATGAATCGGCACATCCTATGCCTCAACGAGACTTGGAATATATCAGAGAATGATTGAAGTGTTTAGATTTGGCTTCTAGGAGCCTATATATATATATATATATCTGTTATTCTTAGTCCATTCTGGCCTTTGACTGGTGTTTTGGTATGCCAGAATGTTTATGTTGGCCCTTCATTGTGTTGTGTAATCCACCAGAAGTGGTTGAATATCTCCGAAACCTTGGACTGGCTCCTGTTCCTTGCTACTCTCTCTCTCTGTGCCTATGTGGTTGCATGAGCATGGATCTTTTTCTTTTTTCTTTTATAGGTAACATGAGCGTCTGTTTTTTTATAGGAAAAAGTTTAGTCTCCCATCTGATTGAATATGATCAACCCCAATAAGATGAAATCTTCTATGCCCATCTTCAAGCTATGTGCAATTTGATATTTTGAATTCTTCGATGGATAACATTGCAGCTCTCACAACTCACTGAGATGCGAACAATTTCCTTTTGTACTCTTTGGCACGGCACCATTCCTTAAAGATTCTCATTGTATTACTTATCAAAAGAAGATTCTCATTGCATAGATTCAAGTATAGAAGGGTTGTGGCATCTTATGTAGAACTTTAGCAACAATTGTTCCTGCATACCCACGGGCCACAGCGTACCTTAGCAACCCAAGCTTCTTGATGCTGTGTCGTGATAGAAGGTTATATGCATAGAAACTTTCCATGGAAATAAGCACCTACCTTTGACTCAATAGTTGAAGAATGGATTGGTTTTGTGCGTGTTCTTCTTTATTCTTATCAAGTTCATTGCATGTGGGTGTCAAATATGGTTATTGACGGTTAGAATTAGAGTGGTTAAAAGCAGCAGTATGAAAAGTTAGTTCCTTTGTAACGCTTCTTTGCACAGTTCCTTTGTAACGCTTCTTTGCACACTTTCCTCGTATGGCATATGACTCTATGAGCATTCTTGATGTGTGCATTCATGTAGTGCTTGATTTGGTTGACAAGAAAACAGATGAATGAGTTCGGATGGTGGCATTGAAGTGAACTTGCAACCTAACTAGTATTATATCCTTTCCAATTCCATCGAGGGATCTCGGCAGCACTCAACTTACATTAAGTGTATCGTTTGGAATGAGAATATTTTTTATGGGTTAATTATACTTTACCCTCTTGAACTTTCACTCAATTTACAATGTACTTTCGAAACTAATAATTGCATCAAAGTAAACCCGATTATTTTCAAAACTTATCAATTCCCCACTTCCATCTACCAACAACATCAAATGTAAAGGAAAGTGCCTCCACGTGCTGTTTATGCGCATAACATTCACTGCAAAGACAAAAATATTCTTGATTGCATCGAAATTAATAGTTTGGAGGGTACATTGTGAATTGCATGAAAGTTCGAGGAGACAAAGTGAAATTAACCTTAATTAATAAGTCTAACATAAAAAAGAAATATCAATTTGATGTAGATTTCTCAAAATAAATAAAGAGAAATATATAGTCTAAAGTATGTTGGTTAAATATATGTAGATTTCTATTAATGTGAAAGAAATGGTTGTGCTTCAATGACTCCTACATTTTCTTTTTAAAAAAAAAAAAAAAATTAAACAATTTTGCTTAGAATTCTGCTGCATACAGCTACTCTTTCATTTTTTTTGTGTATTTTATTAATGTGATTGGCCAAAACATATATACTATATTAAAAAAAAGTGACGCAGCTAATAACATTATTAAATATACAAAAAATACGTAAAAGTGCTTGCAAATATGCTTTTTGTTAATTAATCTCTTTTTAACAATAATAGACAACATCAATTGCAAATAATTTTATTAATATTTTAATAAATATTTATAAATAAATATGAGTGATGTGTATTCTATCGATTTGTTATTATTAGAATCATCACGAATAAATTTGAATAAAGCAATGCAATTTATATATAATTATATTAGATTTAATTTTTTTTCATTCAAATAATATAGATAAATTTGTACAAAAGAGTATATTCACATGTATTTTTGAATAGTATAAAAAAATTCTAAAATACAAAATTAATTTTACTTTATCCCTCGAACTTTCACGCAATTTCACTTTGCCCCTTCTGACTTTCATGCAAGTTAGGGGTACTTTGTCTTTGCAATGAATTTCATGCACGTAGAGGCATTTTTCGTTATATTTGATGTTGCTGGTAAATAGAAGGGAATGATTGATAAGTTTTAAAAATAAGTAGATTTACTTTTATGCAATTATTAGTTTTGAGGACACATTGAAAATTAAGTAAAAGTTCAAGAAGATAATGTATAATTAACTCATTTTTTATAGAGAAATTCTACATGAAAGTCTTACACCACACACCTCTACTTAATTAACATATAATTTATCATTTTAGCATTCTATCTTAATGTATGCATATCTTAAATATATTGACAAAAATGATAAATTCATGTTAGTAGGTGGAGATGTGTGATCCAAGACTTTTCTTTGCAACATAAATTCATGTTACGGGGTCACTTGGAAGGAAGGAATTTACAGATGAATTAATTAAGAAAGTCTAAAGGTGAAAACATAATGGAAAAACTCTGGAATTCACTGTTCACGATTTCATTGCACAAAAAAAAAAAAAAAAAAAAAAAGTGACGATGTGTGAATAATGACAATTTTTTGTTGAAAAGAAAGTAAATAATGAGAAAATGTGAGCTGTTGTTTTTCATTTATTGAGCTGTTGTGACAATTGTCAATAGGAAGGCAGACAGATCAGATGTAGAGCAATAACACAGTTTTTTCATTCCACGATATCGAAATGCCTCGAGTCACTTTTTTGTGCGTTTTTTCCTCTATTAGAGAGAGTGGGGATGGAAACGTAGGGCCTAGGCAAAAGAAAGGAAAGGGCTTTTTCATGCTTTCTAGTGATTTCCCTCGGCCCACGCCACAAAAGGCCACAGTTTGCTTTCAATCATTTGGGCTCCTCTCATAATTCAAATTAAAGATTTTTTTTTTTAAATATATACAATTATTTTTATATATTTTAATTAGTTATGTCATTTTATTTTAATATAAAATAATTATTTTTACTAATCATATCAATAAAATACGTAAAAAAATACATAAAATTAACTATATCTATCAAAACAAAAACAAAAAAGTTGGCATATATGCTAGGAACAATAAAAACAGTGTGCTCATCATCGAGTGGACAATATAGATTTCATACTACGGTTTGAACAAAATATAAACACTGGTCCCTCACCGTTGGACTTACAGAATTTTTTATATTTTTGACTCTCATTCCAAAAAAAGTTTTACTATATACAAGCACAACCGCGTATTAATCTGTGTATCAATACTAATTCATTCATATTTAAAATTTAAATTAACACTATTTTTAATAAAATTTATTTTTTAATCAATCACATCATATTAATACATAGATTAGTATATAATTATGCTTGTAACTATATTTTTCCTTCAAAAAATTATTACAAAGAAAGAAGAAAAATAGTAGCTTGAAAGACCAGTATAGAAGCAACCTATGATGTTTTAGTAAGAGAAATGTTTTGGGACCTGAATTTGGGTCTTAAAAGTATTTTTTTTTACTTAATGATTAAGAAAATATTTTTTTAATAATATTATGAATTTTTTTTAAATATTTAAAAATACAAAAAATAAATTATTATTATTTTTTTAACCTTATTCGGTGAGTCCTCGATCTACATCCCTCGGTACACTTCTAGTAATCGCAGGAACTCCACATGATCTCTTACGATACAAGTGGTCCTACCACGAAAAAGAGATGACCAACCAAACCAAAACACTCTACGTTTCCTTCTAAAGCAACCAAACCGACAATGTCAAACAGGGATAAGATGGATATCTGGGTTGTCCAGATGGAACCACTTGGAGGAGTTGCTTAATTGAAAACATGGGGTCAGTTTCATATATCACATGATTACATCACACTATTTCCTTGCTTTATTTCTCGACCATAAGAATAAATGAGGGTCCCCGTTCTTTGGAGAAAATTCTTATCAAAGCCAGGTGGGTATTTGCCCTTTTGTCCGTTAGGGATTCACCACTATCGATAAAGCAAGGCTACAAGACCACAAATATTTTAAACCATGCACAAAAAGTAAAGTTTGAACTGCTTCTATCACTAGGACTGACTACAAAAACATGTGTGTGACACATCTGTTGGAAATATTTTTAAAATAATTAATTATATATTAAATTTATTAATAGTATTTTTGGGTTGATTTTGAAAGTAGTAAATTATTTTGGAAAGAGAGAAGATATGGAAAGTTTATAAGTTATGGTTTATAGTTATAATATTTTGGATCTTTATGCATGATACAAGCCTTTAAATGGCTTAGTGGTATTGAGGCTTTGGATTCAGCCATGGTGTACTGGGTTTGACTCACGCCTCCATCTAAGGATGGCAACACTTCACGCACCCAAAACGAGGACCGTGTGACACGAATTGGTGCCAGCCAGTTGGAAGAAAAACAACGTGACCATTGGACCAAGTCCAACTGACAACTGTTGCGTCTTATGGCAACAGACACAATATCTAAATGGCAAAGACCATTCAATTTCTTGTATATGTGTAAATTTGGTAGTCGTCATGTTCCATGGTTTTGCTACTAGAAGCATTCCTCGAATATAGGGAATGGACAAAAATGGGGATGAAAGAACTAAGAATTTGGTTACGCAGTGAGCTAAGAGATCAAAGATTCAGCCTGTCAAAGGAAAATGATCAACTGGCAACCATTTTACGATCCTATAGGAAATTGAGGATAACTTTGCAAAATTGATATTCATTTTTAATGAAGTGACATGATTGCATTGGTTGATTTAAAATGGGCTAAAAATAGTTGTAGTTGTATCATTACTTGCTGTCAAGATAGGGCCAATAACTAATACAAAAATAGCAATTAAATAAGTACGGGTAGCTTCTAAGGATGATGCTCATAATCAGATCATAACTTGCGATGTTGTTCTACTTGCATCATTGTGAACAATATCACACTAGCTACCAACTGTTTGTGCCTAAACTAGGATGAGTATATGGTGATATATGATAAATGACACCTCTAATACACCCGCTATTCATCTATCTAAATTTTGAAGAAGCCTTAATTAATAAGAAAATCCAATAATAAAGGCATACGTTGGCTCATATCAAGACCTTTGAATATGATCGTGATCCTTTCAAGGTATCTTGATATCACCAGGTTTAAAACCATGGAAAACCGAATTGAAACAAATCAATGAAACATGATTGTGAGTAAAACAATCGGAGAAGAACATGAAAAACAATACCAGAAAATTGCATTTGATGTTTTTGTGTGTCTTTTGGGGGAAAAAAAAAAAAGTAATCAAGCATATACAACAAACACCGCAAATATATAGAGTTAGGGAGAACAACACTCACAAGGACAAATACAACAGCAAAAAAAAGGCAGATTATCAATAAAAAATCAAGCATAAGATGCCATGGGAAATCTGGCAATGTGTTTTCATTGTTCTTGTTGCTGATGCTGCTCCTGCTGTTGTTGCTGCTGCTGCTGTGGCTGCTGCAGCTCTGGCAGTTGCTGCTGTTGCTCACCTTGCCATACCCAAACAATATCTCTTAGAGCAGGCTTTATATTCTCTTTCACTATTTGCTGATATTCTATGGTATCTCCATTTGCTTTCTTAACCTCCACCAAATGAAAAGATGGAGTGACCTCAAAGATCTCTGCATCAATGGACAATATCCCCTTCCTACCTTCCCTCATTCCCTCCAACTTTAACAAACCTGCCTCCTTCTTCATCACTTTCATCCTCAGATGCTTAGCAATTTCTTCCAGCTTAGAGATGATGACTGAGGCAGGTTTTCTGGAAGTAAACCTTTCTTCTCTCCTTTGACAATCTACTTCAAATAAGCCAGAAAGATCAAACCCAGCTGATAGGGAAATGATATCAAAAGCATTCAAGCTTGAAGGTCTAGCTGACTCTTGCTTTGAGTCAGCAGTCATACTGCTATTCTCACAGGGACCAGAAGCATTCAGATCTGAAGGAGATACAGATTTAATAAGTTTAGAGTTCAGTCCTTTTCTGAGCCATGAACTTTCCTTGATCTTTTCTATGGAAGCCCTAGTACTGGGGTTTGGATCCAACATCTTCATCAGCAGCCTGCGCACTTCTGGTGGGAACCAATTAGGGCACCTATATTCTGCTTTTCCAATCTTCCGATACATCTCCATCAAATTTGAATCATGAAACGGGAGATAACCAGCCAAAAGGACATAGAGAACCACTCCACAAGACCAAATATCAGCTTTGGCCCCATCGTAGCCTTTCCTGTTAATGACCTCAGGAGCGACATATGCAGGAGTGCCACAGGTGGTATGGAGTAGCCCATCTTGGCGCTTGGAGTCAGCAAGGGCACTTAACCCAAAATCAGAGACTTTTAGATCCTCGTTTTCATCCAGTAATAGATTCTCTGGCTTTATATCTCGATGATAAACACCCCGACTGTGACAGAAATCAACGGCATCAATTAGCTGCCTAAAATATTTTCGTGCAACATCCTCCTTTAGCCTTCCTTTAGCCACCTTATTAAACAGTTCACCCCCTTTGGCATATTCCATGACAAAGTAAATCTTGGTCTTGGTGGCCATGACCTCATAGAGGTGTATGATATAGGGGTGTCTAACCAGTCTCATAACAGATATTTCTCGCTTGATCTGATCAATGAGCCCAACCTTCAACACCTTTTCTTTGTCTATTACCTTAATGGCCACGCTTTGATTATTTCTTATACTCCTCGCATAATAAACCTTCGCAAAAGTGCCTTGGCCTAGTAATCTCCCTAATTCATATCTTTGCATCAACACCTTCGAGTTATTTTCCATCGAAAACTATACTAATGCAAAACAAAACCACAATATTTACTCCTGCCAACACAAGTAATCTAAAGTACAGGGCAGGAAGTATATTAGTATTATAAGCACTCAACCATCTTCACAAAGATCAACAACAGGCATTCTACCATGGCAAGTAGGCCCATATTGCTTTTGGGAACAACGAGCATATGAACTTCTATTTCCACATCCTGTCTCACCAAGAACAAAAAAGGATTTCTCTAGTAATTTGACAATCTCCTTGACTTCAGAGACAGAATTCCAAATCGTGATGCACATCTTTCAGCATTCCCCAGGTTCTCCCTTTACACAGAAGATCGTCTAGAGCATGGCTGAAAGCGTACCTGCAGGACCTTCAGTAGAAAACTGAAAAATTCAGCACAAAATCAACGTCAGTTAACTTCAAAACTCCCGACCAAGAGAGAAAAAAATGCAGAAACACGAACAAGAACAACAACCTTCAGACGCTCTTCAAAGAAGATAATAGACAGCACTAACACGCTAAATCCAAACTAACAAATAAACCTAATCTAAAAATTGACCATATAACTTAATAATGAAAGAACAAGATACCACAAAAATTCTGAGAAAGCTGCCTCAAAGTTCATACTTAATAGTAGAGAAGATTTTGGATAGATTAATACCTATGGAAGAAGATGAAGAATCCCATTATGCTAAAACAAAAAACTACAAATCCAGATAAGAAAACATCGCGATGTAGTCGGCTACAACTCTTAACCACAAATTCCACAAAACAACAGTGATGACGACGACGATGATTTCTAAACACAGGTTGCGACCAATATAAATAAAAAAAAGAAGATATTTCAACAAATAAAATCCGTCGGACTAATCAGGAATGAACAGATGTTTGAATGAAAATAGATCATTTAAACAAAACCTACTTAAAAATTAAAAATAAAAACATTAAATTTTGATACAAGACGAAAATCCAAACTAAGGAGGAGGGAAGTGAATTACCTTTTAGTTCGAGAAGAGAGGCGCTCCCTGAGGATCCGAGAAAACCACCAGAAAGACATGATAAAGAGAGGATTTTGAAATGTCTTAAATTTGGGAGGTTTTTCATTACAAGCTAATTTAAGGCAATTGGAGATACTCCGATGTAGGCGCGCCCATTCTGAGATCCATGAGCTTCTTTAATTCTTGTTTTTAATATTCTTACATATTAGTTCTTCCGTCACGGTGACGACGCTCACAGCTGTCAGCTAGTGGTTGATTTTTCTATTTTTGAGTTCCAATGGTTGAGTTCTTAAGGCCTCGTTTGATTCAAAGAATTAGTTAAGATCAATTCAATTTAGTATAAGTTTAAACTAAATTTAATATCTAAATATTTAATTTTTAAATTATTAAACTTATTTCAATTTAAAACTTACTTATATGTGGGATTTATAACTTTTTTCAATTCAACATGTTTTTATATGTGAGACCCACAATAACTTTTTTTAATTTTTCATAAATAGTACTAAATTTATCTTAACATCTAAACATATTTAAATTTATTTTAGATGGATCCTATATAATTCACTCTATTTACTCAACTTATTACTATTCATAAAAAAACTTAGCTCAATATCTATACGTAACCTTAAGATATAGATTAGATAATGAAATTGTTTTAAATGAAAGTTAAAAATTGAATAAAATAATGTTAGAATATTATTTGTAATATTATTATTATTTTTGAATTTAAAAACCTTGAATCGTTTATTATATCTTGTGTAAAAATTTTAAAAAAATTATAATGATGAGAGGATATGAAATAATTTCTGTATCCAAATGGGCCTAGTATAAAATCAGAAAGTACGTGTAAGAGTAGAATTACATGTACATACAAATTTATTTGTAATTTGATGTACTAGATTCATTTTATCATTTTCTTTTTAAATTTTATATTTTAATTTTAAAATTTTTCAGGATATGAATAACGTGTCATTTCATTAGTCTCTAATTAACCTTTTTAATGAAGCAGCAATTTTCGTGCAGAACCATGTGTCAATCAATTGGAAGTTAATGTGCGACAGTTTAATTTTATATAGGTCATCTATACAATATAGGAATAACGAAATAACCAAGAATTTGCATGTGCAATAACGTTTCAACTGATTATTGTTAGGCACTAGAGCAGTTTTCTGTGAAGGAAAGGAAAATTACCACAATCCTAGAGATTTAGATAAAACTAAAGGGGCAATCTATGTTTTGTCAATTATTTCATTATGTTATGGTATAAATTTAATTTATCATATATACTATTTTTAAGAATAATGTTATGCTCCACATTATCATTCTGGTCATTATGTAAAATGTGAAAAAAAATTTCACTTTTGGATGATTTTTTACTTTTTTAAAGAAAAAATATAAAGATGATGGGCAATGGCACCTCATCATAGTATGATATGAGAGTAGTGTATAAAATTTTTCTATTTTCAAAGGAGAAATTTGATCCTATCAAATCATATCACATACTCTTAAGTGATCTTATGTTAACTATCTATAAGTTTTTTTTTTAGTGGAAATAGACTTTATTTCATTCAATGAACCGAAGTTATAACTGTGAATTATCAATACAAGAAAATCCAAACTATAAGTCAAATTACACATTTGCTCTGGAGCATTCTCACACATATAGTGGCGGACATTGTCTTAACTTCTCAATAACCCTCTCCTAACAAAGAGAGAACGCTTTGTATAAATAGAACTGAATAGCCCCCTTCATCCTCTCAGGGAGGTAGAATACGGAAAATTGCTTCTATGGACACAAAGTCTAATAGCCTATTTCTACATTATTAATAACGAAATAACAAAAACTACATTATAAAACACAAAAAAAATAACAGAGCCACAAGGACCAGCATGAGCTCAAGCGGCATGCCCATCGCAAACATCGGCCTCACGAGCCCGGACGGCATGAGCATCTAGCACGCACACGGACCACCAATAGCCTCCACTGCAGAGACTGGCCATATGACCATCGGTCGTAACATCTTCTGCCACTCTCGACCAACTCTTGCCCCAAAGTAGGTCTGATCTAGTAACTCATCACCTTACTTTGGGTCAAAACATGAAGAGAAAGAACATAAACACTCCAAAATTGGAGTAACAGACCACAAAATCGGCGGCAGTGCCGCGTGCAAGACACGCACCACTCTTGAAGAAAAGTCGATGATCAATCTTTGAAGTTCTAGAGTCAGAAGTTCCAGAAAAGCAGAGCGTTGCATTGGCAGAATGCTCCTCGGTGGCACATGAGGGCCACACGCCGACAAGCTCCGAAACTTCCTCTTGCACGTGTAGGCTATGCTCTACTCTAAATGGCACTGCGTTCAGTGGTCTTGAAGATTGGCGGCTAAGCAACATCTAGGTGGGGTACATATTAACGGTTGGCAGCTAGAAAGACCCGAACGACGATCTTTTTTTATTTGTCTAAAAACACACAAAAAAAAAATTAAAAAACACTAGAAGAAACTACAGAGGAGAAGTGAGGGGGAAGGAAAGGGAGGGGGAGCCGAAGCTCTCCCACCCCCTTTAGCCAGATCTGAAACTTGGGAGATCTGAAACTTGGGAGAGTGGGAGAGTTTAGAGAGAAGGGAGAGAGATTTTAGAAAGGGGGGCCAAATCGATTCTTCTGTACTATCTATAAGTTTGTATACATATACTCAGAATAGCAAATTAGATGAATGAATGAGAGCATAAGAAATTTAGTCTAATCTAAGAACAACAGTGGTACCATTTCATTTTGATCTTGGTTAAAAAATGTAGATGGAAAGATAACAAACAATTATGAAAATAAGAAGAAAAATATTTTAAAAAATAAAATGAGAAAAATTGGAAAAATATATATTTAAAAAACTTAAAATGAAAGGGTAAAAAAGAAAAGAAAAAAGAAAAGCAAATATCCCTTAGTGGGCCACTCAAATATGAGCAACCTAGATGTGACCTTCAGATTAGGAAAACCCTTAGGTGGCGAACCAACACCAATGGCCCTTAGCCACCTAAACGCGCGTGACGGGCCGAGGTGGCTCATATCTGTGATTTTATTTTTTAAAAATGATATTTTTCTAGTTTGTGAATAACCCACTTGGTTGCCTAGGTCATTGAAGTTTTTGTTTGGAAAACACTATTTTGCCGCCTGGGGTTGACCGATAGGGTTGACCGCTGGGAAAAAAAATATATATATATATTTTTTATTTAGTGATTAAGAAAGTGATTTTAAATATATTAATGTATTTTTTTTTACTTAATAATTAAGAAAGTGATTAAAAAAATATGAAATAAAAAAAAAAAAAAAATTTACACTGGGCGGTAAAGCCCAGCGGTAAAGGTGAGGCGGCAGAGTAGCCTCACCCTTTTTGTTTTGTATTTTAAGAAAATATAATAGATCCGCCAGATCAAGCCACCATTGCTAGCAAACTGTTGACTAAATACCGTACCAACAGTTTGATAGCAACCAATTACATTTGATCTTCAACAAGATGTTCCAATTCTAGAAGGACACGTGGGTGCAGCCCACGTTAATAAATAAAAAATAAAAAATTCAAAGTAATTAAAGCCAATGTGCGAGCTCTGATGATTTTAATTGTGATATAAGTAGTCCTTTAATTTAAAAGTCATAAGAGTCACTGGCCATAGAATGGCTAGCTAGTCATGAATATCCTACATCTTCGTCTCTTAGATGCTTGACAATATTTTACAAAAAACTAAGTCATAGGCGCACGTTAATATATAATAGAGATCATCGATCTACATGCAGCTACCCAGATACGATCTCAACTAAGAATCAGCAAAGTCTTCATTATATTTAGGGTCTCTCAGCCTCATCAAGCTGCACTCAGCAGAAATGCCTACAACTAGCTCGGATTTTCCTCCAAAATCCCTCCAAACCAAGCAGAAAGATTGCAGGTTCTTCTCCAAGAACCATTCCAGGGAGTTCTCCAGACAAAAATCTTTCGAAGATTATCAAGGAGGGGCATCTGCTTCTGTTCCCTTCGCATGGGAATCTCAACCAGGAACTCCAAAGCTCCAGTTCCGCCAAGCTGGTACTGCTACTGATCTCCCTTCTGATCTCACACCTCCTCCTTCCTCCTATTCCAGTACTGCCACGAAAAGACCCATTAAAAAGAACTCGAGGCCTAGTAATCTTTTGCGTAGAATCTTCCCTTCAAGGAAATCACGAGATCTTCCATTTTCGCCGGCTTCTTCATCATCGTCGTCGTCTTCATCATTTAAATCTTCGTCATTGTCGCAGTCCTTCTACTCAGTGCCATCTTCTCCAGCGCTGAACTCTCATCGACGGGGTGATCGAATGTCAAGTAGCTCAAGACTGTCATTTGATTTGAGGATGGACGAGAAAAATCAGCACGAATATGATGATGATCGGGTGCCCATTTCAACTTTGTGCTTTAGTCGTGGATCAGTGAATGATAGGTCCAGAGGTTGCTATTCATCCATTATCAAGGTATTGCTTAAAGAATATGAATAAATAAAATGGGGTTTATGCTGCATGATCTGTTATTGAAGCGCTCTTGGTTATTTCTTTCCAACAAGCTCATGCAGATTGTACAACGTGTGGATCTTAGCTTGTCCCTGTACTGATTCTTAATCTGATCATCGAAATATATATATATATATATATATATATATATATATATATATATATTTATTTATATGTATGCATATTACTATATTAATCGAGCTGCTATATGTTATGAGTTTCTGATCATATATACGTATAGGATGATGATCTTAAAGATAATATGGCCAGGAAAGTGCCTCTTAATTCTGATCAATTGCTTCTCTTTCTTTCTATGCTTTTGTTTTTCCTTTCTCTTTGTTAATTAGCTTCTTATTTGTCAACTGTATAGATATAGTACCATAAATTTAGCTACACGTACAGGTTAATTTCCTCAAACCTATCTGATTGAAGATTTAAAAGTGCACATTTTTTTCCTTTATAGTTAAAGAAGACAGAAATTAGTACATGATGCATAAATGCATGCTTGCTTAATTTCGAAGGTATTATGACCAGGAACAGTACCCTTTCTAGTATCGAAAATCTTATGTACGTATAATCATTTTTATAGTTATTGTGCACTCCATTGATCTGATTGATCGTGTCACTTTTTTTTAATATAAAATAATTATTTTCAAACTGGAATAGAGTTCGGATCACCAATTAAAATATATAACTAATTACATAAAAATATTAATGTTTATGTGAATGATGGCAATATCTCTCTCTCCATTAATGGTACCTCCATGCTCTTCTCTTTTACTTTGTTAAGCATTGATCATCATGATTAGAATATTAGAAAAATATATACTAATCTTTATCCTATATATATATATTTATGAACATGAGAGATCCTACCGAGATGATCACATTAATGGAATTTCACCGGTAAATACGTTTAAGAGAGAGATGCTATATATATAATGTTTTTTTTCCCCAACAGATCCATATATAAGATAATATTGTTTATGAAATTGTCGGCTTGCAGCTCCAATTTTTAATTTGTGGGTCCTGTCTTAGGACTGCATGCAATTTTGAAAATAAAAATTATATGTATATTTATTTTTATATTTGTTTTTAAGTATTTTTTTTATATATTTTACTAATGTGATTGATTATATTTAAAAAAAATTAATATAACAAATCACTTTAATATATATAATATGTAAAAAATATACAAAAATAACTATACATAACATCATTCTTTTAGAAAAAGTTTGGATATCTTTCTCGATACCAGACATTTGTAATTTAAATTGGAAACATTCAGGTTGACTTCAATATTAATATGTTCAATTATTTATATAAATATTAATAGAATTGAGGGCAGCTGTGATCCATTATTGTTTTATAATCTTAGAATATATACATGTATATATATATAAACTAAGTAAGAAGCACGTGCAAAACACATTTATCTAATTGAGTTAAACAAGTTTTTTACAAAAATAATATGATTTTTTTTAAAAAAATTGGATTAATAAATAATTTAATGCATATAGACAAAAAATTAAATTTTAACAAATAATTTTAGATAATAATAGATCGTTAAGTATAATAATTATATATCTAGATATATTAGAAAACAAAAAAATTAGTTCAAAATTAAAGTCAAGATACATTAGAATAATATAGACAAATATTATGAAAGGAAAAAGTGTGAGAGGATGGATTTCATGGAGTAGGTAGAGAGGCAAACATCATAAAATGAGAATGAGGTTCGAGATGAGATTAGAGAGGGAATCGAGAATTAGAGAGATGTAGAAAAAATTAATTGTATTTTTAAAATAAGAAAGTAATGGACTTAATTATAATATAAACAGATTTAACAGAAAAACAAGAAAAATTATGGTAGCATTAATTAGATAGTCACTTATTATAAATATATATATATATATATATATATATATATATATATATATATATATATATATATATATATATATATATATATATATAATATATTAGTGTCACGATCGAAGACCTCTCTTTCGGTCAGTGAATTAATCTATTTATTTTTCTGCATTTTTATTTGCTTTAAATATATATATGTAAGTTAAAACAGACGGTGGAGATAGATCATGGGTTCCGCTTGATCGGGATGACAAATATTTCATTAATTCAAGAAGGTACTGTTGCATGGTCTGGGCTTGAGCTGGGATACGAGCATTAATAACATCTTTATAACCCTAGTGGGCCGTCTACTTCGCTCATTAGGCCCGTAATCAAGTTTATAATTTCTCGTAAAAAATAAAATAAAAATAAACGAATTACAAATATATATGGTACTAGTACTGGTGATTAACTATATTTAACTATAAGAGGGCTCCTTATGAACGAATGACTTGATTGATCTTATGAGAGATCCAAAAGAGACCAAATAAACGAGCTACCTACTAATTAATTTTGTATTTTGCTACCACCCCACCGTGGTCTGCTAATATATGCGTAATCTTAAATAGACCTAATCTCTAACTTTAAATTTAATTGAGACACTTTTATTTTTTCTCAAGCTAGGCGTGTGGGATGTTTTAGCTCTTATATTAATATCACATCTCTCCTTTTTAATTTTTCTTGCACCTATGCTACTTTGGCAGTGCTTGAAATATATAATATAATAGTAGGGGGTTCCTAGTCATGATATACAACTTTCAAATAGATAATTTTCAGAATGGAGTGCCAACTGGTGTTATAGTACCCGTATTCTCTCCAAAATGTACTTGAGGTGCCTTACAAGGCACTACCTAAGAAATGGTTCGATCAGTTGGTTAGCATGGATTGAATACAGCCGTAACACTAGTTGACACTCCATTTTGGAAAGGCCCCCATTGAAGTCATATATGGTTGGAAACTCCCTACTCTCGGCCTGTCATATCTTCCAAGCACCGCAAGGTAGCATTAATGGAAGAAGATCTAAAACAGAGAGATGTGACACTATGAGAGCTAAAATACCATTTACGCGGCCTAGCCCAAAAGAGAATGAAGAAAGTGTATGATAAGCATTATCGAGAGGTCGAATTAATTCCCTAAGTGGGTCTAGAAATTGACTGGGATATATGGCATCGGGCATACACCCTTGAACCAATTCTTCTCAGGTAATGTCCTGTTCCTTTTGATAGAGAAGTTAATACCACAATTGTGTCTTGTCCTCTAAATGGAAAGATGAACTAATGATCTGATCGTGATCCGTTGGAGTGCCATGATAACGAAAGAACTGCTTTGCCCTGCATGCAAACCCGGCCAATTTGTGGGGTTGTATTCTCAGTTATATAGTTGGAAATCAAGGCATGAAGATTTGAAGCTGAGACTAAGGTAGCCTAATTAGGCCTTGTTTGGTTTCATAAATAAGATGAGATGAAAGTTGCATGAATAAAATATTGTTGAAAAATAAATTTTAAATATTATTTTTATTTTAAAATTTGAAAAAGATAAATTGTTTTTTATATTTTATTTAAAAATTTAAAAAAATTGTAATGATTAGATGATCAGATCATGAGATAGTTTGTGAAAACAAACTAAGCCTAAATTATCTAATCGGGTGGTGTCAGGTGTGAGAACCTTGAGAAGATTCGCCCTGCTCAATTTGAGAGCATTAATCCTGGGTGGAGATCAATGACTGAAAGATTTTAGTGAGTTGGTCCATCAACTGCCATTGGTCATGCTCTAATTGTCGATCGAGCTCAACCCTCCATAGCCTATCTCTGATGCTAGGTCCCAACAGAGCACTTTTACTTTGGACCCATGTTTGACTATATTGAAGAGGAAAACGAAGAAAGAAGAAGATCAGATTACGGGGGCCTGCTTTGAGGTACCTGGTAGTACTTTTCTAATTTCATAAACATGAAATATGAGATAGATAATTATGGGAATGCTTTATTCCAAAGCAAATGGCACCTTATATAGATATAGATATGTACCCACATGCTTTACATGGAAATTATTTGACTTTAAATACCTTAATTATGACTCATATCCCACCACTTATTACTTTGATTGCTCGATCGATCATATCAAAATTAGATCTTATTCCATAACAAAACACGTGTTGATAACAAACTATCAACCAAAAGCACAAACATTTAGTATTTCAAAATTCAAATTCAATACCGAAATTATATTTGCAGTCATAAAAATTTAGAATGCACAAACGCTATATAATCATTTTGAAAAAAATGAATAAATATAGAACTCATATGAAAAAATTAATTTTTTCTTAGTGAACTCTACTATATTTTAAAAGAAATGTACAACGCTTATACAACTCATGATTGTACTCTAAATAATATATAAATACTAAGAGGATATATAAATACTTGAATTTGAAAGTGATAAATGCTGAGAAATCCATTGATCAATAGACTACCCTAAAATATCTGGAGGATCTTGATCGGACCAAAATCAGTACCGTGCATGTTCTACTTCCACGCTAACAGAAGTACGTACTCGTCATAGCTAGGAACATTAGACGTACAAAGCCTCGATCTAGTTTGCTTGTCTCCCTACACGGTACAGACACGGAACCATTAGCATCTCACGAATGTTTTCTTAAGTTCTAAACATAGAATTTATTTCTGGTCTGAATACGAAATTCCTTCCTTTTGCGGCTAATACCATGAATCCGTGATCACTATTTTTCTCTATTAATTCTTTTTGACGACATATTTAAATGTACTTATGACTGTTGGGAGTGTGAGTTCGCATATAATCTAATTATATTGTTCACATGAGCTAGGTACTGTCAATTTCTTCGCTCTCGATCAGTCTCAACATGCCATTAATGTGTACGGCTGACATCCTTGATTAATTGATCAAAGTTTTTTAATTACCCACATGGTCGGCCTTACAGCTAGCATATGTATCACCCCAGCGGCGGCCTGATCTATAAAAACAAAAGAATTTTTCCTTTTTCCTAATTTCTGCATATGGTATTTACTCAACCAACGTACGGTTAATTAGCAAAAGGTTCTTTAGCTGGCCGGCCAATGATCACATGCTTGAATATCAGACATCCATGCATGAATTTACCTTGGGCTTTGAGATTATATATATTATTGGTCTTGATGATCTGATCAATGATCTCATGCATGTTTAAGTCAACGAAATCAAGGGTACAGCGACTAATTAGCCCTGAAATACGGGTCAAAAAAGAATCCTTCTATTGACGTTCTTTTGTAATTTGGTGATTCGTGAATCGAAATGTACATATGAATCTGCGTGTATAGTTGAACATAGCCTGCCATTGGCATGAAACACGTTAAATATTCCTCTCGCTTTTAATGCAGTAATTGATGCTTGATAGCTCGGTAAAGCAAATTCTAACGTTATACTTGAAAAGGAGCCTTTTGCGAGATTGTCAGGGATCTATGTGTATATTCTACCATACGTAACCTTCCTAGGAAATGCTCATTCGGGTTAAATTAATTTTATTCAAATAAAATATTTAGAACTCGTACCTAGCTAGCCTTACTCAATTTTTAAAATATTTAAGCCATAAAATTGGCATCCCGAGGAACCTCAGGAAACTGAACCTCTCTCTCTCTCTCTCTCTCTCTATATATATATATATATATATCCCATTTCACCCAAGTACCTCGATCGATATATCGTGTGTGTGTGTGTCAGAAAGTTTTCCGAGCTAGCATTGGAGATTGATGGATCTATTTTCTTGCAATTTAAGGAAGTTTATTCGTAGTTTATAGAATCCCTCCAAAAATACGCTTTCTATAGGCCAGTTTCCCTCCTTTTCTTCACCTAACAAGATAGAGTTACAACTTACAACAAACTATACCGGCATTTTGAAGCTTAATCTAATAAATCAACTTAGCGCGCACTGGATAGCACATTTCAGAGCTGTTTCTTTCGACACGTACATTTGAAGTAAAGATCAGGCAACACCGTCAACAGATCAGGTCTAGATCACGGTGAAATTTCCAGTCTAGCAAGCAAACTCAAACGTGAAATCAGCCCAGAGGGAGGACCTCCATCTGGTTTAGACTAGATATGTTTGTTTTTTTTCAGTTTTTGTTTTTGGTTTTTCCGTTTAAAGTGTAACGAATCGACAATTTAATATTTTTTGAAGCCCAGAGACTACCACACGCCCCACCGCAAGATTTCCAAACCACTAATTTATTAGACAGACAGGAGAAGAATTTTGTCGAAAGGACAAGCAAGTGAGTCACATGCATGGGTCAAAGTTGTACATGTTCTCCACATGCCACCACACGAGGAGGCTCATGTAGCATCACTTGTGGTAGATCTAGGATCAAGGCCCTCAGCTTTTTTAGACTTGGTAGTTAACCATGCTCCTAGGGTGGCGCGTGGCCTTCACGCGCCTCCGACAGTATTTTTCTTTTAGTTTTAGTTTTTGGTTTTTTTCTAAGGTTAAAAATACGGATCTACAACTTTTCAAGCTATAATTCATTATTTTAATATGTAATTTATCTTTCTATTATTTCTTTTGTTTTAGGAAAGAAAAAAACATATTGTCTCTTGGATTTTTATTCATAAAGTGTGCCCTCATCTCTATCTTATATGTAATGTGGGGTTTTGTTTACTCTATCTTAGATAGAGCAATGCTTTCTCTCATACAGTTGGTCTATAGAAAGTTATACCATAGACAAAATCATGTCAATAATAAAAAAATTTGTGTACTAAAAAGCTATTAAAATTATTGTTGACTTACTGGTCAAAAATGTAATGTTTCATTATGAATGAATGGAGTTCGTTTTCCATTAAAAAAAATGTTTGAGCAAAATGCTGGGTTGTAAATAATGAATAATTGTGGATAAAATATGTATGCATGTGAGAGTATATTAAGAGCTCCGCTAGGTACAGTCGTGAATGGAAGTTGGCATGCAATTGTCTAATGCAAGTGTCACCTCACTGATAATGAGAAATTAAAATAAAATAAAATAAAAAGAAAATTGAATAAGAAGCAAGATCAGGCACAGTTTCAGCGAAAAAATCGATTCTAGCTCTCTGAAATCTAGACTTTTTTCCAATTTGGTTCGCAAACCACTTTCTTCTAGTTCTAATTTGCTTATTACATAGTCTGCAGATCTCTTCCAGTTTGCAAAACCAATTTCAATTATCCCAAACCCATTTCACAACTTTCTTCCAAGTTCCAGTTTACAAATATCTAGACCAATATGCAAATTTGTACACTTTTTTCCAGTTCCAGTTTCGACAATCATCTCTCTAGAAGCTTCTTTATTTTCCATTGCAAAAAAATATAAATATATGGCAACCATAACCATCTCTCCAGAAAAATATGTGGCAACCATTGCAGAAAATTAAAATATACAACAACCATTACTAAAAAATAAAAATATGTTTATGGAGATGGAGAGGACATCCCATGCGCAAGTTGTACCTATCCTCAAATATCTCATCTTTTTCTTATCCAGTTGTGGGAGAATTGGAAATGCTCAAAAATGTTTGAACAAAATAAAAATATATTTATTTCCTTATCTGTTTGATCTAGTGTCAGTTGTGGGAGACCGACATGAAGAGGGAGAGGGAGAGATTGAACGAGAAGAGGAGAGGGGGCATATATGGAAATTAAAGTGATGTGGGTCCACAATTGCACCACGGTTGCATAGGGCGATTGTTTTCGAATATTATTTGCTACTTTCATAAATATGTGTGCAAAATAATAGTCATAAAAACAAGATCACTGATCTACACCACATCCTGCATGAAGCTATGGATAATTGTAACTTTTCAACTACCTTTGACTTCTCTCTACACAAAAAAAAAAAAAAAAAAAAACCCATCTTTTTGATCAGTTTCGCTGAGAAGAAGGTGTGAGTCTCGGCTCTTCCTTCTCCATTTCATTTTCCTTTTCACTACCTATATGCATGTGAATATGCTTATAAGGTAGTTTTTTTTCTACAAGTTCAAATTTTTACAAATTTGCTACATTTCGACCATGGAAAGTCGATATGCACTCCACCAAAACGTTCCCCTGTTGCCGATCTACCGGGACAACGCGGAATTGTTCCCAAAATGTCAGTGAGTAGACCTCACATGTGGCTTGTTTCTGCATGTGGTCTTCACTCGCCTCCACCCCCAGGCAGCTTCGTCGGCTACACATGCCGCACCAGTAGATTCCCCTCCTTTCGATCCTTCAAATCGGCTCGACCCCACCTCCATCCCACCAGTGCGAGGCCTTCACACAGGTTGACTATCACTTTGCTGCAAATTTGCACTTCCGATGCTGGGGAATTTTTGCTTTCCCTAACCCGTACTCTTATTAAAGGGACTAAGGATTTATCTAAAAAATATCTCAAGACAACAAACTATAGTGCACTCGCTTACATCGTCTCCAGCGATGACTTACTTTTGTAACATCTCTTAAAATGGTACATTCTTTGTAGGGCTTGGGTTATGATCAAGAAATTGATCTCAAAACCCTTTTTTTTTTTTTTTCTTTTTCACTTCTTTTGCATTGTAGTTATTGTATTGGGATATTTGTTGGGAACCCCACACCCTAACATGTATCATATAAAGTTTGCTTCTTAAAAAATAAAATACACCACATCCTGCATGAATTTGACGATCTCCTGACGTTTGTAATATAATATGATATAACCTCATTAATAAGTATCCTTTAGAGCATTGGCATTGGTTTCATCAAAATTATTTTTAAAATTTGATAAAAAGTACAAGTTTTTCATAAATCTAAACCTTCCTATCTATAATTTCACATTGGATTAGCTATTGGATTCATCAAAATAATAATATAATATTATTTTTTTATAATAATATTTTTAATTTTTTTTTCATATTTTGCAATTACACTAACCATATTTACATTAATAATTTAATTTGATATTTAAATTATTGTTAATAGCCAATATTGTTACCAGATTAATAGCCAAAAAGCATCAATACCTTGAGAGAAAATTAACCAGACCATCAATATATATTTCTTAATATAGCCAACATTCAGATTAAATATTGCAGGTAAAAATTGACCATTTTGAAACCCAAACTCGCAGTCTGCTGCATATCTCCATAATCTTAGATTCAATGCAGAAATATAATGAGCTGATAAATAACCTTTCCAACATTCAGATTATGTACAAACATAAACACAAATGTTATTGAAGTAGCTACAGCAATATATCTTATTGATGAACACTCATCAAAATTTCACATGAGCTTCTTCTCTAAAGGCATTCGGAAACCATTCACACATTTATAGGGCAGCATTGAATAATCATGAGCTTAAGAAGTTAAAAGAAGCCTCATTTTCAATTACTCAAACTTTTGTCAGTACTCGTCAATCTTGTTTTCGCTGGCAAAATAGTTTCCAGTGATTTCTGGACAGCATAAATTGAAATCTTCTTTGTTAAGTTTAGAACCCATCCACTCAAAATCGACAAACTTCAAGTACAAAGATTGGAAGTTTCGAAACCCAAAATCAATTTCAGTCCAAAACTACAAAAACTACAGAAACATTATATATGCTAGAAAGATTACATATCAAGAACCGAGAAGAAAATAATGACAAGGATTTTCCATTTTGAAACAACACCCATGATCTGATCCATTATCACGGCTAGCCCACATGTCAAATCAGCTGAGACTTCTTGGTTCAAAGATTCAAAACTTCCAGTACCCAAAATAAATCTCAATCAAACAAACACAAATCCGAAGTAAACCAAGACTTCACGATCAAGAAAAATTGGAGAAACCAAATTCACAATATTTTCAGCTTTAGCTTCAAAGTAAAATCAAAACACAATCAACATACAAATTTAAACTGGAACTATTGCATACATTAGCTAATACTATTTACCAGAAACCTAGCCGAAAAGAGAAACAAGAAACAACACCATACTGTTTACCAAGAATTTTAGGGCCTCTGACATCAGAGATGAACAACAAAAGCCCAAGCCTTTAAATTCCCAATTTGAAAGAAACCTGTTTTCTGCAACCAATTTGATTTTCGTGTGAAGAATCAAAGAGAGACCAGAAGGTTAGGGTGCACTGTGAAGAACCAGAAAGGGAGAAAAGGGGAGAGAACACACGGGGAGGGGAAGGAAATAGCGGTTGGGAATTAAAATATAGTAAAATAATCGGTTGATGAGTGTATAGTAACCCTTCAAATTTGAAGAAAAACTTAGAAATCCTGTAACTCAAAACTCTCAATTTTTCATTTGCTGAGACCAATGCAGTTGTAATTTATACAAATTTATCATTTTATACATTTGGCTTGACTTTTGATGAAGCCAATGTCAATGCTTTTAGGATTGAAATACTTCTATATGACTAGTACAGCCTTTTCTTTTTCCTCTTCTGCATGGCTCTGAGACAACTCAATCGCCCTCAAAGCTGATTAATTCTGTTTTCATTGGGACATTCTATGTGTATAACAAGTGTCCATGTGCGCGCGCGCGAGAGAGAGAGAGAGAGAGAGAGAGAGAGAGATCAATTCGATAACGTATGTTAAATGTTCTTCTGTCTCCAGCTGCATTTGTTGACATACATGGTTTTTTTACTTTAACCAGTCATATGTTTTTCCAATATCATAATTTCAGGTTGTCGCAATGTTGGGTGTCGATCAAATTTGGAGGTGTCAGTAAAAAAACGCCAAACACGCTTTTCCTTCGATTTGATTTAAAATTGAGTACCTATGCTAGCTCAAACATGCGTGTTGCGTATATTCTTTTTTGCATAATCATATCAGGCTAAGATTGATACAGATCTTTCATGTTTGTTTTTATTGATGTGCAGCTATTCAGAACTGTAACGTTTTAAACTTGCGAGAGGATCCATACATATAACAAGGAATAATTACAGGGAAGTACGACTGATATTGACAGAGGAACTAAAAACTGTTCACTTCAGAAACCAAAGCCTATGGCCAATTTCTAATCTTGCCCACCATTCTTTTAATTGCCTCTCTTTTCAAGAAATAGTACACTTAGATGTCCATCAACAGCCATTTCATGTAGATATAATAAAAAAATGAAACGAAGAGAAACACATAATTAATATGAGGCATCCAATGCAGCTAGCTAGCCCATAGCAATCATCCATCTTATGCAAACTCGGCCATTTTTAGGTCAGGTGCTTCCCATCAAAAGTCAAATTCTCCAAGGATGCACTCGCAGGCATGCTATTGTAGAGCTGGCGCTCTCTCTCTCTCTCTCTCCCTATCTCTTGCTAAAGGACAAACGCAAATTATTCTGTATCTCACTCAACCGAATCCTTCAACACTATCTAGGAGATATATATATCATACCCGCTTGATAAAAATATTTCAATTCTGTCATTGATGTTAATTTATTCTTGTATAAGGTACTTTAACCTACTTCCCCCTTCAATAACCTTGCCTTTTAAGCACTGATCATTCCTTAGTTTAGTTGTATATCTCTTTGCTTGATCTCTTATATTGGTAGACATCTTTGCTTCGCGTCCTTCGAACGAGCTTTCTCCTCCGAACCCATCTAGCAAATTTGATCCATACATACAACCAGTTCTGGCATGCTTGAATGTCCACAGAGCGGTAATTAAGATATAATTCTATACCATCCATTTTTAAGAAAATCTTTTATTATTTTTCCCCAGATTTCAACTTTGCAATTAATTTCCTCAACAGATATCGTACATATAAACTTGATTGCTCTTCTTTATCTTTTAACTTGATCATCTTGTTGTTTATTTTAGGGAAAGATTTTACGACATAGGAAAAAAGATCAAAAGAGAGACAGATGCATCTTCTCAAATGGGAAGGAGACATTTATTTGGTCCTTCTGGGACCTTGAACACTCTCACACCATGTGCTGCATGTAAGCTCTTGAGAAGAAGGTGTGCTGAAGAATGCCCTTTCTCCCCATATTTCTCTCCGCATGAACCCCAAAAATTTGCGGCTGTTCACAGAGTCTTTGGTGCAAGCAACGTCTCCAAGATGCTAATGGTATATATACACTACCTGTTCAAATATTTTACTTTTTCAAAATGATCTACTTACTGCTTTTCACAATATTTTACTTTTTCAAATGATCTACTTACTGCTCTTGATGAAATATTTCCCGACTTTTCTTCAATCGACTATTTGGTTTATCTAGGAGGTGCCAGAGAGTCAAAGAGCCGATGCAGCAAACAGTCTGGTTTATGAAGCAAACTTGAGGCTGAGAGACCCGGTATATGGGTGCATGGGTGCAATTTCAGCTTTGCAACAACAGATTCAAACTTTGCAAGCAGAACTTAATGCAGTAAGGGCCGAGATGTTGCAACACAAATTTAGTAACATCATTCCTTCAAGTCCAGCTGCGATGGTTTCTTCTGGGGTTCCTGTTTCAATTTCTCATGCCCCACCTCGCACAACTCTTTCTAGACCACCACCACCTCGTCCTGATCCACCTGTATTGCCACCTCTGCCTTCAGCTGTCACTTCTTTCTCTTCTTCATCCTCTACTTCTCTGTATACACCACCTTCAAGCGCAACAGGTTACAGCTCCTTTATTTTGAATGCTAATGTCCCATTTTTTGACTGAATTCACTGCATCTACTCCTTTTTCTTCGTTTTTCTTGAAGAATGCCCATGCTCAATTGAGTAGGATTGGCCATTTGATATAGTAGAATTGATCCATTTGTTTCACGCTTATATATAATTCCTTGTGGTTGGGAAGTTATTGAAGAGATAAAAAGAGAACTTGGAGGCGCCTGACAATGGTCATGACTCTAATCTTCGCCAGTTATGATGAGATTCCTTTTGTTTTTTGTACGTTGTTTCTTTGGAGGGGGTGCGGCTGGAAGAATTTTTCAATTCTCATTCATTTTCCAGCTGATCTCTTTTTTATTCGAAAATGTCGAAGATATATGTTGCAAGTTTTACATCAAATAAGAAACTTACATGTTGAGTCCGGTTTATAATATGATCGATGTTGTCACATTAGTACTAAACCAAAAATAGTTGACTTTCCCTTTTATCTGTAACATTTTATGACTTTGTACTTGTAGAAGTACCTATGCAGTTAAAGTTACAGTGTTTCTAGCTTGACGTTTCATTAATTTTTGTCGTTGTTTCTTCGCGTAATTAAGGTACCAACAGATCATCATGAAGAGACTAGCTTACCTTATCAATTTAGGATCACCACAAGTGTTCCATTGCGTTAGGGTTTTAACTTTCAACAGTGCAGTAGCTATATATTACGACTGCATTACCCATCGACATTAATTCTGCTAATCTATTTTCTGCTAAGAAGAAATTTAAGAACCTAGAAATAGTAAAATTATTTCTGAAAATTATAAAATACCTTCAAAAAGAGGTCTGCATGCATGTCAGCACAGCCTAGACACATTTTTTTCTTCATTCACAGCCTATATATATATATATATATATATTGGTTAATAAAATGTGTGACATATACAAATTAAAGCCGTAGTTTTCGGTAGGGGTTGACATGCACAATCGCCGGCCAATCTCTTGCACAATTAGTCATTAGTGCACGTGTGAGGAATATCCAGACTTGCAGCTTGAACTTTTGAGTCCAAGTACATGTGCTAGCTAGCTACTAGCTAGTCTGTGCCATATCGGAGAATTTAAGGACCTAATCAAAGCATTTTTATCCGGAGAAATGCTTAGTCTCAGATATATCGTCTAATTAAACTCGCGAACTAATGCGAGCACTTGATACAGTAGTTAGTTAGATTGTAAAATTATTTTTATTATAAAATATATCTGACATATCATTTGAATTCATTTTAATTTGTAAATTTAATATTTTTACCAAATATCTTTGTAGTTATGGCAGTTATTTTTACTAATTAAAGAACTATTACGCAGTTACTCTAGCCGCCCCCCTCCTCAACCCCCTTTTCTTTCTGCAACTAGTTTTCTTGATTACCCCAATTCGCAGTTTAAACTTCATTGACTAGATCACATAGCATGGTCAATGTGCATTAGTGTTTGTCCCAAACGTCACAGCCTAAACATAATATATTATATATCTATATATTATGTATGGGAAAAGCAAATGACAAATCGGAAGACTAGAGAAAATAAATGCATGCCATGGAAGTGGAGCTCAGTAAGCAAGTTTGACATTTATCATACATAGATATTTGAATATTGACACACTGCGAACTTTAGAGTTTTCTGAATTATTTTACATTTATATATAAATTATATATATCCAGCGAGAAAATTAACAAAGTAATGGATTTCGTTGTCCGGTATCAATGAAAATGGCAGCCAGGGCGAGTTTTATATTCCAAGTCTAAGATGTATTTAAGTTTCCTTGGCGTGTGGATGAGCACAAACTCGATCGAGTGATGCAGAAAACCAATTATGCTCTAACTTAAATATATAAACAATACCCAAGAAAGGACTGATTAATATACATGCAATTGCGTGCACTTAATAATCACCAGAGGGCAGATTGCATTGGGAAGGATTTTGGTTTCACGTCGCAATTGCTTGAAAAAGCCGCATCTTAGCTTGTCCTTTCTCAATCTCCTGATTTTAATATATATATATATATATATAATGAATTATTCTATTCACAATCTTATACAATATACAAGAAAAAAAATAAAAGTAAATAAAAAAAAAAAATAGACGTACGGTATAGGGCTGCTAAATAGAAATTTTAGTTTATAACTGAACCTACTAAGGTTAGGTTGATAATATGTTGAAATTAGATGAATTGGACAAAAGTTGAAAGTTGAATAAAATATTAATGTTAGAATATTATTTTTTAATAATATTATTATTTTAAGATTTTAAAAAATTAAATTATTTATTATATTTTATATAAAAATTATAATCATAAAATGAGATTAATCGATTAGGACACTCAATTCAAAAGAAGCTAGCCGAACTAGAGGCGCCTCCATCATCATGATGCACCTTCCTTCAGCCTGATCTCCCAAGTTCCAACAATACAGTAGTATATACTTCCGTGAAATGATTTTGAAAGACGCCATATATCCTTGCTTGTGGACAAATTCATCATGTAATTATATATATTCAATGAAGACAGACTGACTTCTAATATTACCCTAAAAGGGACAGAATAGATGATATTACTTCCTATTCATGATGTTGCATTTATCAATATTTGTGACGTGCTGACATGATGAGACTTGCTGGTAAATCATATTACAAATGTCAATAATTATAAGTATTTTTATTGCTTGATTATGAGGATCATTCCTAGATCTAATGAAATTAGAAACCTACTTGCATCATCCAGTTCTAGCTAGCTATTTTTATTTCTTAAATCCGAAGATGAAACAGGTTTTCTAATGGGCTTGATTTTCAAATGGGAGAGATCAAGATCATCATGGTAATATATAATACAACAGACAAGAAGGTTTAATGACAAATTAACCTGTTACTTGGATTCTGTAATCAAATTGGAAAGGTAGTACTTGAACTATATAATATATATATATATATATATTTGCGTATCCCAAGCAAATGTTATTAATAGAAGATTACTGTCTGTAACATGAAGTTTCTATTATCAAGCTGATCAATGTGTAGAGTAACTATTTACATTATTTAAATTTTAAGATTCAATTTTTAAAATTTCTTTACTAAATCAAATTATGCTATATAAACACTTTAATAAATATGATATCCTCACCAGTTTAATTCTTCTGGCAATATCACCTCCTCCTCGTCCAGCAGGCACATTAATGCCTCCTTTCAATTAAGAAATAAGTTGACTTATTTTGTATTGAGACTTCCTGAGCTTAGATCATATTCATGAGTACTCAAATATACAAAAATGCATGGCTAGAAATTAAACATGCAGTTCTCTCTAAAACTTCATTTAGGTGTCGACATGCATTCATCCGACTTATGGAATAAATTAATCATGGGTTCGGTCTTGCCATCGGCTTGTTCAAGTTTGCTAAGATTCAGATCATGATCGGGACATGCTGCAGATGATCATCATCATTGGGAAAAGAAGAAACATGAAAGGATTAGAAAATCTCTCTGTTGCATGCATGTGGGAAAATGATGATCAGAATGCTTATATTTATAATTGCCTTGTGGTTTTACCTTATAACTCACTTGGTGATAGAATACCATTTCTCGATCGTGTGATGCCTCTAAGCTAGCTGTACGTAGTAGTATTTGAACTGCCAGTGATATAATAAACCATGCACCATCGTCTATAAGCGATAATTCAGTGGCCAACATCATGTCTTGCCAGCATATGCACACGGGAGAGATCAAAGAATAGGGGAAACAAGAAGGAGAATTAAACTTGATGGGCTTCCTTCATGATCAACGTCGTGATCGGATTAGTGCAGTGAAACTGATCAATCTCAATTTTAATAGGTAAACTCTTCTTTCAGGCATGTTGGTGCACCGATGCGCACCCATATCCCATGTGTACCATTTAGTTAAACAGTAGATTTTAATAAAAAGTTTTGCTATATACAAGTAAATTCGCGTACTAATTTGCGTATTAATATTGATTCTTTCATACTTAAAAATCAAATTAATACTGTTGTCAATAAAATTTATTTTTTTGAACAATCACAATAAATTGGTGTACATATTAGTGTACAAGTGTGCTTGCAACTAAACTTTTCCTTTAATAAAAGTGGGAATGAATTTTAAACAATGGGAAAACACCAACGCTTTTAATAGATTCCCTCTCTCTCTCTCTCTCCATTCTTTTCTCCCCGTCGTTTCCATTCTCTCTGCAATTCTCTTTTCCTCTCCCGTATTCCCATTCTACTATTTTTTTTTTTTAATTGTCTTCAAAATGATCACAATCATATTGTTTGACTCAGGAAAAGTGAATCATTGCTATTACGCTAAAGGAAAAGTAAGCCATTGCTTTTCCTTTTCCTTCTCCTCTTCTCAATCTGTGAACCATAAAGACACATTCTTATGAGTCCATACAAAGTGGCAGATCTATATTCCATAGCCGAAGGACCCTAACATTCTCGGGGACTTCTCCAATCTCTCAAGCTTAGCCAAAGCCCCAAATCATTCTCCCGTAGCCAGCCACGACACCTTCTCCATTCCGTCATATCAAGCCCCAAGTTAATTTTAACATGACAAGAGTTCTTCTACTTGGAAGCCAGTATGCAAAGCACATATTCATGTACATCCTCTATATTATTAACATAACAAGACGTAATTCGTAAGAGATTTTAATTTTAAATTTTTATAACAAATCAAGTACTGTCATATCAATTAACAGAGGGTGTGTTTTGCACACCGACTTCCAAATAGAATTTTTTTTTTTTTTTATGACGAATATATTGTCATTTGCACAATCAAATGCTTTTCACTCTGGATCACGCAATGGGGTACGATGGTGACCTATCCTTTACAAGGTTGCCTACATCCGTGTACTCAAGTTTTACTAGCTAAAAGTTTTGTTTTAATGGTTTATATAGATTTCGTATGTATAAGTGATCTTATGCAGTCATTCTGAGAAAAAATTTTATTTAAAAAAAAAAATCACACTTAAAACTTACATGAAGAAACCTATTTTTTCATGGTAGACCATATATTTTTCTCAAATGGACTATACAAGGCTTATACACTTTAAAACTATATCTAGCATTAATTTTTTTTATTTAATATTTTTATTTAATTTATTTAATATCTTTCTATTTTTTTTATCTATAATTTTAAATACTGCTTTTGAAAAAAAAAAAAAAAGGAGATTATGAACTATTATATATTTCTTATTAATGTCAAAGTTTAAAGTGTTCAATTGGTTGTAATATGGCAGATATATACCATGGTAGCGTTTTTCATTAATAAACTAATAAAGTATGGACGGAAGGATCATTATAATATGAACCTAACTTCAAGTATATGTATCTCTGAAACTTTCTCGATCCATTGATGAGTTCGAAAATTTAAACCCGAGGGAATCAGGGATTTATATAGTAATTTTTTCCTGTTCTTAATACAATCAATATTTCATTAATCACAGAAATTAATTCCAATTTTTCTTGTCTTTTATATTATTTTTTCAAAACATTTCCGGTTCTTTAGGAGGTTTGGGCGAGTAAAATTATTGTGATGCAAAAGCCAGTGGAAGCTGAAACCAACAATGTCCAATCTTGGTGGCCACAAGGATATTCTCTGGCAGCCTGTAAAAAACCCGGGCCCTTAAGCCCATTCAGGTTTAAGACTGTTTGTTTGTTGAACCGAGAGACCTCTCGTAAGCCTAAATAAGGAGGGAATACCGGTTTCTTTTCTGAGTATCTTATTGGAATTCCAGCCAGTGAGAGTGCCATATCACATCATTTTCGTCTCTTTTTTTTTTTTCCTTGATTTTCTAATTTTATTTTCGGTGAAGCATTGTCTTGGGGTACGAAGGCTGAAGCTCGAGCGCTTGTCTGCCACAACTCTCAAGGCTTTACTACATACAGTCGGCGTGCAGTTGGCTGTACAGAATGATTAAAAATTTTTTTTATATTCAAGAAAATTTATATGAATAAAAAAAAGTTATAAAAATAATTTTTTTTTTTATATAAGTCCTGTATTAATTCACTTTTTTACAGTCGACTGCATGCCGACTGCATCTACCGACTACAAAAAATATTTCTCCTCAAACTATTACCGGTCTATTTCTTCAAGCACGATTAACATAACATAATTAAACACGACAGAAAAAGAAAACAAAAATGGACATAACCATACATAATTCTTCATAATTATCTGATAATTTATTAGGAAAAATAATTTATATAATCGTGCTTAAGTCTTGTATATTTTCTTTAAAAAAAAGATAAATTTATGACCCACGTAAAAAAAACTAAATGATAAATCCTACTTTTTTTTCAAATAAAGTAATCCAGACTTGTATGTAGCTTTTGCTAAATATAAATTTTTTAAAATTTATTTGACTTTGGTAAGTTTGAGTTTTTTTTTTTTTTTTAAATTAAGGTTTTATTGAAAAACTATGTAAAAATAATAAAATAGTTGTGCAAAATTAATTATATTTTATTTATTTTATTCTCGGTGGCTGTAACTAGAATATACAATTCACATCATTTAAATTAAATTGTAAGATTCAAATTTAATTTGTATTCAAATCAAATCATATCTTATAAGTATTTTATTACGTGTGTTCTTGACCAACTTGATAATATAATTTATCATTAAATCTACGTAGAATGTGAATAAAAATTTGAAATACTTGAACGAAATTCTTTACTCCTATGATCCAAAAACAGCTTTCTACACATAAATAATAGAAACACTTCCAACATAAATTTGCAACCGATCAAGTACCTTAATACAAACAAACAAACAAATCGCCTCCCTTGTAAGGCGAGACAAGAGAAAAGAAACACTTGGGTCTACAAACAAACGACCCTCCTCGATCCAACTCATTCAAAGTAATTTTTTCCTCAATTTCATCATCTCCCTTAATTAGTTAGGCTTCCTACAGTTCTTCCTAATCTCACCGCTGGATCCAGTGAGGGGATCGATGTCTCCCATCTTGATCATTGCAGTCACAAAGTCCTCATCAAAGGTCTTGTCATTTTTGCTGTAGGTTTCAACCAGTGAATCGGTAGACCCACCATTGTACAAAATCTGATCGGAGTGGAGAAGACCCTTTTGGTCGAGAAGGTTCTTGAAATAATTGTTGTCAAAAGCGGTAGGAGTTTGGAGATCTAGAGGCGCAAGATTCTTGCGGCCACCGGTGTTCCTTGGGCACTGACTCTGCCTGGTTTTGGCAAATGAACTGTCAATGTTTGTCTCGTTGTATATGCGGTCTCTGAAAGTTATACACCTTGCTTGCCCGATTGTGTGAGCTCCTGAATTACCCAGAATATGATGAGAAATGTGTTTGATTGTTTAGAGAGAGAGAGAGAGAGAGAGAGAGATCAGAGAGAGGTATATACATACCAGACAAGGCAACCATATCCTTGGCAGAGAGACCTTTAGCTTGGAATCTATTGATGAGGTTATTGAGGGTGGAAGTGGGAGGAGGTATTACGCCACTGTTGGCATCAGAAAGGCTGGCTGTCTTGGAGTCTCTTCTTCCAACTTTAACATCCCAATCAGGCCCTCCAAGCTTCACAAAGTTTAATATGTTTCCAATGATAAAGATTAATTAGAATGGCATCATAGAAAATATAATATGCAGAGATTTGAGTCTAGATGCAGTACTACAGATACAATGAGTTAGAAATTTGTTTTAAAAACATATATAGTTTCAAATAGAGAAATACTAAATGATCTTCGTCTTAGATTCTCACCCATTGATGTGATAAATTTTACGTCTCGAATGAAAAATCTCGACTACTTATGTTGTGATACATGCAATTCAAAATGATAAGTTTTAAGATAAAAATTATATTTTTATTATTAATAAAGATAATAAATGACATTATGAAAGGGGAAGAAATTGTTAGATATTCATGTTAATATTTTCTATAATATTAAAAAAATTCTATATCTATAAGATTAAACAAAATTATAATTTTAGTTAAATATTATAAACAGTCCAGAATTAATCATATCTTGTAATCCCAGGAAAAGAGAACAAATTAAAAAGAAAAGAAAAAAAGAACTCACAGTTACAACAGAGTCGCGGGCAGTAATGGCTAAGATATCAGCACAAGAAACCACTCCTGGGCATGCTTTCTCCACAGCTGCCTTGATGTCATCCACAACTTTGAAGCCCCTGATGGATCTGTTGTTGGGGCCTGCTGTCTTCTCACCTGTGAAAGAGTCGGTGTCATCCAAGAGTACGGACCCGTCACAACCCTGCACGTTTCAACAAGCAATAAGCGGTATGTTCACGATCAGGACGAGACAAGCCGACGCTAAAAAAACATGATCCTTATCCAATAATGTTTGTCTTTTCCTGTGCTTTTTTTAACACTAGATTTCACCACTATTGCAAACTGGATTCGCTGGCCCCAAGCCCTACCAAACAAAGTTGACCATGTCTCCAAAGTGGGTGTCTTTTAACTGTGTCCATCATTTCGCTAAACTTTTGCATGTGCTTGCTGAAGTTCCGTGCATCAATATATAATCATGCACATGATTTCATGAACCTTCCCTTTTAACTCTGCTTTTTATTTTTCAGGATGAAAAGCACAGAGACACCGACACGTACGTTTTCAACCTTTATTTAGGAACTGCACGATTGAGTTCATATTCACTTAACTTGCTAATTACATATATGTTAACAACTATGGGTTACGAACTTTAGTTTGACCAAATCTACTATTTAAAAAAATTGATTTATACAGTATTAGAACGTGCAATTATAGCACTTCTAGCTCTTTAAAAAAAAAAAAATTAGGTGAATTTGAGATTAAAAAAAAACGCAATTTTTAATAGTTGATTATGCGTATTTTTTTAAAAATGAGTAACCAAGATTTATTTGACCATAACTATATCTAACGAAAAAACATCATTCGTAGTTTCTTTTTCAGTAAGGTTGTGCTTATAACTTGATTATGGCAACAAAAGTAGATCCCAGAAGATGAATATATAGAGACAAAGAAGAAAAAATTTACGTTGACAAAACAGTCATGGAAGTGGAGGCGAAGGAGAGAAGCACCCAGGCGGCGTTCTACAGAAATGGCATTCTTAACAACAGACTGCACGGTGCTGAAGACCTTGGGACAACTTTTAGAATAGAAGTCTGTAGAGAGTTGAGCAGAGGAGCTCCCCGTGAAGAGCACAAGAATAGCAAATGTGGCTATGATTGTGAAATAAGTGTGAGAAACAGTACTGAAGAAGGCCATTTTCTTTGAAAAACTAGGAAGTAGTGGAAATGGTCTGCCGAGAACATGGAGGGATGGGTATTATATAGAGGTAGACAGATGCGAAAAAGAGGCAGGTCTCGACCTAATCTCTAGGACTGAGTATTGCATGGTATGGTTTGCGCCTAGAAATTAAAGAAAAGGTAAGCAACGGGGACGTGGGGGGGGTTTGGTCTAAATTAAATAATGTATGATAAATGATAAAGCAATGCCCAGAGGCCAGAGACACGTTTGCGTAAATTGATCGACATCGTCGCTGCAGCATGCGTCAAATTTGTCAAAAAAACGTGGGTCCTTGAAATTATCTATCAATTAATGTAGGGGGTACGTTTGGTGAAGATAGACTACATCAGAAAAGATAGCTTGTGCAGCCAGCCATCCCAGGGTTTCTGTAATTTGATTTTCGTTTTGTCTTTTTTTTTACTTTGTCAGTGGCATGTGGCAGCCAACCTCGAGGTTGTTCTCAGACAATTCAAAAGTTAAACGTTGACGATTCAACGGGGGCAGTTGCATTACTTTGATCTCTCCATCGATCATTGACAATTGCAGCACACAGTACTCTTACTAGTTATTTTTTTTTTTTTTTTGATATTGGGGAGGGGAATCGAACCCAATACCTCTCTTATGGAGGTTGGGTCTCATACCATCTGAGGCACATGCTCTTGACAGTACTCTTACTAGTTATTAATTATCAGTTAAGGAACCCCTTGTGACAGACTTTATCAGCGTGAAAGTGCATGCATGTTACAACGTCGGCTCTTCTCGATTATTATTCCTAGACATGCACTTCTAAATAGAAAATTTTCCCTAGTCTGAACTACAAATGATCTTTATTCTCAATGATTATCAAATACTCAAATATTACGTGTTTATTCTCAATGATTACCAAATATTCAAATATTACGTTATTAAAATTATTTATATAAATTATAACGTGAGAAATATTATAGTTACAAAAAAAATATTATAAAAATAAATTAATAAACTGATATATTTTAATATGATATATTAGCTTATAAATTAAATCTACAGTATAGTATGAAATCATATTAATTTATAAATTTATTTTTAGACTTAGTTTGGATGCTCAGATGAGATATAAACTATCTCAAAAGTTGGAAACAAAATCTTATTTCATACCTAATTTTTTAACTAATGTTATAGTAACGCTAATTACTACGTTTTTAATATATATATATATTTATCTATTAGAATTTTTTATTTTATTATAGTATATAATTAGAAAAATATATTTCAAATTTTATAAAATATAGTATAGTAAATACTTCATAATATAATAACATAAAAATATATTTTGAAAAAGTTAAAATATTTATGAGTTTTTAAATTGATAATAAATATTACTTATTTTTAATATATTCATTATATTTTCCATCCAATAATTAAAAATAATTGTCAATAATTGGTAGGACCCACCACTTTATCAAATTTCTAAAAAGTAAAAACCATCTCATCTCATCTTATTATTTAAATATATATTTTTTTTATAAATTATCTTATCTCTAAATCTTAACTCAAAAATTTTATTATTAATCAAAATATTTCATCTAAACTTAATAATCAAACGAAATCTTAGAGATCTGATATGTATAGTTATAATATTCCTCATCCAGTAAATAGTGCCGGAAAAAAAAAATACTTTGTTCGAGATATTTTTCAATGGAAAGTGAGAGAATCGCCAAATTCATTAAACACATAGAAGAAAAGTGTACAAGTACTTGACCGAACGCCAATGCGTATTGTCAAAGAAAGGATCGAGGAAACGTCAAGGATTCTTCGGGGCTTTTTTGGTCTGTAATTTCCTTTAAAAGGACGAGCGGCGAATCTTTCAAATAAAGAGAAAGTACGAGACAAGTTTAACTATCAAAAGAAAAATAACCCAATCGGATTTTTTGAAAAAGTCTTACATGCTTTTATCGATATTCCACGAATATAATTAGTTCCCCACCCACTCTTCAGTCTGAAATTAGCTAAAGAGTCTTGAATCGTTATGCAACACGAAAGCTACCTTAAGCTCGGACTACTCAATACTCATACTTCCTATGTTCCTATACATATAGTTCATGAACGATCGATATAAAAATATTCTTTAAGAGCTCATTTGGATTTAAATAATATTTATTCTCATCTTATCTCATTATTACAATTTTATTAAATTTTCATATTTATTTAAATAAAATATTAATTTTCACGTCTATATCATATTAAAAATAATTGTATAAACTAATATATCATATTAAATTACATCAATTTACATATTTATTTAAATAAAATCCCTTCTTACCAAAGATATTTTTCTTATACATGTGATTCCGTTAATTGGTAGTCAAAGTTTCCAAGAAACTTTGAACAGGCCAGACGTGACTCTTATAAGCACTCCCTATCGATATTATACTATTATTTGAGACCAAAAAAAAAATTAATATGCCTATTTTTTTCAACGAAGGGTGCATGGACGGCTCCTAATTCAAGAAGAAGTGGTTAGATATGGAATATATTATATATGTCCAAAAATAAAAGTCATAGGACCACGTTGATGTAAATTTAAGGTGGACGAAGTTAGTCAATTGTTTTCTTTTTAATTTGTTGTAGTTATTGGGTATTAATCATGTATAATATTAATATATTATCGTCCTTATCGGAAAAAGTAATTATCACTCTTGGAAATTAGAAAATGTATAGGAATATTAATATATAGACAAGATAGATATTTATAATATTTGATCATTTCAGCTGTCTGATTTATGCTTTTGGATTAATTATTTAATATTATATTATTTTTCTTGATATCAACCTATACCTAAAATGAACATGACATGTATATGATCATATCATTTTCAAGAGTGGTTGGCTGCCCTTATTTTCTATACGAAAAATCTCTCATTATTTCTTATTTAGGTAGTGTTATAGATACTCATAACATTATATATATATATATTGAATGTCAGTTTTTTTTAATTATTTTTTTAATATAAATGAAATGAGATAAGATTAATTCATTATCTAAATAACTTTTTAATAAGATATGGGAGGTTTGTATATTTTTGAGCCTACATTAATAAATATTGTAAAAGATATATTTTTCAGCAGATTTTAATGAAATTTGAGGAAGTCAGATTAAAATGGTTTATTTATTTATTTGCTTTCTTTTTTGTTAAGAAGAATATTCCCTTCCATAAGAGCATAGGCAAACTTTTGTAAAGGCAAAACCGCAAAAGTGGCTGTGGGTGATATAAAATAGATCGACGTTGAATGGTCTTCAAAGCGTACTTGCCATTCCAATTAGATACGTGGCCTAAACGAATCAATAATTAAAAAGTAAATTCATTATATCTAATCATTGAGCTTACCGATATGACAATTAATATATGACTGTCCACTTCAATATATTACTAACTATATCCGGCCATGTCGGACTACTTCCTAGCTGGCAGCCGCATTATATTTATTTTAAGGTAATTGTCATAGACTTTGCTTTCCACTTTCCACTTTCCACTCACAATTAAACGCACCATGTTAAAATATATATATATATATATATATATATATATATATATATATTACTGACATTTCTTTTCTAAATATTCGATTATTCCCTCGCATAAAGATGAAAATTTGCCAACCAGAAATATTGCCAATAAATTAACAATAATAATAACGATGTTGACAAAAAGAGCTTTCTGAAAAGATAATCTTTGCTATAATTGGAGCTTAATAAATGCATGCATGCATATAGACAGGCTTCTGAGTGACGGAAAAGTTTAGCCAGCTAGTGGAGTACAATTATTAATTTCAGTGGGTGGTTAAAATTATTGATGAGCTAGCAGGACAACGTTTACCACGAAGGTGTCGACAACATGGCGATCTTCCTTTTGGTCAGCAGCTGAAGTTCATATCGATTTTGCCTTTGGCTCTTCACTCTGCTTTTTGGTGGACACCACTACTGGCTTTTAACTATCCTGTTCCAAATTATAGATATATAAAATATTAACGAGTAGTAATGATTAAGATCCATTTTATGTATACATTTTTATTGTTTGAAATTATAAATAAAAATAATTTTATATTTACAATTTTAAAATATATAGATTTAGCAAACTTTTTAAAAATAATAATAAATATAAAATCTACATAAAAAAATTATTGATTTAATAGTAATTTTTTTCAAAATAAATATACAAAATTTATATACCATAAAATTGTATATAATATTATCAATTGATTATAAATAATTATAAACAAGTCATTATTCCTTATATATATATAATGTTATCTTGTCTTTATTTTTTCTCCCTTTAAGTTCTGTTGTCGATATATTTTGTTTGTTTTGATTGCCAATATAATTTAAAAAAGGTTTATCCCTTATTAATGTGATCATAGAAGAAATAAGAGTAGTCTTACATGAATTTATAATTTTATTTACATTTTTATTTATAAAATTTATTTTATTAATTTTTTTAAAATTTAAATTTCATAATTTTTAGTATTCAATAATTAATATATAAAAAAGTGAATTTTTCTTAATTACCTTTAATATTAAGTTTCTTTAGTATCTTTCAAGAAAAAATATCATGTGACATAATCTCAACGGCCGGGAAGAATCCAAGGTTGACAGCTTGTGTCTTACGTAGATTTAATTTACACTTGGAGAAGTAAATTTCTTTAGTATTTTCCGAGAAAGAACATGTGACCTGTAATCTCAACGGGAAGAATCAAAGTTTGACAGCTTGCGCCTTTTAAAGTAGAAGCCAATACATGGTTTCAAAACAAATAATGACCTCGATAACGGGAGACGACCGGCGAGGCTGCTGGCTACCGAGTGCACTGATTATACGTGGAAAACTTGGGACATTATTTTGAATTGATAGAGGCATTTAGTACTACTAACTAGGATGGATTTTGACTATTGTCTTGTCGTATTCAATAACAGATCAATATCCGGAAGGAGATTCTCTGTAACTTTTAGAAATTTTGAACTTGAGAATTTTGATTTTGATCAAATTATTTGGGATAAAACAATCATTAAAATGTAATTATGAGTTATTAATATTTTTTTGAAGACCTGTACTACAAGTATTGTGGGAACAAAAATTCTATTAATGTGATTAAAACTCGTGTCAATTAAAACTCATGTCAAATATACAACTCGTCTCAAATATATATATAGACGAGTTTAAAATCAACTTTTAATTATATTATTCTGTTAAAAAAAGTCTATGATTATAACACTTTTTTAGGTTATACTATATATTGTTGATCCGTGGTGTCAAAAGGAGCGCACTACTCGTACTTACTCCTAGTTAATCTGCATTCACCAACCCTAATTAGTCGGACTCCTAGTTTCCAAAGCAGAGCGTTGGTAATTAATACGTAGGCACGTATATAGCATGTAGAAGTTGAAAAGTGAGGCTAGCGAACATGCAAAAAGTTCATGCTAACGTACGTATATAATTAGTCGCATTATGCACAGGGTGTGTAGTGTTCATGACTAACATAAGTCACGACTCTTAGGTACGCATGCCTACGCCCAATCTCGATCGTATGCAAAAAACAAAGTCGTACGTCTCTTTCTGGCTCGATGCACTCGTCAATGGCGTTGGCCGTTGGGAGGAGGAAATCGTCCTAGCTGGAGTTAGAATTTTTGTACAAGTAATCCTATACAAGTAATCCTATATAAGTTGTAGAGTGTGTAAATGTTTATAATTTTTTAAAAATAAATTAAATTTATTATTAAAAATTAATTTTTTTATATAAATTTTATATTTATTTATTTTTTAAAAAATATTATGTAATATTTACGTATTTTATGAGTATAAATATTATTATTTTATTTTAAAGGCCAAATTAATATGATGATTATGTGTTTGCGTCTATGTCATGTGTATATATATATTATTTATAGTTGTAAATGGTTTTCGATTAAAAAAAAAATTATACATTCAATTTTTTTAAAAAAACATATCATGACTAGATATTCGAGTTTTATAAGGCCTATCTCCATGGATAGAGTTATTCTCCTCAACACTATTACAATACGTGCCTGCTTAGAAAAAAAAATACAAGATAAAAATAAAGACAAGCGTATAGTTTAAAACTGCTGAGTAGAATTTATACATACATACATATAATATGTATGTACATACATACATATATATATATATAATTAGATTTTGGAGGACAAACTTGTAGATCTTCTTTTAGGAAGAGATACTCATGAGAGGTACGTTAGAAGATATTTTTTTAAAAGATTTTTGCTTAGAGCCAAAACGATTATCTATAATTTAGGGAGGAGCGAATTGATATTGTAATAATTAAATTATTTTACCTCTTGTGCATATTACTATAAAGTATAATATTACAAAGATAATATAAATAAATTCCAAAAAATAAAAAAGAAACTATTATTAACATGTTGAACTGTTGATCGATCTAATAACGACATGTGACACACGTCTATTAAAAATAATAAAAATCGTTTAAGATAACAGTTTTCCTTTTCAACGGAAGAAATTTCAATGCTTTCATGAGAAAAGTATTTTCCAGCTGTCAGAATGTTTTTATGTCCAAAACTTGAAAATTTAAGAAAATAAGCAAAAGTTTGGGCTAAATTTTGAGTTTGGGGAAACTTTAAACACATGATGTATTTCGAATAAGAATTACGCGAATTATAGATTTTTTTAGGCAGTAGGTGAATTATTTAAAATAAAAAATTATATTTATCATTTTTACATATTACATTTTTTTTTTCTCTCATTAAATTTGTAATATATAAATCAAAAGTAGAATAATTTAACTTGTTTACGAATAAAAAAATTTAAAAATAAATATAAATATAAATATAATGTTAAAAAATAATGAATAATTAATTTCTTTTAAAATTCCTCTATAAGATCAAAAGGAATATTTGAAAAAATTTTATACAGCAGCTACGAAAGAGAAGATTTCTTTTTAAAAAAATTTTAGGATAGCCTTGGACTCTTGCGCCTGGACCCCTCAAAACCCCGGCCGCCCCTACATTTGGTTTGGGCACAGAGCCATAGAACATGGACACGTAGATAAGGGTCCCAAAGAAAAAAAAAAAATGATGCAGCAGCCATGAAAAAGAAGATTTTAATTTTTAGCATAGACCCCTCAAAACCCCAGCCGCCCCGCCCCTACAAGATTTGGTTTGGGCACAGAGCCATAGAACATGGACAGATGGACAGGTAGATATGGCATTATTGGAGATCTATCGACTACTTGGTCGTGATTTGGTTTTATGAATACGTGGCCCTTGCAGCTTTCTGTTCTTCAAAAGTTTTTAACATTTTGTTACGCTGGATTTAGACATTAACTGAATTCAATTTTTTATGAGTTGAAGACGGTAGATTAAATTTTATAAGATTTATTTAAAATAAGTTTAAATATTAAGTTCAATTTTTTATGCGTTAAGATAATAGATTAAATTTTATAAATTTATTTAAAATAAGTTTAGATGTTAAGATAAATTTAATATTATTTATAAAAAATTAAAAAAAATTATGGATCCTATTAGGGGTAAAAATTGACCTTATCGGCATAGTTTTTGGATAAAACCAACGTCGATCAACGAGATGAGACATGCCAGAGCAATCGAATGTAACTGATCGATGGGCAGGAGGAAAAACGTCCGTCTCTATTCTGGCAGTTTATGGTTGGTTTTCAATTCTTTTAACAGCGCTGGTTCTCTAAGAGAGTTATAGAGGATAGAAAGAAATAGAGGATGAGAAACTCATAAACGGACGTGAATCGGGGAAGAAGAAGAAGAATAAGAAGATCTAGACGACGTCATTTGGTTCTAAATCTAACGGCGTCGTTTTACTTACTTTTTTTTTTTTTTTTTTCGTTTCTCATAAATAAAACGACGTCGTTTGCTTTAATACAAACGATGTCGTTTAGATGTGTTTTAAACACAACTGAATGCATTAAACGACGTCATTTCACTTAAATTTAAGTAGAACGACGTCGTTTTATATATGTATAAATTTTAAAAAATAATAAGTATATGTGGTCGGTCGGTTCAGCGATTTGAGCCCAACTCAAACCGTGACCAAACCGACGAACATTGGTTTTGTTAAATTTCTGTTGCCCGCCGACCGGTTCCCTAGCTATTCCAGCCGGTTCTGGACTCTGAGGGTCGGTCTGTGTCAGTCATGACTGGTTTATCGATTTATTATACACCCATAAATCTTACATATAAAGAAATTTTAAATTAACATGAATTTAATAATTTGATAATTATATATTTAGAAATTAGATTCATTTTAAAATTAAATATAATTGAATTGATATAAATACAGTCTAACAACCAAACTAATCCTTAATCTTATGAATGGTACAATAATTAAATAAAGCGACTAGGCTTCATTCTTTCTACATGGTACGAGATAAAAAGACCTAAGATATGGTACTACATTTAGAGCAGGGTTTAGCTATAGTTAATAGTAACAATAGTAAATAAAAGTATTGAGTTTTGTATATTCTAGGGGGTGTAACGTATCTATAGTTAAGAATAATGCTAAACAGGTCGAGAGATTGTACCAAAAGAGTCTATCGATGTGTGCATTTCCTCTCTTTTTGTTTTTGGTACACTCTCTCGGTGAATCGATGCATGTAGCAAAACCCTATAATTAAAGAATAATGATATACTGACGATTTTTTTTTTAATTTTGAGTATAATTATGTAAAATTAAAACATTCAAGTGAAGATGATTTTATCATGTTTTAAGAGATGCCATGCATTACCATATTGATTAATTGTAAAAAAAAATGTAAAATAATTTTAGGTTTAACATCTAGAGGCAGAAAAGGGACAGGCTGCTTAGGTGGCTGCCTAAGGCTCCATCATTGTGAGATTTTGTTGTTCTTGACAAAAACAAAGATAGCAAGTAAAAGAAGGTTTTAAGTTCTAATTTGAAGACGGAGTCGATGAAGATTTGCTTGTAAGTGTCCAAATAGATTTTTCATATAATACATTTAAGGTGATACTTTAAATTTTCAAATTTATGAAATGACAAGAATAATAATCTTATAGTAATATATTAAGAATATACCCAAAAAATAATAATAAAAAAATAAAAAGATTATGCATTCATCTTATCTCCAGCATATTGTATTTTAGTGGAGTACGTACTATGCATCATCTGTGGTGCTTATATCCACAACTTTTTTTTCTCAATTTTTTATTTTTACAAAAAAGAAAAAAACGTTTTCATGGGAGTTAGAACCCACACTTCAACCTCCCGTATGTAATTAGAAAGTGGGAATATGCCAATTCAACCATATCTCAATCCATTCTGTTGCTCAGATGATTAATATAAGAGGGGGGTGAATAGAGTTGTATTAAAAAAAATAATAATTATAAATCAAATATATAATATAAAATATAAACAAAATATGAAATAGCAATAAATATAAAGAGTAAGGGTAAGAGAGAAGCAAATTTAATATGTTAACGAGGTTCGGCCCCACTGCCTACGTCCTCGCCTCAAGCTACCCATGAGGATTCCCAAATTCACTATTCAACCTCCTTCAGGTGGAGATAGAAACCTATTACACTTTTGAACAATACCGCTACAAAAGATCCTTGTAGAACACCCTCTACACTTGCAATCACCTTACACGTGGTGATTCAACTATTCCCCGTGTAGAACACTTTCTACACGCATAAGGGTTATACACACTATTTTTCTGATACAAGAGCTGATAGTGGGTAGGTTATCAGAAAACACTCCTCAATGAGTGAAATAAGAATAATACAGTGCAAACTATATCTCTCAAAATGAATAAGGATTAAAGCTCAATGCTTAGAGAAGAGAAAATGAAAGCTTTGAATGAATGTTGTATGCTCTTAGTGTTATTAATATGAAGCTCTCAAATGATTTATTTATAGGCATATGAGACTTCATATTCAAATTAAAAAAGATTCACATGTCAAAAACAATATCATTCACTTTTTCAAAAAATTCAAATAAAAGGTTCTTCTTTTTCAATTGTCAAAGACAACATCATTCACTTTTTCAAAAAAATCAAATCTAATATTTTACTTTTGGCATATGACAAAAGGAGCACACTTTCCTTTTCAAAAAATTCAAACCTAATCTTTTACTTTTTGCATATGACAAAAAGAGCACACTTTCCTTTTCAAAAAATTCAAACCTAATCTTTTACTTTTTGTATATGACAAAAGGAGCACACTTTACTTTTCAAATTTTTCAAACAAAATCATCTACCTTTTGTATAAGTCTAAAAAAGCATCAATCACTTTTGAAAATATTCAAATAAAACATGCACATGTGAAAGATGACAATCAATCATCTTTAATATTTTCAAAGTTCAACCCTTTAATCAAGGCATGCACATGTAAAAGATGACAATCAATCACCTTTCAAAATTTTCAAATTTAATTTTCAAAAATATTCATGCACATGTGGAAAATGTATTTTAATGCTTTATGATAAAATATTAATTTTGAATATTAATCCTAATTTCGAATTTTAAGAGATTTACAACATTACTTTATGACTTTAATGTGAACTTGTTTCCTTCTTGCTAATGCTTGCCTCTTGGTTCTTTGATATGCTTGATTCTATTGTGTGGACAACTTGAGCTTGAAACTCCTTTATTCTTTGAATTCATTTGTTATCATCAAAATCCATGTGTAGATTTATAATCACATGAAACTTGAAACCTTGGGTTCAACAATCTCTCCCTTTTTTATGATGACAAATACTTGATAGAACTTAAAACCTGTATTAATACTTAAGCTCCCCCTGAAAATATGCGTTAGTTTTTCAAGCAAAAGTATAAATATAATTTCAAGCATATATAACAAGTTTAGCAATTTAAACAATGTTAATGTTCTAGTCTAAAACTTCTCCCCCTTTTTGGCATCATTAAAAAGGATCGACAGCAAGTAAATGGACTGAAGAAAACGATGCGTTTAATAGTCACTGTAAATAGTTGAAAAAGGAGCCGTCCGTGACCCGACAAATGCTGCAAAGTCTCGAGGCCTAACTCTATGAATTTTATAACAACCCGCTAGAAATTCAATTGTGGAATTTCTTTTGACCTTAAGAACCTCGTGAAAATTCCGTAAGTTTACACGAATCGACTAATCGCATAGGTTTTAGCCTGTCAACATAGTTAGTGTTATCACTCACTATGGTACCAGAAATGCAATTTTAATTATTTGAGATAGTTAGAAGTGTCAGAATACATTATAGTCTATACCACTAGGCTTAATTGAATATTTAGGATTTTTCAGTACTAAGTTTATTACGTTTATTTTTGGAGTGAATAGTAATCTCGGTAAACGTACTAAACGCAGTGTTTTCAAAATCACAGTGTGAAATGTCCAAATTAGGTTAGCGAAATTTTATTTGGATACTTGGCAAGATCTTAACCACACATAATGAATAGTATTAGATACTTAGCACAAAGAGAAACCATTAGATGGAATTATGAAGGAAATCAATGTGTGAGATCATGACATCTAAGCAAAATACACATTTGGAAAATATCTTAAGAACATAGATTTAAAATACACATGGAAAGATTTTAACCACCTTACTCTTCCAAATCTACTCCACATTTAGAAAATATTTTAAGCTAATTTTGTGGATATTATTGGGTAAAAATATTTTGAGTTGATTTTTGTAGATATTATTAGGTAAGAGAGTCCTACACTCCACTCTCACTCCGGTAAGAGAGTCCTACACTTAACTCTCACTTCGGGTAAGAGAGTCCTACACTTAACTCTCACTCCAGCCTCATCTCTTCCATATCTTATCCACAAGTATCTCCAGTCACCCCTCCCCACGAAATTATCTTCATTTATGCTTTCCATTGAAAGAATACCAAACACTCTCTCTCGGACAGCTTTTAGGAGTTCTTTTGCACACCCATTTCGAAGCTTTTGTAAGTGTTTTATCATAAAGTCTCCTTCATATAAGTTGTTCCTCTTTGAGTCTAGTTTCCGTAGATGTATTTTTCGTATCATTCCATGGTCATTTGGTCAGTCAAAAGTATTTTTAACCATGGAAAGGTCATTTTGGGCGTGAATCTGGAGAGTATGTTATAGTTTGGAGTTTTTGACCAAGCTAATGGATAGATATTGGTCCGAAATTTTTATGGAGTATTGTTAACATGTATATATGACTATTGGTTGAGGATTTTTGCATGATTAAAGGTTTTGATGAAAGATTTTCTTAGATTTAGAAACTTAGAAACTGGAAGAGGAAAAACAGTTTCTGTTTTGAGAAAGTTTAAGGCCTTGTTTGTTTAGCCAAAACCAAAAATCTCATCTCATCTCATTTCAACTCATCATTATTCCTTTTTCAAATCTCAATACAAAATATAATAAACAATCTAACTTTTTCAAATCCCAATACAAAATTAATATTCAAAAATTATATTATAATAATATTTTATTTATTACTATTTAAAACATCTCATCTCATCTCATCTCATCTGTGTAACCAAGCGGGGCCTAACTCTTTGGTGGTCTAAACCTATTCTAATGACTATGATAATTTTATTGGAGGATCCTAAGCATCTTATATACATGTTATATTATTATTTTGAAGATATTTGATGTTAGTTTCAAAAATATGAAATTTTATGTAAAGAGATATTCAGATAAGTCAAAGTGTGAATGTTCTTGGCTAAATTTATGTTTTGGTTAATTTTTAACCATGTGATCTTGAATTAGAAGCTTATATATGTTTTAAGACATCTTTTTAAACCATGTGATGGTTTGGTTTGAAGATCACATATTTATAAGTCATAGATCAAAAGGTTGATCAAAACAAGTTGGAAACAAAAATCAATAGAAATAGCATATGAGAATTTCGGCCCTATGGAGTTTTAATAGTTGTGATTAGTTTTAAATTTTTCTGAGTTGATATTTAAATTTAGGACAAAATTTACATGAGAAATGTAAATTTTGGAAACTTTTGGAGTTAGTATGCAAAATCCTTAAGTTATGAGTAAAACGGTCATTTTCCCACATGTAGAGAGTAAAATAAAAATTTTACTCTTTAAGTTAGTATTTTCCATATTTCAAATTATTAGTGATTTAGTTCTAACTTTTAGAATTACTAATTACAGTTTCTCGTGATCGCACTTGAAGTTTTATAAGAAACGCGGAGATCGAGGTAAGTTAGTTTTTAACTTACTAGCAGTCTACGGTGTATGTGTGCTAAGTAAAAGAACTACAGTGTATGTATGTATGTTATCATATGTGTCATGCCATGCCAAGTTATCATGTAATTGTCTATTATACAGAATTTATTCTGTCATCAATTTTTATCTGTTACATAATATATTCTGTTATGTATTACTGTACATTACAAGTACGTCATGCTAAGTATGTCATCTATTACATGTAAGTCAATTCATGTAATATTCACTGTTGCAAGTATGTCATGTTAAATATGTTGTCTATTATATGTTATGCCATGTTACGAAATGTTTCTATCTCAAGTTGGTTATGTATTCTAAGTTATGTTCAAGTCACGTTATGTTACGTCAGGACTTCAGTCCTTTCGTATTCCAGTCACATTTCATCTTGAGTACATTATGATGTGTAGAATACATGGGCCCACAACAACTGTGGAGTATGTATTTAACTACAATTGTGATGCGTAAAATACATGGGGCCACAATAACTGTGGAGTATGTATTTTTCATGTTAAGTCAAGTTTGTGTAGAATACATGGGGCCACAACAACTGTGGAATATGTATTTTTAAATGTTAAGTCAAGTTTGTGTAGAATACATGGGGCCACAACAACTGTGGAGTATGTATTTAACTACAATTGTGATGCGTAAAATACATGGGGCCACAACAACTGTGGAGTATGTATTTTTCATGTTAAGTCAAGTTTGTGTAGAATACATGGGGCCACAACAACTGTGGAGTATGTATTTTTAATGTTAAGTCAAGTTTGTATAGAATACATGGGGCCACAACAACTGTAGAGTATGTATTTACACGTAGAATACATGGGGCCACAACAACTGTGGAGTATGTATTTTTCATGTTAATTCAAGTTTCAGAGCAAGTTTATGCTAAGTCAAGTTCAGTTCATGTTTCAATTTAAGTTATGTCAATTATGCTATGTTGTACGCTAAGTTATTCTTTAATTACTTATGAATTTGATTATGCATTTATGCTTTTACTGTCATCCATGCATCATTAGTCTGTGTGGAAGTTTTTTGTTAACTTGCTGAGATTTGTAATCAAATCTCACTATGGTAGTCCCAACTACCATTCCTCCCGAATGGTAGATCTTGTTACAGGACCTGAAGGAGAATCAGGAGCTGACCAACTAGACACAGTCGACTGAACGACGTTGCGTCGTTAATGTTAATATAGTAGTTAAATTACTACTTGTACGATGGAGTTGCATCTCCAGTACTTTTGGATCATAACTATTTTGGAATAGTGCTGTGATCTTAGTTATTCAATGGATCTTTATGTATGAAGTATGTTTTAAGTATTGGGATATTTTCAGTTTGGTGCATAGTATTGCTAAAGAAAAAAATTATCCGCTGCGAATATTGCATAATGTTAGATGCATGTTAGGATTATTGCATCTTATATGTCATGAACGGGGGCAGGTAACCTTGTGTTGCATGTCTCGACGCTTCAAATGTCCGTCCGATCCCAAACGGAATTTGGGGGCGTCACAAATTTAGTGCGGCTAGAGATTTAAACAATCGCCTGATGTTGTTGACAAACGTGATTGAAGGCTTTGAGTTGATATAAAAAAATTGATCATTTTCATCAGTCGGATGCCAAAAAAAAATAATCGCTTCTTGACCTGAGTCCTGTTTTTCCACAACGATAGAATGGCTGAGCAATTCTCTTCCACTAATGTTCTAGACTTGAATCAGGAACCCTTGACGCATCAATCATCAATCTTCTCTCCTGAGGCCGTCAATACCATGATAGGAGCAGAGAACCGTTTTTCTAGTAAGGCTGATTCTGAGATTATTGCAGAATCAAGAATGCTCAGTAGTCAATATGCTGCCTCTGTTACGATCATGTCTTGGAGGTTAATGGCGAGGGTGAGTGAGATTGATCATCTTAACATGCAAATATTTGAATTACGACAAAAGTTTGCTAATAAGTATAGTAAGAATAAAAGTCTAAAGCAAGAAAGCCAAGAGTTGAAAAAATTTGCAGATTGGTATGCTCATGATCTGCAACCACGAATAGAGGAGCTGGAATGAGAAATGGTTCAGATACAAGGTCAACATCGGCAGATAACAGCAGAAGTTTATCGTTTACTAGAAAAATAGGGACAATCTACTGTTAATCTCGCTGGCTTAGTAAGAAAACTTTTGACAATGTGTGTCCAGCATATCTTGTATTTCTTTTGACTAAATAAGATTTGAAGAGACAATAGTTTGTCTTATTCTTTATGCTATCTCTATAAAATCAGTCCTGAAATTCATCCAATCCGCATCAAGTTTTCTTCTCATATCTATAACTCTTCTGCATTCCTTCAACATTCTCGTTTTAAGCCTTATATTATTTTCTCAAATGCTCATTCTTCTAACATTTCTCTAGATCCATCCATGAGACATTCTGCATCTCAACCTCCTGTCCTTTCTGCAGCTGCCATTGGTGCCATGTTGCAGCAAGAAAATAATAATCTGACTAATAAGTCAGATTCTGATGCTATTTATGACTTGGTGAGTCTTGGGACTCGCTACTCTTCCTCTATTGTTGCTTTTTCTCAGCGGCTACAAGCCAAAAATCACGAAGTTGAAAAGCTCAAAAAACAAATTGTTGTACTTCAACGAATTGTTCAAGAGTCTCACACAAGGGAAGGAATAATTCGGCAGAAGAATAAACAGTTGAAATCTTTATTAGATTCTTCATTCCGCTTGCCGGTTCTCATGGATAAGAATAACGTGATATTGTATGAAGAGAATGAGCGTCTCAAACATGAGGCTAAAAATCTCAAGTTTATGTAAAAGTATTTAAAAAATCTATCTCTATTTTTATTGACTCTGGTCTATCTTTTAAGAGATATTCATAGCATGCATCATACCTATTTCTCTTCTGATCATACATAATCTATCTTCTGGTAAAAGTTTTATGAAAATATCTACTAACTGATCGTGTGTGTTTGTGAACTCTAATATTATATTGCCTTTCTGCACATGATCTCGAAGAAAATGATACATTATTTCAATATGCTTAGTTCTAGAATGTTGTATTGGGTTCTTTGAAAGATTTATAGCACTTGTATTATCACATTTGATTGGAATGTGATTATACATGAATTTAAAATCTTCAAGTTGTTGCTTCATGTAGAGAACTTGAGCACAACAACTACCCGCAACAACATATTCTACCTCAGCAGTAGATAGTGCAACAGAATTTTATTTTTTACTAAATCAGGAAACTAGTGCATGACCTAAGAAATGACATGCTCCACTAGTGCTTTTTCGATCTATTTTACAGCCATCATAATTTGCATCTGTGTAACTGATTAGATCGAAAGATTTGTGCTTAGGGTACCATAATCCTAGATTAATTGTACCACTAAGATATCTAAGAATGCGCGCTTAACTGCAATTAAATGTAATTCTTTTGGAGATGATTGAAAGCGTGCACATAAGCACACACTAAACATAATATCTGGTCTACTGGCTGTTAAATATAATAAGCTACCAATTATATCTCGATATATTTTCGAATCAACTGGCTTACCGGATTCATCTTTATCAAGTTTAGTTGATGGGCTCATTGGTGTTCCAATTTCCTTAGCATTTTCCATCCCAAACTTATTCAGTAATTTCTTAATATATTTTGATTGATTGATGAATGTCCCACTTTTTGCTTGCTTAATTTGCAATCCGATAAAAAATATAAGTTCTCCCATCATATTCATCTCAAATTCTTCATGCATAGTTTTAGAAAAAACTTGACACATATTTTCATTAGTAGCACCGAATATTATATCATCAACATAAATCTGAATCAAAAGAATATCATCATTTTCATATTTAATGAAAAGAGTTGTGTCGATTTTTCCTCTTGAAAAACTTTTTTCAATTAAGAAACCACTGAATCTCTCGTACCAAGCTCTAGGAGCTTGTTTAAGTCCATATAGTGCTTTTGTGAGTTTGAAAACATGATTTGGGGAAATATGATTTTCAAAACCTGGAGGTTGCTCAACATATATCTCTTCATTTATAAAACCATTTAAGAAAGTACTTTTAACATCCATTTGAAAAAAATTGAAATCTTTATAACAAGCATATGCAAGTAGTATTCGAATAGTTTCTAATCTTGCGACTGGTGCATATGTCTCATCATAATCGATTCTTTCTTCTTGATTAAAACCTTGGGCTACAAGTTGAGCTTTATTTCTAGTAATGACTCCGGACTCATCTTTCTTGTTTCTAAAAACCCATTTTGTTCCAATAATAGTATGATTTTTGGGTCTAGGAACAAGTGTCCAAACATCATTTCTTTCAAATTGATTCAATTCTTCTTGCATAGCTAGAATCCAAGATTCATCAAGAAGTGCGTCATCAATATTTTTGGGTTTAATTTGATATAGAAAAGTAGTATGATTACAAATATTTCTAAGAGATGATCGAGTACTTACACCTCGTGAAGGTTCTCCCAAATTTTGTTCCACTGGATGATCTTTCATAAATTTCTACTGTTTGGTTGCATCTTGTATTAAATTTTGATGATCTTTTCTGATGGTTCCATGTTGAACTTCTTCTATTGTGTTCTCTTTGTTGAGATTGAGACTTTCCGTGTTATTTATACATCCTGTTTCTTCATCAATAGATTTCTTGGAGAGTAGAGAATTAGATTTATCAAATACTATATGCATAGATTCTTGTACAGTTGAAGTCTTTTTATTGACTACTCTATAAGCTTTACTATTAGTAGAATATCCTAGAAAAATACCTTCATCAGATTTTGCATCAAACTTGCCTAAATTATCTCTGTCATTCAAAATAAAACATTTGCATCCAAATACATGAAAGTAACCAATGTTGGGCTTTTTCTCATTCCAAAGCTCATAAGGGGTTTTATCTAATTTAGACCTTAGCACAACTCTATTTATAACATAACATGCAGTACTTACCGCTTCAGCCCAAAAATAACTAGGCAAGTTGTTCTAATTGAGATTGTTCTTACCATCTCTTGGAGAGATCTATTTTTCCTCTCTACTACCCCATTTTGTTGAGGAGTTCGAGGAGCAGAAAAATTATGTACAAAACCATTTTCATCACAAAATGTTTCAATATTTTTATTAACAAAATCTTTTCCCCTATTATTTCGGATACTTGAAATAGTATAACCCTTTTCATTTTGAATTCTCTTGCATAACTTGGTAAAGACATTATGTGCCTCATCTTTATGAGCAAGAAAGATGATCTAAATATATCTAGAGAAATTATCAACAATAACAAATGCATAATATTTTCCTCCTAGACTTGCAACTCTATTTGGTCCAAAAAGATCCATGTGTATCAGTTGCAATGGTCTAATAGTGGAAATATGTTTCTTGGTTTTAAAAGAAGTTTTTGTTTATTTACCAAATTGGCATGCATCACAAATTTTATCTTTAAGAAAATTTGTTTTTGGTAAACCTCTCACAAGATCATTTTTTGAAAGTTTGGAAATAAGTTCCATGTTAGCATGACCTAATCTTCAACGTCATAACCAACTAGTTTCATTTTGAGCTGAAAAGCAAATAACATCTTGTGAGGTAATTTCTTCCTTTTTGACCTTTACTCCATCAACCACTTTTGTTGGAATATAAGGTCCATTTACAATATATTTCCAGATTTCTCTACCTTGAGATTGAAGAAATATTCTCATTCTAACTTTTCAGAATGAGTAATTATCTCCACAAAAGAGTGGAGGCCGACTGCTAGATTGACCTTCACCAAATGAAGCTACAATGTTAGCCATAAGATCTTAACTCAAAAGATAGTTAATCTTATAATAGAGCTCTTAGCTCTGATACCACATTCCATCCCAGAGATTTTATTAGCTCTATGAACTTTGACTAGATCATGTTATACTTGTTGGCCAGATGATTAATCCAAAACGGGTGAATTGAATTGTTTTAAAAAATTAACAATTATTAATAAAATACACAATATAAAATGGAAATAAAATATTAAGTAACAATAGCTATAAAGAATAAGGGTAAGAGAGATGCAAACTTAATATTTTAATAAGGTTCAGCCCTACTACCGACGTCCTCGTCTCAAGCTACTCATTAAGAATTTTCAAATTTACTATTCAACCTCTTTTTAAGTGGAAGTAAAAATCTATTATACTTTTGAGCAACATTACTTTAAAGGTATTCTTATAATACCTTCTACGCTTACAGTTACATTCCGTGTGGGGATTTAGTTATTCCTCGTATAGAACTCCTACTACACTCACAATGGTTAAACATAATATTTCTCTATTTATATAAAAGCTGATAGTAGGTAGATTGTCAAAATACAATTCACATTGAATGAAGTTAAAAACAGTACATCACAAACTATATATCAAGATAAACAAATGTTAAGGCTCAAAGTTTAGATTAAAAAAAAAAAAAAGATTGAAAGCTTTTGATAAATTAATGTTGTAAGACTTATAGTTGATATGTTGATTTTGAAGATGAGAAAAACTTCAAACCAGATCTGGTGTGCTTTGGCATTTTACACCCTTTAATAGAATTTCAAGTGTGTGCAAGTTAAGGGATGTGGTGTGGGAGACTTATGTGTCTTACTGTGTGTGCAAGTTAAAGGATGTTTTTCTCTTTCTATCTCAATTTTTCTCTTCCCTTTCTCCCTGAGGTCTCCCATCTCCTCTCCCTTTTCCCTTTATCTCTTCACTCTTCTACCCCCCGGCTCTCCTCTCTTGTTGTCCTGAACGTCTCTCTCCACTCCTCCCTTCTCTATTCTCCCGCCTTCACAAAGAAAAATATTCATTTCGTCACTCTTGTTGCTCTCTTTGTCTCTACAAAACCTATCACCGCAAGTTCTATATATCTCTCAACTCGATTTGGAACCCAACTGTGGGTGTAAAAATTAAAGATGCCTCAAATGTGATAATTTCTTCTAAAGAGTTATACATTATAGTTGGTTTGTTTAAATTTGGAATGAAGACTTTGGGTTAAATCTCATCCACTTTTATCCAATTGGTATTTCTTTGCTCTATTTAGAACATGCTTGTATTCTCTTACTCTTTAACACTTATTTTTTCTTCTTGGAGTCCATGTGTTGTTTTTGTGCGAAGGGGGCAGACAAAATGAGTATGTCTGCACCTATACGCTAATTGCTTAACGTATTTTCAACATTCCCACACATAAGAAGGGGCATCTATAGCCTGATCCACGTGCCCCGCGGGAGGGGGGGGAGAGAGAGAGAGAAGAGACCAGGTTTGGGGGAAGATGATGGAATTAATATAGGAATTCTCTACTTGCAACTCTATTCTTCATTTTGCCGGAACACCTACGTTGTGACGCCCCCAAATTCCGTTTGGGATTGGACGGACATTTGAAGTATCGAGACATGCAACACAAGGTTACCTGCCCCCGTTTATGACATATAAGATGCAATGATCCTAACATGCATCTAACATTATGCAATATTCGCAGCGGATAATTTTTTTCTTTAGCAATACTATGCACCAAATTGAAAATATCCCAAATGCTTAAAACATACTTCATACATAAAGACCCATTGAGTAGATCACAACACTAGTCCAAAATGGTTATGATCCAAAAAATACTAAAGATGCAACTCCATTGTACAAGTAGTAATTTACGTTAACTACTATATTAACATTGATGTCGCACCGTCGCTTAGTCAACTGTGTCTAGTTGATCAGCTCCTGATTCTCCTTCAGGTCCTGTAACAAGATCTACCATTCGGGGGGAATGGTAGTTGGGACTACCAAAGTGAGATTTGATTACAAATCTCAGTAAGTTAACAAAAAACTTCCACACAAGCTAATGATGCATGCATGACAGTAAAAGCATAAATGCATAATCAAATTCATAAGTAATTAAAGCATAACTTGGCGTACAACATAGCATAATTGACATAACTTAAATTGAAACATGAACTGATCTTGACTTGACATGAACTTGATCTGAAACTTGACTTAACATGAAAAATACATACTCCACAGTTGTTGTGGCCCCATGTATTCTACGTGTAAATACATACTCCACAGTTGTTGTGGCCCCATGTATTCTACACAAACTTGACTTAACATGAAAAATACATACTCCACAGTTGTTGTGGCCCCATGTATTCTACGTGTAAATACATACTCCACAGTTGTTGTGGCCCCATGTATTCTACACAAACTTGACTTAACATGAAAAATACATACTCCACAGTTGTTGTGGCCCCATGTATTCTACACAAACTTGACTTAACATGAAAAATACATACTCCACAGTTGTTGTGGCCCCATGTATTCTACGTATAAATACATACTCCACAGTTGTTGTGGCCTCATGTATTCTACACAAACTTGACTTAACATGAAAAATACATACTCCACAGTTGTTGTGGCCCCATGTATTCTACACAAACTGAATGTATTCAAGATGAAACGTGACTGGAAAACGAAAGGACTGGAGCTCTGACGTAACATAACGTGATTTGAACATAACTTGAAATACATGACCAACTTGAGATAGAAACATTTCGTAACATGGCATAACATATAATAGACAACATATTTAACATGACATACTTGTAATGTACAGTAATACATGACAGAATATATTATGTAACAGATAAAAATTGATGACAGAATAAATTCTGTATAATAGACAATTACGTGATAACTTGGAATGGCATGACATATATGATAACATACATACATACATACATTGTAGTTCCTTTACTTAGCACACATACACAGTAGACTGCTAGTAAGTTAAAAGCTAACTTACCTCGATCTCCGCGTTTCTTATTAAAACCTTAAGCGCGATCACGAGGAACTGTAATTAGTGATTCTAAAAGTTAGCACTAAATCACTAATAATTTGAAATATGGAAAAATACTAACTTAAAGAGTAAAATTTTACTCTCTGCATGTAGGAAAATGACCGTTTTACTCATAACTTAAGGATTTTGCATACTAACTCCAAAAGTCACCAAAATTTACATGCCTCATATAAATTTTATCCTCAATTCAAATATCAATTTAAAAAAATTTAAAACTAATCACAACTATTAAAACTCCATAGGGCCGAAATTCTCATATGCTATTTCTATTGATTTTTGTTTCCAACTTGTTTTGATCAACCTTTTGATCTATGACTTATAAATGTGTGATCTTCAAACCAAACCATCACATGGTTTAAAAGATATCCTAAAACATATATAAGCTTCTAATTCAAGATCACATGGTTAAAAATTAACCAAAACATAAATTTAGCCAAGAACATCCACACTTTGGCTTATCTGAATATCTCTTTACATAAAATTTCATATCTTTGAAACTAACATCAAATATCTTCAAAATAATAATATAACATGTATATAAGATGCTTAGGATCCTCCAATAAAATTATCAAAGTCATTAGAATAGGTTTAGACCACCAAAGAGTTAAACTTTCTCAAAATAGAAACTGTTTTTCCTCTTCCAGTTTCTAAGTTTCTAAATCTAAGAAAATTTTTCATCAAAACCTTTAATCATCCAAAAATCCTCAACCAATAGTCATATATACATGTTAACAATACTCCATAAAAATTTCGGACCAATATCTATCCATTAGCTTGGTCAAAAACTCCAAACTATAACATACTCTCCAGATTCACGCCCAGAATGACCTTTCCATGGTTAAAAATACTTTTTACTGACCAAATGACCATGGAATGATACGAAAAATACATCTACGGAAACTAGACTCAAAGAGAAACAACTTATATGAAGGAGACTTTATGATAAAATACTTACAAAAGCTTCGAAATGGGTGTGCAAAAGAACTCCTAAAAGCTGTCCGAGAGAGAGTGTTTGATATTCTTTCAATGGAAAGTATAAATGAAGATAATTTCGTGGGGAGGGGTGGCTGGAGATACTTGTGGATAAGATATGGAAGAGATGAGGCTGGAGTGAGAGTTAAGTGTAGGACTCTCTTACCCGAAGTGAGAGTTAAGTGTAGGACTCTCTTACCGGAGTGAGAGTGGAGTGTAGGACTCTCTTATCTAATAATATCTACAAAAATCAACTCAAGATATTTTTACCTAATAATATCCATGAAATTAGCTTAAAATATTTTCTAAATGTGGAGTAGACTTAGAAGAGTAAGGTGGTTAAAATCTTTCCATGTGTATTTTAAATCTATGTTCTTAAGATATTTTCCAAATGTGTATTTTGCTTAGGTGTCATAATCTCACACCTTGATTTCCTTCACAATTCCATCTAATGGTTTCTCTTTGTGCTAAGTATCTAATACTATTCATTATGTGTGGTTAAGATCTTGCCAAGTATCCAAATAAAATTTCGCTAACCTAATTTGGACATTTCACACTGTGATTTTGAAAACACTGCGTTTAGTACGTTTATCGAGATTACTATTCACTCCAAAAATAAACGTAATAAACTTAGTACTGAAAAATTCTAAATATTCAATTAAGCCTAGTGGTGTAGACTATAATGTATTCTGACACTTCTAACTATCTCAAATAATTAAAATCGCATTTCTGGCACCATAGTGAGTGATAACACTAACTATGTTGACAGGCTATAACCTATGCGATTAGTCGATTCGTGTAAACTTACGGAATTTTCACGAGGTTCTTAAGGTCAAAAGAAATTCCACAATTGAATTTCTAGCGGGCTGTTACATACGTGTTATGTGATTATTGTGGGTGTAAAACAAGCATTCTCATCTCATTTGGCTAGTAGAGATTCTTTTTGAATATTTCAAATGAACTATTTATTGACATATGAGATTTTATTTTCAAATTTTAAATATATAATGCATATTTAAAAAATGACAATCAATTATCTTTCAAATTTTAAACTATTAATCATATTATGCTCATGTGAAAAATACAAAATGATTTTTTATAAGTATATTAAAATTATTTTTGAGCCTTGACCTTTTTTCGAATTTGAAATATATGTACAAAAATACTCTTAAGAGCTTCATTTGTAAGCCTAATCTCTTTCGTGTTCATGCTTGATTTGTTGATGTCCTTGATATTATGCGGACAACTTGGGATTACTTTATACTTGAACTGGTTTGTTATCATCAAAATTCATTAGTAGAGATAAAGTTGTATAATGTTTGAAATCTTTGATTCAACAAAACATAACATGAAATTCAATTATACTTTTACACATATATCATAACAATTGCAAGAACACAGTCCCAATGATGATTAAATTTATGAAATGCTTAACCAGTCTATGAACTATCAATTAAAAATAAATTGATTTTATTCTTTTAATTTGAGTTTATTACTTTCTAAACTTCTGAAATTGAATAAAATTTTCACCATGTTCTCTCTCTATAGTTTGTATCGAAGGGGAATGTAAAGTCATAGGTTCTAATTTTATAAAGATGTCCTCTCTCTGTGGAAATAAAATAAATGGAGAGAAGTTGTCGATGTAATAGCAATGAATGAAACACACGTGCAACAGAAAAATATAACGTGCTAATGATAAAAGAATAGAAGAAGTCCTCAGAGCTGGCCTAGGCATTTAATCTACTTAGTCATATATTAGCTAATCTAGTTAGTCATATATTATCTAATCTATGGTGATTTGGACTTGCATTGCAATGGACAATAAAATAGCCAAAATAGATTTTAGCTACATTAAGGTTTTGTTTGGATGTTAAAGTGATCTAAAATGATTTGTGAATATGATAACAAAATAGATAAAAAATAATAATAAATAATAAATAATATTTCATTGGTATGTAAAAATTAGATGAACAATCTAATATAAGATTAAGGCTCGGTTTGAATACTGGGTACAGATTTTCATCTCATATGTACCGTATTATAGTTTTTTCTATTAAACACACTATATTTTATTTCTAAATTTTAAAAGTATTAACTTAAATAAACAGTAATGAACAATATAATTTGACAATGAATAGTATAGGAGCAATGCGTGAATAGTATAAATAGTAAAATCTGACAGTAAACAGTGTAGGAACATTGTATGAACAGTAATAAATAGTACACAATTCGGCTGAAAATTAAAATAGTGGGACTCACACATTTTTCAAAATCCTAAAAACTAAAAATTATCTAATCTCATCTCATTATCTAAACATATTTTTTTTTGCTAACAATTTTATCTCATCTTAACTTAAAAATTTTATTACTATTTAAAATATCTCATTTCATCTCGTCTAAATATATATTCAAACTACTCTTAAGTTTTGAGTAAGATATATAAAAAATATAAAAATATGATATTAAAGACAATTTAATTAATTAAATAATCGAAGCTGTTGCTAGTTGGTTCCTTTCTCTATCGTTCATTTTCTTTCGGGAGTGTGAGAATCAAAGCTATTGCCAGTTGGTTCTTTCTCTATTTTTTTTTGTCTTCCGGGGGTGTGAGAGCATTATTAATGGATTATGTATATATAAAGAATATTTTTGATAAATATGAAATAAATTTAAATTTTGACTATTTTATTTATATAAATTTTCATATTGAAATAATTATTTTTTATTATTATATAATAATAAAAGAATATAAGATAAATTTAATTTTGACTATTTATATCAAATCTTTATATTGAATTATCTATTTATTCATTATATAATAATGAGTAATTAATAATTAAAAAATATTTATTTTTTTAATTATTAATTTATTTTATTTTATCATGAAAAAATGAAAAAAAGAATTCGACAAAAGAAACAGTGACAATTGCGTTGAAAGAAAAGAGATGCAGAGCTACAGATAAATAATAAAATAAAAATCTACGGGTTTTGTTATACAATCTCCCAACATCCCAACACCTTTTTTTTTTTAAATTTTTATTATTTTATTTTTTATTAAATATTTAATATAAAAATAATGAATAAAATAATTAAATTAATTTAAAAAGAATAAATTAAAAAAATATTAAAAAATTAAAAAAGGGTGAAATGTTTGGATGTTGGGAGGTTATATAGATTTTTTCAATTTGTTAATGTCTAATCCGTTGTAAGTGAATTTTTTATTTTATAGTTAAAAAGTACACTTATTTATAGATATAGATAATCTAACGAGACTTATCTGAAGTAGATTCTCTAGAACTCCCACTTCCCTCAAAAATCCAAATCGCATTCGTTTCTGGACCCGGAAAGAAAAAAAGCTGTTGCTAGTTCTTCTAAGGTTATTGTAGATAGTACAAGTAATGAGCACAAATTTTAAATAGATAAACTTTAAATTCTCTGTAAAAAAATATGTCTCATTAATAAAAATTAATTTTTTAATATTTTTAAATTGAAATTCATTGAATTCATTTTTAAAAAGCTATTTGAATAAAACTTATCTATTTTGTACAAATTATTTCATTAGATCGTAAATGTCATTTATTTTTGAAAAATTCTATTTATTGTGACTATAAGTTATATTTATTTTAATTTTTTTATTTTATTAAATATTTAATATAAGGATAATAAATAAAAAAATTTAATTAATTTAAGAAAGAATAAATTTTAAAACAATTTTATAAATAAAAAAATATAATGTGCGGAGAAAATGAGTAATAAATTTATTATTATTATTATTATTTTTACAGTGTTTTAATCCCGTCCAAGTGCGTTCGGAGCAACACACATGTATTCACCCCAGCTTCCCCTGGCGCGTACGCGCGTGCCGGATTCTTCCTCATCCTCAGAGACGCCAAACGCAGATCCAGGAGGCCTCGAAGCTTCTCTGCTCCAGTTTATCCACCATCATCATGAAGCCTCTCTCGGACTCCGCGACCGCACCGGTCAGTTCCTGAATCTGAAAATCTGTGATGGAATTTGCGATTTCCCCCAAATGCCACATTTTTTCTTTTTCATTTTGTTTGTAATCTAATCGGAACAGAGAGAGCGAAGAAAGATGCGATTCGAAATGCTGCCCGAGTTTCGGATCTATTGGTGGACGCCGTGAACGGTGGAGTACAAGAGGCATTCGTCAACCAGAAGCGAATCGAGCTCGAAATCCGAGCTCTGGCTGCGACGATTGCCCGCTTCATGAAGCAGACCGATCACTGGCTTACCGCCACTCATGCTATCAACACCGCTATCAAGGTTCGGTACCACCTTTTTTTTTTGTTCCCTTTCTTTCTATTATTGATGATGTAAATAAATAAAAAAATACTAACATTGAAAATAGAAAATAGAAAATAGAAAATAGAAAAAGGATATAGGGAAGGAGAAGAGAAGGAGGGAGAGACATTGAGGGCTATATCTTTTCTATTTTAAGTCTTCATGTAACAATGGGTGCTGTAATGGAAATAAGAGATGGCTGAAAGGTGTTTGTGAAAATGCTAAAGGGAGTCACACGTATATTGATAAGGGATTCTTCAAGGGAACCCAACCTCCTTACATATCAAAGCTATTGACAATTTTCTAAATCATGCCTCATTCTAGTCCCTTCTCTGACTTATACCCCCAGATTCCTACAGCCACAACCCTCTTAACAGAAAGGAAAAATAACTAAAATGACTGAAATGGTAAAAAGAATAAATGACAGAAATTTGAAACGCAACACTTAAAGCTGAAAACGCACAGCTTCACTATTGCTAACCAAAATACATCGTTTTCCTTCACTCTTCGTATGACGGCGTATTCCTTTAATCCTGCACGATACCATTTCATCTTCAGGTTCATAACATACACAGGGAGTATACATGAGAAATACCTAACTAGAGTTTACAACCGATATTAAAAAGTCATGGACATTTAGTCTGTTACAAACAATGGCCCCAACCCATGAGAACAATGTTTTAAAGAAAAAGACTTTCAGCTCCTCCATTGCCTTTTCACGGTTATATGGACCATTTTCCAGATTGCTGCAACTTGTGAATTACCTCAGAGACCTCTCCAGCTAGCTAGAAAATCCACCAATCTAAAAGGCATGACCCACGATACGCCAAGTCCTGCAAAAAAATAATCCCACAAAGTCCTCACCACCTCACAGTGTAGAAACATATGGTCTATTGATTCACCATTTTCCTTACACAAGCAACACCAGTCCAACACCATTATCCGATGTTTCCTTAAGTTATTTGTGGAGAGAATCTTGCCATTGCTGCTGTCCACATGGAAAAGGCAGTTTTGGAAGGAGCTTTCGTCTACCAAATGCTTTTTCATGGAAATGTGTGCATGCCTGGTAAGTCTTCATAAATACGAGGCATAGACCCTTATTTAGGAAAAAGATGCCGTATTAAGTTTTCTAATTAAAGTAATATATATCAACATAATCTAGGGAGTATTCTAATCAACTTTGATTTGATTAATACTAATCAAATCAAGATGATCATATAAAGATAATATCAAATTAAGAGTCTTAATTTGATATTATTTTCAACATCCCTTCAAACTTAAGATGAAAACATAATCTTGAGTTTTAAATTTGAGTGTAGTCTTCCTATCCATTGATTGATCGTCGATGAGATGATGAAAATAGTGTTGGTGATGAAGTGACTCACAACCGGAACATCAAATTTGGAGATGTGGCAACAATGGGCTGTATGTGACCATGGTCAACTATAAGACCAAAATTAGAAGGCCGAAACCCAATAAAAAGAAAAAGACTCACAACTAATAAGGATACTCTAGATGCATGGATGTGAGACGAGACATAATTGTTTAAATTAGAAGAACTTTTAGCCATTGGGGGAAGTCCAATGCTAAAAACCGACGGAAAATGTGAAGGCCTCGTTTGTTTACCCAAAATATCTGATCTCATCTCATTTTATCATTACAACTTTTACAAATTTTCACACAAAATATAATAAAAAATTTAACTTTTTCAAATCTCAAAACAACACTAACATTAAAAAATTATATTATAACAATATTTTATTCAACTTTTAAAAAAATATCTCATCTCATCTCATCTATGTAACCAAACGAGGCTGAAATGAGCCTGAAAAATCGAGTAGGAAGAACTTCGACCAAAGTCTATGGTCAAGGCTAATGTGCGCTAATGCAGGAACTGTTGGTCCATTGCTGACAGGGCTACGTGGCACGTTGTAATGCCGACACGTGTCACGTACTATGGCCCTATGAGTGGGAATTTGGCTAGAGTGTGGATAGTAGGACAGAACCTTTGGTTGGCACGTGCGATGTCTACTAGTGCCGATTTTTGTCTCGTTCGACTCGTTGGCAGCTGTTCTTTCAAAATATATTGATAAAAATCTGGAAAAGAAAATACTGGTGGCTGACTGTAGTGTTGAGAGTTGAATGTTGTGGTGGCCTGTGGTGGCGCATTTGACGGCATATGGGATTGGGTATTTCATAGATCGGATGATCTGTACCACGTGAACTTAATTCTGAAATTTGGTTTCAGAACAAGCAGTGTTGAAGTTTGGAAAGCACTGAGCGGCTACATGCTTGCCGAACAAAAAATGCTGTAAAAATTACTCTAGCGTTGACAGACTTGCTGGGAAAAAAAGGCCAAAAAAATTCTGGAAAGAGTCCATGGGAACCTTGTGGCTCTCATACCATGGTGAAGATAAAATAAAATAATAAAATAGAAAATAGGAAAGTAGATGGGGAAGGAGAAGAGGAGGGGGAGAGAAATACTTTGGCTACATATTTTCTGCTCTCAAGTGTTCATAAATACAAGGCATAGACTCCTATTTATAGAGAAAGAGGCTATAAGAGAAATGAGGGAGTGTTCTAATCAAAGTAGTATACATCAACCTAATCTAGGTAGTATTCTAATCAACTTTGATGTAATTAACACTAATCAAATCAAGATAATCATATCAAGATAATTTTAAATCAAGAATCTTAATTTAATATTATCTCCAACAATTGGTACTTGCATCTTTTTCCTTTCATAAAAATTTCGTATATTGGCAAGTCTACGATAGTTCTATTTTGATTTTGTCATTTTTGGCAATCTCTTGCACTTGGATGTCCAATCAGTTTAAGGAAAATCCTCTAACAGCTAGATTATCAATGGCTGCCTCTGTGTACTCATTTGGAAGGAGAGAAATCTCAAGATGTATGAGGAACTCTTAACAGCTTAATCATTGTCTATTGGAATATATTGTATTTTGTTAGGGCTAGCATTAACCATCTCCATGGTTTTCTACCTTCCCCTAAAACTTGTAGTAGGGTTTAGGATTATAAGGTATTTTGAGATGTTAGGGTGAAGGCCTTGGTCTTGGGGCCTGTAACACCCAAATGGAAAGCCCAAACCACATGGCCTATACTCTAAAAAGACTAGTCAGTAATATAATTGGAGCCCATTTGAAACCTCATAAAGAGAAAAAATTTCTCATTCTCAAGCCATGTGAGATCCCATACACCACCTACCCTTATTCTTATCATATGGGGATATCCCCCTTAAATTCTTGATGTCCTCGTCAGCCTGATTGTTGTAGGTGACACGGCTCAAGTCTCACCTTTATGGTTGGGATAGGCTCTGATACAATTTGTAATGCCCTAATGAAAGGCTCAAACCACATGGCCTATGCTTCAAAAGAATTAGTCAATGATATAATTAGAGTCCCATTAGAACATTATTAAGAGCAAGAACTTTTCCTTTTTAAGCAATGTGGGATCTCATACACCACCTACCCTTATTCTTATCATATGGGATATGACAATCTCTCACCCTTCAATTCCTAACGTCCTCATTGGGCTTGTCTGTTGTAGGTGGCACGGTTCAAGTCCCACATTTTTTGTTAACCTGGCTCTGATACCATTTGTAACGTCCCAATGGAAGGCCCAAATCACATGATCTATATTCCAAAATGACTAATCAATGATACAATTAGAGTCCCATTGGAATCTTATAAAGAGCAAGAATTTCTCATTCCCAAGTAATGTAGGATCCCACACACTATATACCTTTATCCTTATCATATGAGGGTATCACAGGGTCTTACTCCCTTCAAGGTCCAAGGTTCAACATCTCATGGGTGCAAACAATCTTTTGGGACTACACCTCCTGGTGAAAAGCTAGCGATTTAGCTTATTCCGTGTAGGGAAATTTTGAGGCGGGACCGGGGTTTACTCTACAGGGTTGCCATTTTTTGAGGTGCTTAGCTTACGAGAGTGGAGGCCTTTTGTTTTTTATGGACCTTGGTTCTCTTGGTTCCCGTTTTGTGTTGGTTTTAAGATTTGCTCCTTTGGCTGTTGGCTTCTGCTGTGAAGAATGAGAGGCTGTCGGAATGTGTTGGATATTGTTGGAACTGCTCTTATTTCTTTTATTATTGTTTTGCGGGCAGGTTGTGTATGCGTGAGGCAGTTTGTGAATCACAATGGCATGGTTATAGTCTCTCTTGACCTTGTGTTAAGCAGGTGCTGTGTTTGCTTTGGTGGGTATTTTTTGTCTCTCTAATCCACTTTTTATGAGCTTGTTATGCCGTGTGAATGAAGGGTATAGGTTTCCTTTAATGAAGTATATTCTCACTTTCCTAAAAAAATTATTTTAAATGTTAAGTAAGGAATAACTATGTTGCGAACTTGCGGTAGATATTGAAACAAAAAGAAAAAAGAAGAATTTGAATCATTTATATGATAAATAATTGTTAGGCTTTTAAGAATTCTCGAGTAAGTTATTTTTCTTTTAAATTGTTATATCCTTGTGCCTGTCTTTCAGATGTGGTTTTAATGATTTTTGTGTGCATCTTGAGTTTGTCTTTCAGTTGTGGTTAACCGAGTTTCGGTGCGGTATTTGTTTGTTTGATAGGAAATTGGAGACTTTGAGAACTGGATGAAGACAATGGAGTTTGATTGTAAAAGTGTCAGTGCGGCGATCCACAACATTCACCAAGCCTGATCTAACTGCAAAGTTATTTAGTTTTACCATTTGTAATTTGTGAGTCTCTTTTCTTTCTTCCTTTCTTGTTCGAGAAAATTTATTTAGAAGCTTTATTTATTAACACACCGGCACGCTGCTGACAAAGAAGCTTTTCACATTAGTTATGCTAAAAAATGATTCGTGTTTTGATTTTTTTTTTATTTTTAAAAAGAATTATAAAGGGTACCCCTATAAGTGGTGTGTTAACAAATCGACTTATGTGTAGCAAAATTCTAATCGTTCCTTACAAGTGAGTGAAATCTAACCTTGTGCATTCAACAGGCCAATTTAATAGAGCCTTTTCAATGAGAAACCCCCTACTTCAGTTCTTTTTCATGGTGCTAAAGATTTTAGAAGTAAAATAAGATAAGCCAATCATATTCGTTACTTTCATAAAGCATAGAGAAAGCTTATCTAGGAGAAGCAGATGATGACATCCACAATGACAAGTCGTTTCCTTATTCCGAGCTCTACCAGTAACCTCGTCACTCAATGTCACTTTTATCATCAAATTTCAGGGATTATATAACCACGACCCATATTATTTTCTGAATGTTATGCGTTCGAGTCTGGACTTTGATCAAAACCAGAACACGAGTCCTTTTCTAGCTTTTGAGTCTCAAGTCGCTGAATCACTTCTTATTATTGTGGTATTAACCTAGAAGCAGGATTTAATTTTAGGCTTAGTAATAAGCCCACAGTTGCTTTCCCCTGTTTCTTTTACGTACACGCTTCTATTATCCATCGATCAAAATTCGAACACGAGTTGTTTCTAGCTTTTGAGCCTAAAGTAGCTTTTGATAGTTGTGGAAATCTGGAAGCAGGATTTGGGCTTAGGAATAACCCCACCTCCTTGTGTTATGGGTTCGACGCTCAGCCTGCCATTGAACCAGCATTAGTTGATTCTCTGGAGATACTCCCACCCTTGGTATTAAAACATTGGTTCCGCTTTGCACCGGTCCATCTATTGTTGAGGCTTAAACAGCCTTCAATAGAATTACACCACGTCAACAATTTCAAACGAATTAGAAGATGAGCATCACACTAAGATAAAATAGAAATATTTCTGCAGAAACTCAACCTCACCTTCACCTTAGGCCAACCTTCACCTTAGGCCAATCGAACCTCGGCCTCAAGCTTGACATCATAGAAATCAGCTCTTGTAGCCGTCACCCACCACCGCACGTCACCACTTCCGTCACCCTCCAGTAATTTTGCCATTGAACACCATCTCCGTCACCTACCATCTCCTCTGTAAATGGATTATCATGCTAGCTATTTGTTTTCCCACTCGATCGTGTTGTTTGCTTCTCTGGAGAAAAACTCTCCTATAGAAAGGATTAGAACAACTAATTTAGACCATAAAGCTAAAAAGTTTCCACCCATTTCTCTATTATCACCGTCACCTACCACACGGATCACTTGCAACGAATAAAGGGGCGACATTGGTTGCCTTGTGGAAACTCGAATGCCAAAGTCAGAATAATAATATGAGAGTAAGAGTGTATAGTAAATCAAGTTAAGGATTTGTTACCTCCTGTAGGCTATTTATAGAGGTTATTTCCTTGGAGTGATAAAAGTCTAATTAGCCTTGTGAAACATTTTCCTTGTAGGAGTTTAAGTCATGTGAAGCCGTTCCCTTCTAGGAGTAGGAGCCTATATCCTATTAGGAATCTGAGTCTGTTTCCTCTTAGGAGAGTGAGTTGATTTGTCTTATCTCCTCTTGATTTTATCTCTTAGCTAAAGTTGTGGGGACTCAAATATCCCTTCCACTCCCCATCTCGCTCGGAAATAACACAGACTAGTCAATGGGTTACGGACAAGTTAATGGTCTTCCATTAACATAAGATATCTTCTCTTCTTTTCTTCTCATTTCTTTCAAAATTTATTTCGCCACCTACGCCTTGTTGAGCATGATTTTCCATCTGCATTGATTGAGTTTTAAAAATACACATGATTCTGATCAAGTAGTCTTTTGTTGTTGTTCAGAAGTTAGTTTTTCAAACTATTTTGAGCATGAGAGGGTGGTTAGGAACATGCGATTAAAAGGGGATTTGGATCTACTAGCTTGGAGCAAAGCGAAAAAAAAGTACCATGTTTATTTTCCCCCCACGAACATACAAATTGGAAGGGATATTTGAGTCCTCACAATTTTAGCTAAGTGATAAAATCAAGAAGAGATAAGACAGATCAACTCACTCTCCTAAGAGGAAACAGACTTAGATTCCTAATAGGAGATAAGCTCCTACTTCTAGAAGGGAACAACTTCACATGACTTAGACTCCTACAAGGAAAAGGTTTCACAAGATTAATTAGACTCTTATCACTCCAAGGAAATAACCTCTATAAACAGCCTACAGGAGGTAACAAATTCTTAACTTGATTTACTATACACTCTTACTCTCATATTATTATTCTGACTTTGGCATCGGAATTTCCACAGGGCAACCAGTGTCGCCCCTTTATTCGTTGCAGGTGATCCGTATGGTAGGTGGCGGTGAAACAAGTCCTTAACATTTGGCGCCGTCTGTGGGATATATATTTCCCGCAACCAGTGTGCTTTTCACATGCCTACTACTACGTGATCACAAGAAACCAGAGACTGAGAAGCAAACTCAACAGAGATGGAGGCGAGGTAGGTAGATATGGAAGAAAAACTGAAGAAGGTGACAGATCTAGTAAAGCAACTGCAGAAAGAAAACGAGGAGTTAAGGCGACAGCATGTTGCTACGCTGCCAGTCAATGGACAAACGAAAGAAGATGCCCATAGTGCAGGCGGGGTCGATACTGAAGAACTAGAAGAAAGAAACTGCACGACGAGCTAAAAAGTCTTGTTGACAAATATGAAGAGATGGCGAGGAAGATTGGGGGATCTTCCTTGGTAGAATAGTTGTTGAACCGTACAGACCTCCCCTACAGTGACGAAGTTATGGCAGTGCCCCTCCTACCTAAATTCAAGGTTCCCCAGATTGACGTGTACGATGGGTCCAAAGACTCGGTGAAACAATTGGAGAACTTTAAGGCGCATATCACACTCCACGGCTTCTCTGGAGAAATCGCATGCCGAGCTTTTCCCTTGACCCTAAAGGGAACGGCGAGAGGGTGGTTTAGAACCCTCCGACCAAGATCAATCAATAGCTTCGAGGAATTGGCTAAGCAGTTCTTAACACAATTTATGCCAAGTAGAAGGCGACGACGCCCATTGGTATAGAATCTGAAGACATACCTCACTCGTTTTAATATAGAGAGGTTGACAACCAAAGATCAAGACGAGAAGATCACTTTGGCTGCCCTCCTGGGTGGGATCTGGCCACGCAGCCCTTCTTTGGCTGAGTTAGCCAGGAGGACTCCATCTACTCTGAGGAAGTTAATGGACAGGGCAGATGCCTTCGTAAATGCTGAAAATACACTACAATCCCTTGTAGACCCGAGAAGAGATGAGCAGAGGGTAGAACGTAAGACCAACATAAAACTTACATCAGGTCATCGAGATAGAAGACAAGAAAGGCGACTAGAGCACAAAAATAGATTGATGTACAACAATCTATATGTGCAAGAAAGGGAGGAGCTGAATAGAGAGTATCGCCAGTTTAGAGCAGACAATCGTTATTGTAAATACCACTAGACGGGTTCACATTGGATAGAAGACTACACGACCATGAAGAAAAGGGTCACTGAACTGGTGACGGGAGAGTAAGAGCGAATGGTTGTAGAATGCTCAAAGCCTAAGAGATGGTATGAACGAGAACATAGCCAGCAAAGAGAGGACAGCCCAGGTAGGCGGGAAGATACTCGTGGCAGTAGTAGAGACAGAGTGCTCTTAAATGATGATAGGGACAGGGCGCCTCGAGGTGAAATCAGATGAAGTTTCTTGACTGACGGTGGGATAGGAGAAACATATGGTGAGCAGCTTTCCTGCCCTAGGAATGCAGAGCATTTGGAGAAACCTTACCCATGATAACAAAGTTTTTATTTTTTATTTGATTTATTATTTTATTGATGAGAATCTTTTTGCATATTTCTGGAACATCTGGCAAACATTAAAATTAACAATTCTATTTGTGTGCTGAATAAAGTGCCTCTTACAGATCAGCCTCGCAGTGCCATGTAAAAAGGGCGGAAAAAGTCAGGGACTGCCCAACCCCTAAACACCATGATGAGCTATCAATCTTGTGGTGCCATGTAAAAAAGGCAGGAAAGGTCAGAGACTGCCCGAGCCCTAAATACCAATGATGAGCTATCAACCTTGCGGTGCATTGTATAAAGGGCAGGAAAGGTCAGGGACCGCCTGACCCATAAACACCAATGACGAGCTATCAACCTCGCGGTGCCATGTAAAAAGGGTGCGTAGTTCCTCAGACCATGCTGACCCTAAACACTAAAGGCAAATCATAATAGCTTGCGGGACTATGAAAAAAGGGTACGTAGGTCCTCAGACCACGCCGACCCTAAACACCAGAGGCAAGCCTTAGTAACTTGCAGTACCATAAAAAAAGGGCGCGTAGGTCCTCAAACCACGCCGACCCTAAACGCCAAAAGCAAGCTATAACAGCTTGCGGAGCCATGAAAAAAGGGCGCGTAGGTCCTCAGACCACGCCGACCCTAAACACCAGAGGCAAGTCTTAGTAGCTTGCGGTGCCATGTAAAAAGGGCATGTAGGTCCTCAGACCACGCCAACCCTAAACACCAATGACGAGCTATCAGCCTCGCGGTACCATGTAAAATGGGCAGGAAAGGTCAAGGACTGCCCGATCTTTAAACACCAATGACGAGTTATCACGCTCGCGGTGCCATGTAAAAAAGGCGTCGAGGTCAGTAGACTATGCCACCCTTAAACACCAATGATGAGTTATCACACTCACGATACCAGGTATAAAAGGCACGGAGGTAAGTAGACTATGCCACCCTTAAACACCAATGACGAGCTATCAACCTCGTAGTGCCATGTGAAAAGGCGGGAAAGGTCAGGGACTGCCCAACCATTAAACACCAATGACGAGCCATAGTAGCTTGCGGTGCCATGAAAAAAGGGCGCGTAGGTTCTTAGATCACACTGACCCTAAACACCAAAGGCAAGCCATAGCAGCTTGCGGTGCCATGAAAAAAGGGCACGTAGGTCCCAAGACCACGCCGACCTTAAACACCAAAGGCAAGCCTTAGCAGCTTGTGGTGCCATGAAAAAAGGTGGGAAAGGTCGGGGATTGCCCGACCATTAAATACCAATGACGAGCTATTAGCCTCCCAGTGCCATGTACAAAGGAAACTCCACAACACCCAAGTTAATCTTCTCGCTAGGAAGCCCATCACCACCAGAGCAAGGCTCAGGCAAGCAAGAATATAGATGCCTCTTGGCGGTCAACTATACAAACGCCTCTAGGCGGTCAACTGTACAAATGCCTCCAGGCGAGCAACCATACAAACGCCTCTAGGGGAGCAAAAGGACAAATGCTTCTAGGGGAGCAATACGACCAACAACTATGGGCAAACATCCACAATTTCAAAATTGAGCTCCACGCTCACACTCAATGCGGTCGAGTACATCTCCTGCCTATCTCTCCAAGCTGAGCATCTCACCGCTTAGCACAAAATAAACAAAAAACCAGGGATTGGACAACAAATTAGGAATCGAATAGGATACCAGTGACCAAGGTTCTAAATTTATTTTCTAGATTATTGACTTGAAGATTCTCGAGGCTTTCTAAGGCTTCACAGCTACCAGAACTGCTTTTTCTACAGGTTACCTCAATTACGGTTGACTTGAAGACTCCCAAGATAACCATAAGGCTGAGCTACCAAAGGTCGAGCCTCACGCACGGTGCAACCAACTGATAGCTAACCAAAAGGAAGTGAAGACACCCACGCGCACTAACTAGCATGGATCCTCGGCGAGGTAGGGAAAACCAAAAACAAACAAATGCCCACGAGCCGATGGGGTAAAAGGTAGGTACAAAGAATGGAAAGTATTTAATTTCCCATGTGATAATCATGAAGGAAATTAACGGGGTAACTGGAATGGATATTTGAGTCCTCACAACTTTAGCTAAGAGATAAAATTAAGAAGAGATAAGACAGATCAACTCACTCTCCTAAGAGGAAACAGACTTAGATTCCTAACAGGAGATAAGCTCCTACTCCTAGAAAGGAATGACTTCACATGACTTAGATTCCTACAAGGAAAAGGTTTCACAAGGCTAATTAGAATCATATCACTCCAAGGAAATAACCTCTATAAATAGCTTACAGGAGGTAATAAATCCTTAACTTGATTTACTATACACTCTTACTCTCATATTATTATTTTGACTTTGGCATCGGAGTTTCCACAGGGTAACCAGTGCCGCCCCTTTATTTGTTGCAGGTGATCCGTGTGGTAGGTGGCGATGAAACACGTCCTTAACAGGGAGAGTGGATGAGGGGCTGGAGAGGACCGATCGAGAGGGGGGTCAAGAAGATATAGTTCCTCTTTGGGTTTGTCGCCCAATCCTCAAAGATCCTGAAAATGTACGCAACCCACCTCCATTTCTCTAAAGAATTCTAAAATTGTCACAATTCAGCCAATATCCACATGAGAGACTCGTAAGAAACCTAATCTGAGAGTTGAAGGAACCAAAATTTCACTCCGAACGGTGAAAAAACGAATACCCATTAGGAGACTTGGTCAGATTTGTGAAGCTGGAATGGTTTAGAAGAGATTTCGATGGGTTTGTAGAGATACAAGAAGTGGATTGAGGGGAAGAAGTTGGCCTTGTTGAATTGCACAGGAGGGAGGGACTTTTACAGGGTTATCTGTTGTAGACAGGCACACGGGATGGGAAATAGAAGAGTTGTGTGGGACAAATTTATTGGTGGACTATTGTGGGAGGAGAAGCAGATGTACTGGTTGGAAGTTTTCCACTTGAAACATATATGTTCTCTCTATTGCATGAAATCGTGGTGCGTGCCTCCTTTCTGTTCATTTACAGATTAACCACTCATTTCTGTTGTTAATTAATTAATACTCATACTTAGTTGTAAAACTCCTCGGGTCGTATAGTATATATTTTCCCTAAGTTTTGTGGCATATATAGTCTGCGTATAAATGTTGCAGATGACGAGGTCCATATGCTTACTGATTTTGCATTTCGCAAAAGTAATGCCCGTGATTTGAGAAAAACTTGGGGGCCGAGGGCGAGTATTATATCTCATACTTCTTTGAATAATTGCCCTCAACTAAGCTTATATAATTAGATATTAACTATTAAGAGAACGGTCAAGAGGATGGCGCCCGCGGAAAGAGAAGGGGGGGGGGGGGAGGGGGGCGGTGTTCAATTGTATATATATCTGTGGTATGTTTAGAAACATGATCATTAGTGCAATAAAGAACAACATGATATTAAATCATGTTGCTGTCGAACCCGTGCATGTACCAATAATAGTGGTGTGCAACGTACAATATATATTCGTTGAACTTGCAGTTAGATGAATTGAACTGCAACTCCGGAATTTCCAAGCAAGTTCTAGGGTGTGTACTGGACCCGGGTTCCTACGTATACCAAACTAGAGGCAAAAATTAATAATATCACGATCCATTACATAATTGACTTTTTGTTTGTATGCATTTTAAAATGTTGGGGTTTCGTGAACTAGAAAATCTTAAAAAATGATCTCAGTACCGATCAGATCTGAGAACCAGCTATATATATATATATATATATATGCATGCATAAAACTTCTGTCAAACTCATTTGTTTTCGTAAATGAGATAAGATGAGTTGAGATTCAGAAGAAAATTAAAAATTGAATAAAATATTGTACGTTAGAATGTATTTTTTTAATATATTTTTTTTAAATTTAAAAAAGTTTAATTTTCCATTTTGTTTTGTATAGAAATTTAATAAAATTGTAATGATTAAACGATATGAGATGAATTGAGAAAAGTTATGAAAATAAACAAATATTCCGTCGGCCAAGTTAATTCAAATTTCAACCATTTCTCTCCCTTGCCAAAAAAAAGAAAAAAAAAAATTTTACAGAAGCACTAAAATAAATATTAAATCCATTTTAAGCCCATTGGATCGTTTTACTATTCATGAATAGCATTTATAACTCTTGGCAAGGCTAGCTTTGACCATCCATCCATTTGCGTGCCATTTGTTAAGAGCTTCTCTTTGAAATTATAGCAGTCGTAAATTGTTATGTCTCCAATCCAAAACCGCTTAAGTTATGTGCTGACACTTAGGTTTACACGATGTTTTATTTATAAAACATTGTACTACGATGGTGTTTCAATGATGATATTGTTGTTGACCGTTTGCTAATCATGTATATCTGATGATCATATCCAGCCTTTATCATTTCTTTTTCCTAAAACCGTGTTATTTTGGGCTTTATTTTTATTTGGGGAGGGGGCCGGGCGGTTTTTTGATCTGTGACTGTAGTATGTTAATTATAATATAAATCGACCATAGTTATAATTGTATATATATATATATTATATGCTCGCAATACAAGGAATATTAATACTGGAAACGCAATAATATAAGGAATTAGGCAACATAAATTAGTAAGCTTTCTGTACGAGTTCCTCTATATAAACACATACCCCCCTAGCATTGCTTTCACAGCAATTTGATACATAGCCTGAGCTAATTAATACGCTAGCATGGCTGCTTTTCAATCTCATGTTGTACTGTGTGTAGTTGCAGTACTATTCTCTCTTGCTGCTATTTTGAACCCTACGTCTGCAAAACTAAGTTCTTATACCTTCTATAACAAAAAATGCCCTCGGGCATTGAAAGTCATCAAATCAGTTGTCAAGGACGCCATTGCTAAGGAGCCACGCATGGGCGCATCACTACTTCGCCTGCATTTCCATGACTGCTTTGTCAATGTAAGTTCCATGCATGTGAAGGCTTCGATCGTTTTCCTTGCAAAGTGTTTCTTTACCCATTAGACTAGGTACACGCGCGCACACACACACAACACACACACTGCCATTACGATATATAGTTTGCTTTTCAACGTAGACGTTAATGAGCCAAATCTATATCAAGAACAACTTAATGCTCCTGTGAGCAGTACCCTCTGGTAACTGTTTCGGGTAAGATCACACACAACATCCGGATCGAGCGTAACCTTTTTCATGAGTCTCATGGTGTAATATTTCAAGTGGAGCCAACCAACAAGAAGTATTAATTTACTCCTTGCTATATCTGTGTGTGCACCGTCATTAATTAATGATCTATGTTCCTGAAATACTGATGGTTGGAATATTGACAGGGTTGCGATGGATCAATTCTGTTAGACGACACGGCCAACTTTACTGGTGAGAAGACGGCCTTACCAAATTTCAACTCGGTTAGGGGTTTTGAAGTGGTTGATCAAATAAAAGCTGCTGTCAATGAAAAATGCGGCAGCAATGTGGTTTCATGTGCAGATATCTTGGCCGTTGCAGCTCGTGACTCTGTCGAAATCGTGAGTACTGTATTAGTAAATCTTTTATCCTGATGATGATTAATACGTATATTTACTGCATAACTCAAAACTAATGAGCTTCTTTGCTTGTATTCTAGCTGGGAGGTCGTTTATTTTCCTACAAAGTACCATTAGGGAGAAGAGATGCAAGAACTGCAAGCAGGAATGACGCAAATACAAATCTTCCTCCCCCAGTTTTCAACTTCTCTCAGCTTCTCTCCAACTTCCAATCTCACGGACTAGACTTGAAAGACCTTGTTACCCTTTCAGGAGGCCACAGCATTGGAATTGCTCGGTGCATCACCTTCCGGGGAAGGCTTTACAATGAGACAAACATTAACCCCAGATTTGCAGCCTCCTTAAAGAAAGGGTGCCCTGTAAGTGGAGGAGATAACAACAGAACGCCACTCGATGCAACTACAAAGAGATTTGACACGGTGTACTTCAAGGCTTTGTTGGAATCGAAGGGTCTCCTCCATTCTGATCAGCAGCTCTTCAAGGGTGATGGTAGTCAAAGTGACAAACTGGTGAGGCACTACAGTGAAAATCCACATCGTTTTGCTGAAGACTTTGGTGCTTCCATGATCAAGATGGGTAATATGAAACCTCTCACCGGTGCACAAGGAGAGATCAGGCTGAATTGCAGGAAAGTCAACTAGCTATAAGCACTGTTCCGGCTTCTTGGGGGGGATCATAAAGGAAATGGCAATTGTGATTCTACTATATTGTACCTTTAATTTGTGTCTTGGAAAATAATAATGGGACTAACTATATTAAATGTTTCTGTTCAGAAATTGCCATATATATATATATATATATATATATCTATATGAGCCTTGATTTTTTGTTGTCGTCGTTTTTATAAGAAGAAGATGATGATCAGTACAGAAGCACATTGATCACTGATCCATAGCATATGACACATAATTTATATGAAACGGATATATCAAGATGGCCTAATGTCTGTTCGGCTTTGATCGAGGTGATCTAAAATCAAAGAAATGGATCATATATTATAAATTGAAAAAATATAGTTGCAAGTACAATTATGTACTAATCTGCGCACCAATATAATGTGATTGCTAAAAAAGTAGATCTTATTGAAAATAGTGTTAATTTAAATTTTAAGTATGAATGAATCAGTATTGGTGCATAAATTAGTATGCAATTTTACTTGTATGTAGCAAAACTCTTATAAATTAAGTCGACAGTATATCTCCAAATAAAAATAAACCAAAAGCCCTCAAAGAATGATCCATCTCAAACCAATTACCGAAATTAACCTCCATGTATATACATGCAAGGCTCAAAAAAGGGTACGTATTTAATTGGAAGTAATTAGAAGATATATATGGATTTGAAGCTTTCAACCAGTGCAGAGAAATGATAATGTACTTGTCCCATAGAAAAATTGCAGATTCGACATTAATTTGTCCAATATATAATTGAGCCAGCGCAATCGGTTCTCTGAAAAAGAAAATTGCCTCCCTTGATAGCGTTTGATGAATTAATTTCTTTTGGCTTCTCATGATATATATATATATATATAAATATACACACAGAATATTGGAAGAAATAGAAGTCATACGTACCAAATACGTAGCTTTTTAACATGTATCGTATGATCAGATGTTGGGCGTAAAAAATTGTACGCACGTCGATCTGTATATGTAGCCTGATTAATTCATGGACGTTGGTTGGGGTACTTGGTACTTACTTCATTGACTAAAGGTTAGCGGCCTGTTAGGTGCTGGTATACATTGATCCATCATCGATTGGAGTTCTTAAAGAAATTCAGGAAAGTATAAATTAAACAACGTACATTTGAGTTCTAAACATTTGCAGGTTATATATATTAATTTATTATATATTAATGTTTATATGACTCACAAATTCATGCATGTGTCGTTCTCTTTCTTATAAAAAGGTCGTCGTTTTCCTCAAGATCAATTCTTGGAATCCATATTCAATGCTAAATATATACAAGTAGTGTAATATATATGTTATTTTTTGAGAACTTAGTTAAGATGGGTTTCTAATTAGGCTGTACTATTTAGATAATGAATTGAGATGAGATGAAAACTGAATAAAATCTAATTGTTAGAATGTTATTTTATAATATTATTATTGTTTGATATTTGAAAAAGTTGAATTATTTATTATTTTTTATGTGAAAATTTAAAAAAGTTGTAATGATAAGATGAAATACTTTCACTATCTAAAGTCATATACTGATAATTAAATATTTTGGAGAAAAACCTAATAATCTAGACTAACTACGTACTCATTTTTGTACACAGATTCGGCAAAACTACGTACTATGTATACGCACGCACTAGCACAACTACAACATAAACAGCAATGACGTTAACATATATATGGCAATTAAAGACCGTGGATATATAGCAAAGAGAAATAATATATAGAAATTTCAAATTATATATAAGTCTCGTGTAAGCTTTTTATTAAAAATAAAAATAAAAATGGATCTCACCATAAAAAGGTATAAAAAATTTACTTTTTTTTGAAGTCTTATACTTTTGTAAAAAACGTTCTCATTGATCAAGAAGTGTACCTCATGATATTACTCTTCCAAATAGTAATTTATAAATATCATCCATGGACACGTCCATACTTTGGTAGTTTGATCATGCCATGATCAATTCGAATTAAATCACCGAAACCTTCCAAAAGATTTCGATTAATATACTATATATGGTATTTCCATGATCATGCCTAGCTAGCTGTTGTTGACCACTGTAGTACCTATGCTTATTCATCATTTATGTTTTAAAAATAAAAAACCTTTTTAGGACTTGTACGTGTATGTATGTAGTGCTATATATGTTAAATATTACAGATATATATTTGACCATATATTTATACACACATACTAAAAGGATTACGGGGAACGCAACGCGAGAAATCAGGATGAAAGGATAAAATTTCTAATTCATAATAAATAAGAAAGATAAAAAAATAAAAATAAAGAAATCATTATCTATGTTGGGTCAATGATTCCGAGTGCTTAGTTCCCATGAATTGAATCGCCGGTTTAATTTCCTCATGAAGAATAATTCAAACTGCACCACTGGCCAGCACTTTGGGATCGGAGCAAGGTCGTAATATCTACCCTCAACTCAATTAAATTGCATGAGCCTCCTCCATATACAGCCAAGAATATCAGAATAATTTCTATATATATATATATATATATATATATATATTAAGATCAATCATCATCCATGTGAAATAAAATATTAGGAAAATGATGGGAACAAGCAAACTAATGGCGTGAGAATTCCTCTATATAAACACATGCCTCTTAGAGTTTATTTTGCACAGCAACTTAAAATATTTACAAGTACCTCATTGAGCTAATAGCACGCGGCATGCATGGCTGCTTTTTATTCTTTTGTACTGTGTTTTATACTTGTCATTGTGATCCCAACGTCTGCAGATCTGAGTCCTGAGTCTTTCTATACGGCAAAGTGCCCACGGGCATTGTCTACAATCAAATCGGTTGTCAAGAAGGCTATTAATCGAGAGCCACGCATGGGCGCATCATTGCTATGCTTGCATTTCCACGACTGCTTTGTTAATGTAAGTTTCATGCGTGCATGGGGTGTACCTTTTTTTCGCAAAAGTATTTCTAGTCATATATAATCCATTTGAAATGTTCGGGTATTACGTACGTGCCAATGTTTATTTTCTACTAGCTTTTACATATTTTTTTCTACAATTATTATATAAAAGTATATCCACAAATTAACGTGACTTTATATGCTATGTTAGATCTACTTTATACTAAAATATTTTTATAATTTAAAGTACTACATCAATCCACGTCAGTTTATGAATTTATTTTTATAAAATCTTTTTATCATCATTGAAACATTTCTCTTCTTGCTTGGTCATAATAAACTTCTACTCTGGAATAGAGCCCTAACCATGCACACTGATCCTTTAATTAGTCCTAACGCTAGCTCTTCGGTACTGAGTGTTTAGGGCAATATTGGTCGTATCGGCCTAAACAAGATAAACGTTATTATTCCTGACATTTGAGGGCTTTAAGTAAATTATATGATCTTTTTTTCTTTTCTTTTTCCCAAGATTTTGTGTTTGGCACGTTGTTTGAAGGTCAAGGTCAATGACATTGATCTTTATATTACAACAATGAAGTCGGTGTTCTTGATGCTTCCATGTTAGGTATTTCATTAATGTGATCACTCCAATTTTGATTCGACAGAAATAAGAAGTGCTATAGCCACAAAAACATGTCATAAAAATAAACATACAAACTGACATGATTTCATATGATACGCGTCAAATTTACTTTATAATAAAAATAATTTTATAATCTAATTAAATCGCGTCAATTTATGAATTTATTTTTATAAAATTTCTTTGTAACTAAAGCATTTCTCGACAAGTCGGAGTACGGAGTGAACATTAGGCACTAGGATATGAGATTTAATACAACAAAGAGTCCATCTATTATTGTTAGTAATATCCTGATTCCTGAAATGCTCATGCATGGCTGAAATATTGACAGGGTTGTGACGGATCAGTTCTGCTAGATGACACCGCCAACTTTACCGGGGAGAAGACAGCATTTCCGAATCTCAACTCACTTAGGGGTTTTGAGGTGGTCGATGAAATAAAAAATGCTGTCAACAATGCTTGCCCTGGCAATATAGTATCTTGTGCAGACACTTGGCTGTAGCAGCTCGTGACTCTGTCGCAATCGTGAGTGCTAGTAATTATTATTTTATCCAGATTATATATAATTTACTTCTTAATTCAAAACTCAAAAGATTCTGTGCTTGTATTTCAGTTGGGAGGTAATTCATTTTCCTACAGTGTATCATTAGGGAGAAAGGATGCAAAAACTGCAAGCCGGGACGACGCAAATACCAATCTTCCTCCCCCAGTTTTTAACATTTCTCAACTTCTCTCCAACTTCCAATCTCATGGACTAGACTTGAAAGACCTCGTTGTACTCTCAGGAGGCCACAGCATTGGACTCGCTCGGTGCATCACCTTCCGGGGAAGGATTTATAATGACACCGACATTGACCCCACTTTTGCATCCTCCTTACAGAAAGGGTGCCCCTTAAGTGGAGGAGATAACAACACAGCTCCACTCGATGCAACTACAAGGATATTGGACAATGTGTACTTCAAGTCTTTGCTGGAGACGAAGGGTCTCTTCCACTCTGATCAGGAGCTCTTCAAGAATATTACCGGCAGTGAAAGTGATAATCTGGTCAAGCACTACAGTACAAACCCATCTGATTTTGCCAAAGACTTTGGTGCTTCCATGATCAAGATGAGTAATATGAAACCTCTCACTGGAAATGAAGGAGAGATTAGAATGAATTGCAGGAAAGTCAATCCAGCTTAATTTTCCTTCCCCGGAGAAAAGAAGCGAAAGTTTGTTTACATCCAAGCAAAAAAAATATTCTACTATTTTTATCTTGTAACGTATTGGAATTGTTAAAATAAATTAATGTCTACATATTGTGTCTATTTTAATAATTTTCGTGCATGTTTATATAGTTGGCATGGGTTAATGTCGGATAAGTGTAATTTTGTTATTGAGTCATTTTAAGTGCTGATTAATGTAAAACATTACCCACAAAATTTCCATTCCGAGTCTATGTTTTGGAGGTTTTTCCCTCTTCTTTAAATAAGAGTACATTTTTCACAAGTTAGACAAATTTTTTCTTAAACTAAAATATCTCTATCTCATTTCATATGCATAATAGAATTATATTTATATATAGCTTGATTTCTAGGAATTTCTACTTAGAAATTAATACCATTCAAATAAGGCTTTTTCTTTTCTTTCCTTTGTGTTTTTGACATGAGTAATTCTGTTTAAGAATAAGCCGGGATGGGCATTGCTACTCATCATCCTCACACACCATAAATCATACTTTTTTTAAAATTTAAAAATTTTTTAGGTTTATTCTTCTTAAACTAATTGAATTTTTCAACTCATTATTCATATACCAAACATTTGATAAAATAAAAAAATAAAATAAAATATGATGTGTGGTATGTGAACTTATGTTCATAATTTTTCTTTCGTAAAAGTAATGGGGACAAGGAGATCGAAAGCCTTTGCCACCTATCAAATTCTAAGTAGTATAGAAGATAACAGGACCCCTTAAATATTGAACAGGAGAAAATAAGTTATATATAATTATCTCATTCAACCACCTCATTCACAATTAAGGGAATTAATCCATTGTTTATTTGATAAATGGCTAAAAATTTATTGTAATGTACGTGAAATATTAAGATATATAATAGAATGGAAAAGTCACCCTTATAATTAGTTTTACGAAGAAAAAGATTATTTATGACAAGAATAAGCATTTATGAAGAAAATAGACTTATTTTAATAGAAAATAATTATTTTCATAATAAATAACTGTATACAAATAAGCGTTTTACTTATAATAATCTTTTGAAAAGATTTAATTAGCACTTAATTTTCAAAGCTAGCCTTTTGAAACCTACCTTTTATAAACCGTAAATTAGATTATTTACATTTGTTATATCATCATAAATTATACTCGATCCACAGCTAGATCTAGATGATATTGGAGCTTAATGGCAATGAACAATATCCTTGACATTATACTAGTTGAACTCGAAGTTCCTAGCTAATAATACGAGTCATACTAGGGACACAAATGAATCCCATAAAGGGATCCCACAAACTAATGTGTCACCACATTAATTAATTTTTTTTCCTATTGGTTGTCGCTCTTTTCTCCTTTCCTCAGTCTATCCCTAAACTTAGTCCCTGCATTTTTTGTGTTTTCCACTTTGTCATCCCTGCATTTAGCTGGTAAATAATTTTTTTTCATTTTTTTTCGCACTTCGTGTCCCCACTCCTATATACATCCTTGAGACAATATTTTCCCATTCCTTTTTTTTACCTTGTCGACGACCATTGTTTCATGATCATTGACGTTGGTATTTTTACTGTTTTTGTTAATGAACAATGGGAAGACAACATTAACGTTGGTCCAAGAGTCATGAACAATACCAAAAATGTAGCATCAAAATCAAGATCAAACTCAAAATGAAAAATCCAGATGAAAAGCGAAGCATCAAAATAAGGAGAGCAAGATTTTTTTTTTCATGTTTCTGGTACAGATCACCAGCTTCCAAAAATGGAGAGACAAGAATTTGAGCGAGAGAGAGAGAGAGAGAGAGAGAGAGAGAGAGAGAGGGGAAGGGGGAGGGAAACTTGTGTGTGCAGTAATGAAAAGAACAATAAAAATGAAATGATACCTCAGTGTGAAGAATTTTTGTGTGGAATTATATTGTGTCTCTAGTAGTTTTCTAATAATATTATTGGAATTCAACATGAGATATTCATGATCTATTTTTTTTTTTTTTTTGGAGGAACATGAGATCATGATCTAGTACTGCTTTTAAGTGCTTCAAACTCCTAAAAAAGAATATGATCTCAACGTATAAATTAAGTACTTGTGGTGTTAATTTCAAAGCTGCGATCCTATATATAATAGATAGGGACGTTGGCCGGGTGCTGATCATCATAATCTCCTTTTTAAGTTTTCAAATTTCATTTCACTATAAATCATCCGTGAAGTGATCTTCTGTTTTTTTAATAGGCGCCAGTAATTAGGAAGAAAGGAAATTAAACTTATCTAATTCATAAAAAAAAAAAAAAAGAAAAAAAAGAAAAAGGAAATGATTATTTATGTTGATACGTTAAGAATATAATTTAAATAATTAAATTTTCTTTTTCTTATTAGTTTATTTAAGCTTTTGACGTACCGGAGAAATAATCATCGGTCCCACGTACGCGGATATTCTCAAAAAGAATGATTCAAAATGCAGTACTGGCTGGCAGTTAATTGGGAGCACGTACGTAATATCCATCGATCTCCCTCCCAACTAAAGCAACCCGGCCCCTCCATATGGCATATACAACCAAGATCAGAATAATTTCTATACGTTTATAAGATGATCAGTACTCGATATCATATCCCGTTTGCTACAATATTAGGAAAATGATGGGCACAAGCAACCTAATTAATGGTGTAAGAATTCCTCTATACAAGCACATGCGCGCCCTGCCGGAGAAAATTCAATGTAATTAATAATTATAAAATAAATAAACAAGTAATTATAATATTTATAACATTAATGAATCCTTATAGGATATGATCAACGTATTGATCATCACATGATCACTGGTATTTTTCTCTCGTGTTTATAATCTTTTAATTAGACTAACTTAAGGAATTAGTCAACTATTAAGTCCACCCAAATCCATGTTAAAAACTAGAAATTATAAACATATCTAGCGAGACATGTTGCTGCAAGCCTGCATGTCAATGGGTTGACCTTTGCACGCATTTTATCAGCTGTCACAGAGATCACGTAAGGGTCGGTTATTATCATTATCCTGGCCTGCATGTCTGGAATTGCCTTCTGGATTAAGTTTGTATATTTATGGGTGTGTAAAATAGAACGTGCTAATCCGTTGACATATATATATATATATATAGTACTACAAAGAACAAGCCGATGTAGGGGGTTGAGCAGTCTATAATTACCCATAAAGTTCCTTTCACACGTACGTTTGCCAGCTTCTTTTTATTATTATTTATTATTGTTGTTATTATTATTATTATTATTATGAATAATGATATATGCAAACCCAGCATGTATTAGTCTCCCACAAGTCTTTTATAAAAAAGTATATCTTATTATGAAAAAGCATGAAAAATTTACTTTTCTATGACGACGGACTCTACTTTTTTAATAAAAGATTTGTGCAAGACTTATACATTTAGAACTTATCATTATAATTACTCTATTATTATATATCAAAGCTCTAAATTAATTGACTACTTATAAAAATCACCGCGCGCACTTTTGCGGAAGTTGAGGAGAATCTGGCCTTGAGATCGATTCTCGATACAGAAAGTCCAGCAATCGTCTTGGCATCGAAGGAATATTACACAAAAATAACAATGGAGGGAAACATGGAAAAACAACATGAATGAGGCTTTCTTTCTACATGATCTGCAGTACCAAAGAGTCTTTTGTTGGAACTTGGACTAGATGATCAATGAACTAATTAGGTCACAAAACCAATGGAAAATTTTAACAAAATGAATGAATTAGCAGCATAATTAATTTGTTGGGGTATTAATTCTAGGCCGGAAAGATAGAATCTGATCACATGGAATAATAACAACAAATTAAAAAGAAGTAAACGCCCATAAACAATTACATTAATCTGGTTTGATTGGTGAAAAAAATGCCACCGGCAGGCACATAAAACAATTACCAAGTGTACAGCATGTTGTTTTGTTGACTTGGACGTACAGACAGCGAGATGAATTGAAGGTTACACAATCTAAGACCGATCTCTTTTCCAACGAGTTGCTTAATTTCCTAAATATTGTCTCTACTATGCATGTATAATAGGCAATTAATTAGCCAGCGCCAGGCAAGAGTCAGTTATTTGACTTTTAAATAACTAATTAAACATATAAATCTTCAGATCAAATTTGGGGTTGAGCAATTTAAGGCCCCATTTGAACTTGGATTGAATTGAGATCAACTTAGTTTAGTCTAATTTTTATAAGTTGAGTCTAACATTCAAACACCCAACTCTTAAATCACTAAACTCATTTCAACTCAAAACCTCTTTACATGTAGGGCTCATAACTTTTTTCAACTTTCTATAAATATATTTAAACTCCTTTTAACATCTAAACACATTTAAACTCATCTTAGGTAGGTCTCACAAAACTTACTCTACCATCTCAATTCACTACTACTTATAAAGAATTCAACTCATCTCAACTCAGCTTAACATCCAAACAGAGTTTTAAAACCTTCAGTGGGTGATTTTTATTTATTTATTTATCATTAAATCTCACCAATAACTAGTGATATTCAGAAGTTGTTGTTGATCATCAAGCTTGTAGTAATTTTTTTAAAAAAAAATAACTTAAAAGACTTCACTATATCAAAATAGCGTGGGAAAAGCACCTTGTTATTATTTAAAATTTTAAATACCGGAAAGTTTTTTGTACAAAAAAAAAGGTTCAAAGGAACAATTAGTAAAGCAATATGGTTTTTAAAAGTTTTTGACGTATTCCCAATTTCCCAGATCTCATTTGAAAGTTGTGGCCTCTGAAATTAAAATCAAAGAGAGTTTGTGCCATCCACTAGCATTATTTTGGGTCTCACATTTTCTTGCTAGGCCCATACAAGGCCCACGAGGTGATCTATAGGCTACGTGAAGGGACATAAGCCTTTAGATAAAGGGCCCATTACTCAGTTTTAACTCGTGTCTTATCCATAAAAACGCATTATACACGATTTCAGATCAAGAAAGATCGTTCTACCAAAAAAAAAATGGACAAAGAAAGATCACTTAAATTTTGTTGGGATTTTCAATTGTTCCATACAAAAACAAACAAACTATTACAGTGATTTCTAAATTTGTGTTTTGAGAATAGAATTCAAAGCAAAGCTTTATGTTTCACAATTCATAGATCGAAACACTTATGAAGAAAAGGAACTACAACAGCAAATCACACTAACAGGTATTATGAAGATATTTTGATCCAATCACTCCATTCATGTGGTGACTGCATCAGACAAAACTCAGAAAACAGGAAACGCTACACTCTATTTAAGTAGCTTAGTTTAGTGGTAAGCTTCAGTTAATTTTCCTGCAATTAGTACGTATTTGGCCACTGCTTCCTGTGAGAGGGCTAAGGTTCCCCATCTTCACCATGGCATTGGCAAAATCAGCTTTGAAAGTTGCGGGGTTGTTGCTGTAAGTGGTGACCTGAGAGTCTGTGGAGCCGCCATTGAAGAGCTGTTGGTCCGAGTGCATGAGTCCCTTACTATTCAGCAAGTTCTTGAAATAAGCATTATCAAAGGCGACAGGGGTAGTGACATCTAGGGGGGCAAGGTTGTCATCTCCACCGGTGCTTGTACAGTTTGATTTTAATGATGTTGCATATGCTGAATCGATGTTTGTCTCGTTATAGATACGTTCCCGGAAAATCACGCACCTGACTTGGCCTATTGTGTGAGCTCCTATTTATGGGAAAAAAAAAAAAAAGATGAGAAAAAGATGTAAGAATTAATTGATTCAAGTTCCATGAAACTGAGAGAAACTCTGTTATTTGACTCAAAAATTAGTACTGATTTTAGTGACATAATGCAGATCTCAGCTACTTTGAAAATGGTCAAATGACAGATATGATGCCTATTGAATGGTTGTTTAAAGTAAGCATCTGTCTCCATCCTAAATGTACTCTGAAATAATTCAGCGCATAGGAAATTGAATTGTGTATGCTCACCTGCGATTTGAGAAAAAAAGAAAAGAAAATTGTTTTGCTATGTTTTACCTGAGAGAGCTACCGTTTCTTTTTCAGTAAATCCTTTATTGGAGAAGCTAGATATAAGGTCACTGAGGTCCATCCCCGGAGAGGGCATTTCAGTGTTTGCTTCCGCAAAACCTGCTGTGGTCGAGTCTCTTCTGCCTAATTGAACTGTCCATGAAGGCCCCCCTAACTGGAGAAATAGAGACCATTTGAGATTAGTACACTTGCAATAAGATATAACCTTCTTGTATGATTTTCAATGTGTTACAATACATAAACTCTGGCTTCCGTATCCAGAAACTGGGAGCAGATTTTAGTTTTGGCAGATTTTAGAATTTGGGAAGCGATGATACTGTTAACCCTTAATAATTCTCATAATTCATACTCTTCCCCTCATGCATTTTAATTTTACTTACTGCAACAACAGAATCACGGGCTGCAACAGCTAGGATATCTGCACAGGAAACAACTCCAGGGCAAATACTTTCCACTTGAGACTTCATGGTATCTATTTCTTCATAGCCCCTCAAAGAATTTGCGTTTGGGCCTGCTGTCTTCTCCCCAGTGAAATTTGCGGTGTCATCTAATAGAACAGACGCATCACATCCCTGTTTAAGCCACAAGAAAATTCATCAGTCATAGCTGCAAGACGAAATCTACTGTGAAGAAAATTATAAGCAGGAGTGATTATTTCAGTCCCAATGAAAACGAAGTATGATCTATGCATTTATGCTTATATATATTGGACATGCAAGCAAGAATTGCATGTTTTTTATGTAAAGTATCATGGAATATAGGGTGTTGGAGTACCATGTAAGGTTGTATGCATGCATATGCATGTGTGTGTTTGTGTGCGCGTGTGTGTAACTTCATCATATAGTGGCAGAGTGCATGTGCATGTACGGTTCTGTGTATATGCGTGTGCAAGAAAGGGAGGGAAAAAGAGAGGGCGCTAGAGAACATGCATTGATAAAACAGTCGTGGAAATGGAGGCGAAGCAAAGAGGCCCCCATGCGATGCTCCTTGGAGACCGCATTATTCACAGCAGTTCTAATGGTAGATAGGGCTCTCGGGCATGTTGTTGCATAGTAATTCGAGGATAATTGCCCAAAGGCTCCTCCACCAAACAGTAGGAAGAATGCAAAGAAGCAGAATATGTTTGAGTGCAAGTGAAATCCCATAGTTCAAAGAAGCTGAGAGACCACAGAGAAGTTAGAGCTTTTGATTCGTGTTTTGGCCTTGAATGCATGAAGCTGTATTTATAGAGGAACATTACTTAGACTCTCAATTTGCTCATGGTCCTAGGTCAAAGTTCCTTTAAAAAAATTGAAAAAAATAATAATAATAAAGAGGGAAGGAATGTGTGTTACGCCTCCACTAAACATCTTGGTTGTATTTTATCCAAACCTACCATGCATATATACATGATGCATTGGCCTCTTGATGGTTATTGAGGTTATGGAATGGTCAGCTCCAATCCTGTCGTTGAAAAAGAGAGAGACAATTTCAAATAAAACTTATATACGAAAGCCACGGATTCAAATCCCCCAAACTCTAGGGGATCCAAATTCCTAAGCTCCTAACTCCTGGCCACCAACTTGTGGCCAACTCTTTTCCAAAAGCAGTGCTTGCGTTTAGGCCTCAATATTGGATCAGGGTTTTAACTTTTAAGACTGCTATATTGTTCTAAAGAGTAATGTAATACACCACACCACCATTCCACTATGTAAAATGTGACATATTTATCATCATTGGATAATAAAGAATTATCTAATAGAGGCTCATCCAATGGTGATAAATGTGTCACATTTTATATAGTGGGATAAAAGTGAGATGTTGGTGTGGTGTATAAAATTTTCCTTATTTCTAAAGGAGGCAACTGAACCCTTATTTTATTTTATTTATTTGTTTCACACAAATTGTCTGAGAACTGAAAAAACCTAAGGGCATGTCTCTGCGAGGAGCTGCTGCGTTGACAAATGCTGTGGTAGGTGAAAAGTGTGTGAACGTATTTGTGATAGGAATCTTATTGGTCAACCAAAACAAAGGCTCATACATCTTTATTCTCTTGACCTTTGCACCGAGATATCTTGATTTGGAAGCCATCTATTTTGCGAATCCCCCAAACTTTAGAATCTTCCAACTTTTGTCGGAGAATGGAGATTTTTAACAGCTTCGAAAGGGTCGTTATAGACTAATGATAATCTCTGAGAACTAAACGGCAACAAAGTCTAAAAGGTTTATATTAGGCTTGCCATATTGGAGTAATGAAGATGTCTGACGAAAGATCTGTTCAAAATTTTCCTCTTTGGAGACCGCACATTTGACAATTGGGCTTATTAAATTGTTCTGAAGTTAGGACTAAGGAAGATAATCAAGCAAGGTAGCATAAGCAATTATTATAAGTTTGGGGAATGGGGCTGTCACGCTTTAGACCATATATGGGAACTACAACCTCACTCAATTCTTAAGCCGTTTCTTATTTTGACAGGAATAAGTGCCAACTTCTTAACTTTTTGAATTATTGCAGCAAATACCACCGAAATGTGTTTGTTCAATGTTGAAACTCTCACTCCTCCTATAAGGTTTGGTAAATGAGACGTTTTGAGTTTCCATGGGACAGTGATATTAGGGGTGCAAGACTCGTTCATGCTCGTTATCCGTATGTACAGGCTGAGATTGCTCAAATTAACCATCTCGAAGATATAGCACTCATTGATGGGACTAAGGTCAGATTGTGGCTCCACCAATCTAGAGGGAACGACTCATGGGAGTTCCCGACATGCTCGGGCATTATCTATCAACTGTTGAATGTTCTCTCCTTCCATTTCTAAACCATATAAAGCTAACATCGTGCTAACTTTTACATTAAATTTAGAAATAATTAATGAATATAGACACAAACGTTTTTACAATTCTTTTTATAATTTTTTTTTTTTGTAAAATAATTAACTATTTTATAACTTAATTTATAAAAATAATCTAAATTTAAAACACAACTGTAAAGAAAGTCTTAAGAAACAAACGTTAAGCCCCTGGTTTCATGCGATGGTTTTGTACTAGTCTACACATAGTATTGACAACAAGGTGTTGTCGAGGGCTAGAATTTTTCAAACTTTTATCATTATAATGATTAAAGTAGTTCTAGAATTGGGAATTCCTCGGCGTCGTTGAATGTGAGAAACTAATTTGACATATGTACTCTTTTCCATTGATACAAGTGAGTTGACAATTTACAAAACAAAATAATATGGACAGGGGGGAAGCTCTGGGAATGTGGACGGAGCTTGAACGGTTTGAAGGCGAGGATAACTTCATTTTTCAGGTAGTTTCGAGAGAAAAATAAATGCATAAAATGAATTTTGTAATATCTACTAAACATTTAATACTTTCTAAATTCTTTCGAACAACTATAAATACTATTAACTTATTTTATATATCTATTTCTTTTTCAAATGTGAAGTTAGTATTTTCAGGTAAATAATTGTATATATGGAAAATACTTTAACTACAAAAAGATTACATACAAATAAATCTATTAAACTGATATAGATTGATGTGATACCTCAGATTATAAATTTATTTTTATTACAAAATAGATTTAATAAATTCTATAAAAACATATCAATTTGTAGATTTATTTTGTATAATTTCTTTATGTCTGTAACAATTCTCCTAATGTCTAGCACATCAAGACTGTGTTTAGATCATTCCAATACTAATCAATATTTAACATTACTTTTTATTACTATTTAATATTTTATCATTACTTTTTTATTACTATTCACAAATTATCTAAAATCAACCGCTCCCCAAACGTAGCGGCATGTCTCGAAACTCGACTACAATTTAAAGTTGATATTCGCAGGGTTGTAATGTATGTGCATGGTTTGATCTGACTAGGCTCCTGAAGACGCAATAAAATTTACGAGATACCATTCTCTTCGAGGAAACAAAAACCTAAGGATATGCTTAGCAATTCAGCAAAGATAACCAGTCTCCTAAGAACAAGGCATAACCATTTCTTGGTTTATTCTAAAAACACTTGCTTGGACACGACCATCAAAATATACTTTGAAGATATATTAATTTTTCTATAGCTGTCTAGATTTCACTTGATATAACATTAAAAAAAAAAAAAAAACTCTCCCGATTATCATCTAAGGTCATGCCAAAAGTTTGTCTTCACAAATTACAACCACATCATTATTTTCTCTTCGTCAAATAAAAAAGAAAAAAGAGCACAAAAAATGAGCAAATCTGGCAGGAACTTGTTGGCTCTTCAATGTGCCTAACGGAACTAATTTGCTATCATCTTACCATACTCAAAATACAAAGTTCTCTTCTTCTGCTGCGACAGAAATAGTTCTATCTCCCATCTCCCGGAGAGCAGCTGCTGTGGAGTCATCTATCCCCAAGAGATATTGCACACGAGACAGTTTCTCTGGTGCAGGCTCACTCTTGAGATATATAGCATACAAGTCAGCCAGCTCCTCCGGCACTTCCCATGACAGTGGCTTCGATGGTACAGCTTTGTCACAAGCCAACAAATCATTAAGAGAGGAAACCTGCAACAACAAAAAGAAGCCTTCAACCTATCTGTCCAAACATTCAAATCAATAACTGATTTGCCTTTCCAAAACCAATCAATAAATAACAGGAATAAAAAGTTCCAAAATATCCATACCACTCCTTGTTGATTTCTCTGTCTTAGCAGTGCCACAGCCTGAATCAACGAATTTGATAATCTACTTCGTGCAAGCTCAATAACAACACTCTTTGCCTTATTGGCATTAATGCTGAGATCTGTTGGGATTTTTTCATAAACTTCTTCGTCATTGAACTCTCCAGTCCCCGATGAGAAAATGTCATCCACAGTTTTTTTGAAGAGGTTCTCTCGCAAACTCTCAGATATCATGTTATCTAATTCAACACCTGCTTCCTTAAGTTCTCTTATTTGCTTTATGGTTAGCCTTCCCTGACCAACAGCTGTTTCTATGGCAGCTGCCATTTTTGTAGTGGTTATACTCTTTATTATCTTCTGTGCATATTGTGCAGGCAAGCCAACTTGCTTCTGCAACTCATCAAGCTGCTCTACTCTGGTTTTTGTCAACTGTCCGTCAGCTAAAATCACCTCAGCTTGTTGCCTAAAAGCCTGCTCCGCGAGGCTCCTATGTACTTCCACGGTCTCCTTAGAACTCAAACCCAGGATCCCACCAAGCTGACTTAGGAAAACAAACTCTGAATCATCCTTTTTTGTAGTGATCTGAGCACCAAATGGAATCTTGGTCACTTCACCAGTTAGACAAAAGAGCAGATATGTCTTGTATAGGTCAGTCCTCTCTCTTTCTGGAAGGTCATCTTTGAGAGTTATCTCTGTCTGGCCTGGCTTCCCCAACTTTGCAGAAAGCTCCTTGCCAGGTCTTATTTTCCTAAGTGTCTGAAGTGATTCCCATTCCTCATCCTCTTCAACTTGTTTTTCCTCAACTTCTTTGGCCTCCTCCTTTACAGGTTCTTCAGATGAGGTGTCAGATGACTCCCCTTTTATATCAGCCACTAATTCAGTTACAACCAAAGTGTTGAAAGCTATCATCTTCTTGAGTTCTTTTGCAGCCTCAGTTCGGTTGGCAGCAGCACGTGCTCGTTTTATGTAGTTGACAAAAATTTGTCGGACCTTACATTCAATTTGAGGGAAAGGAGAACATATGAGATTTGGATTCAAAAATTTCTCTGTAAACTATCAATGCAAAACACTCAAAAGTAAAATACTCACTGCCTTGCTAGCAATAGACATGGCAATTTCCCTTGTCAGCTTTAAGCCATGTGCTGCCTTTTGCACAGATTTCTTCACATCAGCATCATAACCATCAACACCAGCTGCGATTGCCTCCTTCACGGCCTGGAAAATAGAACAAAACTTAGCATAACTTTTCTGATAACGAGGAATCCCGAGACTGTGCAAACACAAAATGTCTTTTATCTGGTGGTTAAACCTTGGAACCATGTAACACGTCCTCATTATAAGGATCAAGTAAATCATTGGCTTTTCACTGGTGGTATGTGGCCCCTAACATTTGTTTGCACACAAGGGCTCGGACCTTATACCTAGAAGAAGCATACCACCAGGACCACGGCCCTCACCACTTGAGCCAACCACTAGGAGTCACAAAGCCTAGCATAACTCAACAGCCTAGCACACCAATTAGACTCTATAATTCTGTCTCAAGTAAATGGTATATGACTTGGTATAAAGGTGCACAGTGAACTGGGAAACCAATGGATTCCATTGTCATAACACAACAGAAAACCATAAAACGGTATTCCTAAGGGAACCTATACTTCTGCTCTGACAACCAGATACCCTTAGATGACTTTAGAAGATAAAGGCAACCAAGAAAAAGGTTACCTTTTCAAACAAACTGCCACAGATATCTGAGTGGGCTGCTTCAACGGTCTGCTGAGGTATACAGAGCATGACACGCAACCTCAGCAAGGCAGAAACATCATTCTCATCCAGTTCTCCATCAGCAACACATTGCTCAAGTTTTTGCCGGTAAATTTCTTAAGACAAAAAGAAAAAAGGTTTTAGGTACTATTTCCCCCAAAAATATAAGCGTAAAAAGCATGTCTTAGCAATTAAAAAAACAAAGAAAATTTAACAACGTAATCAAGTTTGAATGACTACATATCACAAACCTTAATGGCATATTTTTGCAAATATATCGTGTACTTGGGCCATGCCTATTCTTATTAATATAATCTTTTAGTCGTAAAAAAACATTTTAGCAAATATATACCTCCTAAAAGAAAGTTTGTGAATACAGGCATTACAAATCTCTTACCTTTATGAATCTCACTAGCCTTTTGCGGATCAAAGTGCAACTCATCACAGAGGTTTTGAAGGAACGCTGCTTTGCTATCTGCCATTTCTAAATCACCACTAGTAACAGCCTGTGCAAGTCTCTTACGATATACCTTCGAGGTTACATCTAGCGTGATGGCTTCTGCTTCCCTTTTGCCTAAACCAAATATGTTCCTCAACTGATGTAATGCAGCAAGCTACATCGAAGAATTATGCAAATAATTAGAAACGGGGGGGATTCTATAGGATTCAGAATGAGTGTCTAACAGAGAACAGAGCTGAGCAAAAGCAAACCTAGCATCAGACATGCACCCAAAAGAGATGGATTTATATTGGTAAGAACTACATTATTATTTACCTTATCACAGAAAATTCTCTCTGCCAAGTAGTGAGATTCCCTCACCCCTTCTAGTTTTCTAATCATTTTATTAATTGTCAAAGTCTGCTCCATATAAACGTGTGCATATAAATTTAAACAACATGGAGAACGACAAATTAGTATGAGATACAGAGATAGAACCCCTTGTTATGTAGATTCCAACCTTTTTTTTATAAGTAAAATGAGACAAATAAAGGTAGATTCCAACTTTATAAGACATCATGGATCTTAACTATGAGAAATGGAGCTGAGTCCATCATGAAATGTTAAGAAGTCAACATCAATGCAGTTAGCAGATATAGAAAGGTGAATTGAAAGAACCACCTTTGACTTGGCTTAAAAAACAAACTTCCAGCACCATGAGAAAGAATTAGGGCTAAGCCTTTTGCACTTTTCAATAAAACCTTTAATCACTTATCATAAAAAAGGAAAAGGACTATGGCGGGTTCACCACAGACTGGTTTATACGCAATTATAGGATTAAGAACAAAGTTAAGCATAACATTGGAGTTTGAGGGATGTTCTGATTGTTTAAAAGGCACTCTCAGCTGAAAAAGATCATGGCTAGCGCAGCTAAGAAAGAACAAGAAAATAATCTCCACAATCACTTTCTCAAAAAAAAAAATTATATTGGAAAAATGAGAATCTTCTTAGAAATCTTGTCCCAACAAGCTTTCCGTCGTCGTTGCAACAATACTTTGACATTCAGTTTCTAGTTTGTAAAGAAAATACAGGATGAACTTGACTGGAAACATAAAAAGTGCAAGACAGTGTCTGTTTACCTTATTTTCTTCCAAGCGACCTTTCGATAAAGAATCTGTAGCATATGCTCTGTAAAGGAGCTTCAAGTCATCCATCTTTCCATCACCATCATACTCACCACCTAGTCAAAGAAACAGAACACCTCAATACCAGCTCATAGATTCGGAATGTCCAAAACTCAGTTTTGGCTGCTGTGCTAAACAAGAAAGCAACAGCTCAGTTTGGCTAGTTACCTAGTAAAGAAACTGGGCCAACCCCAGGGGCAAAGTTTTCTGCATTTGGATGGTTCTTCAATGAGATAAGCAAATTATTAAAAGCAAGTATCTGGTCAATCTCTTCCACAACTTCAGTGATACCCCTGCTGGAACCCTATTTTTGTTAGATGACGTTAATGCTAAAGAATACAAACTATAAACAACATCACATAGAGAAACCTCCAAAATACATAAATAAAATGAGCAAAAGACCCTTCTACCATGAAATTCACAACAGAAGGCATGTACAGGAAGGCAACTACACTCTTAGATCAAATCATCGAAATAGAAAACGAATTTAACAAGTAAATGAATTTCTCAAAAGAAACAAAAGTATGGGAGGAGCATGGCCCCGGCATATAGGTGCATAAAGAGTGGTTCACCGATTAAGGAAGAGTATATATGAGTAAATTGTGAAATAAAAGACAATGCTTTCAGACATGATCTAATTAGATGTGATAATAACATGTAGAAGTTTGTGACAGATTAGAACATCACTAAGCTGCATTTAGACTGAACAGTAGTGACCATACGCTGATCTTGTCCTGGACTTGAGTTTATTAAGTGCTGATGAAATATTTTCCTCGACCAGTTTTCTTGCACGCCCCTTAAATAAGTCCATGGCAAGCTGCAATATAAAGGATATATCACATAGAGAAGAATTATGAAACAGCAACATCACCATGACAACCCAAGGAAAGTTTAAGTCACATCTGGACTTATACCAAAAGGACTGGTCAAGGTTACAATTGGAGCTTCTTGAAATCAATATAAACCACAAGCCGTAAGACACTCTTCCACCAAGGCAATGCCCACCCTCCCATACAAATTTGGGATATCACAACATGCCCCTCCTTAAATCTATAAGAGCATTCTATTGTAGGTGGCACGATTCAAAACCCATACTTCTGGTTAAGCCTTGGATTCGATACCGTGCAACAATCTAAAGAAAACCAAAGCCGCATCTAGGCTTACGCTCCAAAAGGACTAGAAAAAGTTACAATTGGAACCCTCCTTCCCATGCAAATCCCATTTATCACCCTTTTATACTCAATCAGGAGTGTTAAAATAAGTTCTCAAAAACAAAACAAAAAATATTTGAGAAGTTACCTCGTCAGAAAGCCGACAAGAACGTTGGGATTCTCTAAGGCTAACAAGAAACTCCGCATCAATATCTAAAAGCAATAAGAGATGATTTTTCAGCATTCAGAATACAACACAAATATAGCCATTACAAGATCACAAAAATACAGCCATAAATGAAATCTTTAGGCACAGTTTTTCAACTCTAAATATATGGTATCAAAACAATTAATTATATGGAAAAACTATCTAGCCTATAAATGTTTAGTAAAATTCTTATTTACTGATAAAAAAAATTATCTAGCCTATAAACGGAAGTAATTGGTTAAAAAACTTGGGCTATGCCTATTATTATTAATAAGATTGTGTTTACTTATAAAAAAAAAAAAAAGTAATTGGTTAAAAAACCTATCTTTAATGCTCAAGAAAACCTGACCTATATCAAATACATGTGCAACCCCATCATTTCCTGCTAGCGTTACAAATAAAGCATACAATGCAAAAATAGAACACATTTTTTTTTTTTTTGATAAGTAAAAATAAAACAAATAGTCCCAGTTGATATCCAGCATGGCACACCCTACAAAGTTGATGGTAAGGCACAACACTGTATGAACGGCCTAGCATTTGCAATCATGCATGACACAGACTAGCTAGGGCAACACAGCAATCTCATAGTGTCCAGCAAAGACAAGGTTCATAAAGTATATACCTCGGCCCACTGATTTTAGCTTAGAAGTGTACAATCGCTGGGCATTATCACGGATGGCAATCTCAACCTGGCAAGAAAAAAAAAATAATGATTGCCCACTTGGTAATGATGGACAAACTGCTACGATAAAAAGTAACAGATAATGCAAGAAAGAAATTTGATCAATGCCAACGTATGATAAGATGTAATGGCAGAAAATTATTCTTATAAATGCAAGGTTTTTTTGTCGATACGTGATATATGCAAGGTACTTTGATTAAAAATATATTTAAACTATACAGACAACGATTTTAAATTACTTGAAAACATACTAGAGCCAAAGATTGATGATTAATTACCTGGGAATCAGTGAACTTGAAAACACGTTTCCAAGGTAAAAGGAAAGCCGATGCTTCTCCAAACACAAGAGTTGAAACATAAATGAGCTTCTGAAATGCCTGCACTGGAGATTCGCTAAGAATGGTCAAGCTCCATATCTTCAACTCAAATACTTGATGTTAATGGATAATAATCAAGAAACCTAGCACATATGACCTACCCGGCGCTGCTCTATGTCCCCATCACGATCTCCAGTTTCAAGCCTTTGCCTAAAGATTCGCCTACCAATCTGGACGCCACCAAGAATTAACTCCAGTAAGATTTGAAATTTGTTTTACATACATATTAAGCATTTTCAACCTTTCACATTACATAACCTTAAGCTTCTCGACCTTTCACATTACACACAAACAACAATCGTAAGATGTACCTCCATATGCATGGCGGCTGCATCTGGGTCATCCATGCCCAAAGCTTTTTTAAAGTTGATTATCGTATCAGCTTCGTCGCCTTTGAGTTCTTCCCCTCCTGGAGGGAGTACGGAAGATACGAAACTGGGACGTAATCGAAATAGAAAATTAAAACCAAAGAAATTCAAATCAAGAATCTAAATTCACGTTTAAATTCTCAAACCACGTATCATAGCACCTCTGACACAAAATTCACACGCATGTGTAGCACATTCAGTTCACTCCCAATACATGGACAACGTAATAAAAAAAAGAAAAAAACTATTTTGGACTCACCGGCAATATATATCACAAAGCTCAGCATTGAATGCCTCATCTTGCTTGCTAACACCATATCTGTCATAAAATGAGGGAACTCAGAATTACAATAAACTTAATTGATCAATTATAGATTGAAGTTGTTAAACCAATGAATATGGATTCACTAACACTGACCAAAACCTCCACCAAAGGATTAATTTTACTAGTAAGTTTATCATAATCAACCAGATAAGAATTAATTAGACTGACTTTTTTGCGATCCTTTCTATATCATCCTTGTTTACAGCCCGAGGATCGCCGTGGCCGGCCACGTAGTTGTGCAAGTCGGCAGCGGCGACCTCCGGCGCACAAGCCTTAAGGGCATATGCGGCGGCCCCACCGGCCACTCCAAGTACAGCAGCTCCACCCAGCGCCACAGTCTGAGACTTGCCGAAACGAGAACCCAATCCGTATCCCGCAGCTATTGCTGCTCCGATAAATAAAGCCGAGCTCACCAATCTCACCGGTGGCGACATGGTGGCCACCAGAGGCTGAATACCGGTGAGCTCCCTTTTATCTCCGAAAACATTGGGAGGAGGCGACGACGTGGAGGGGACAGGTTGGTCGCCGTCGGAGGAGGAAGAGTTGCGAGGGACAGACACTCGGAAACGGTGTCGTTGGAGAGTGAATTTCCCGGAGCTCGCGGCGGTACGGAGGGGGAGAGGGTTAAGGAACGGGGAGTAGAGAACTGACCGTTGAGGAGTAGCTGAAGGAGGGTTCACGAGAGTAGAGGGGTTCATGGCTCCCTCTGAGAAAGGTGGCTCCGGGACGACGTCGTAGGCGGAGTGTGCGAGGAGAAATGGATTGTTTTTCTTTAGGGTTTAACAAAGGCAGTGAGAGTAAAGAAGAAGAAGATAGGGAGAAGAGTAGATACTAGATAGGGAGTTGTCCGACAGTCCGAGCGCAAGACAAAATGGGCTAAAAGCCTAAAAGGAGTGCAGACGGTTATTCTATGCGTTCACCGCACGGTAATGCTATCGTATTCGTACCTCCGCGTTAAAATATTTTGCCTGGTTGGGTTGAATTTTTTGTCTTGAGTGGGCCTCCGCGTTAAAACAGTATTTATAATAAGAAAAATACTAAACGATGGTCGTTTCCACATCACAAAGAACACCAAGTATAATTTGGTCGTTTCGCCCCCACCGGACCGCAAGAGTACCAGCCACCCCTTCGCATCCCGAACACACGCTCATCACCTTCAGCACAGTGTACACTCTCCCATGGCCGTCTCTTCGCTTCGTTTCCCGCTCTGTCCATTCCTCATTAAAAACCCAAACCCAACCCCGAGCTTCAGACTTTTCGGAATCCCAACATCACCCTTCAGACCATACTGCTCTTCTTCGTCTTCGTCTTCCTATTTCGCGTCTCCATCCTCCGACCACACATGGGAATCTATTCACAAAAAGAAGGTCGTCTTGCGGGTTGGGTATGTCGGGACCGATTACAGAGGTCACTTTCTTTATCCTCTCTTCACCATGTTTATAAATTTTCCTTTGATTTTCCCGTATGATACGTTGATTTTGTTTATATTTTTATAATTTGTATTTTATATCTTCCAGGTCTGCAAATGCAACGAGATGAACACTCATTATCCAGTAAGATTCTACTTTCCTTTTTGTTGCTTGATACTCCGCTGAGCAATATCTGCATACATTGTCAAGGATAATAGGAAACAATCTTTTTCTTGTGATGATTTATGAGAGGATTTTATGTAATCATGCTATGCTTGGTATTTCATTCATTTTGAAGACTTTGACCTTTTACTGCCTATACTACTTTAATCGGCTCCAGCTAGAGGGGAGGGGTTCTTGCTAAAAAAAGCGTTACAATCTTTGATATGTAGCTATTGAAGAAGAATTGGAGACGGCCATTTTTAAGGCCGGTGGGATTCGTGATAGTAATTTTGGGAATCTCCACAAAATTGCATGGGCGAGAAGTAGCCGTACTGATAAAGGAGTAATTTGTTTAAATTAGTTCTGCTGATTAGTTTGTTTTGTATTGCATTTTCAGTATATTTGCCTGCGTACAACACGAGGTTGCTGATTTTTTTTTTTTTGGTGGATACTTTGTGGCCAACCACATGTTTTAGGTTCACTCGTTGGCGACAACAATATCCTTGAAAATGGAAATCCCTGAAAATGCATGGAAAGAAGACCCTTATGGCATGGCTCTTGCAAATCACATAAACTATTATCTTCCCAAAAATATTAAAGTCTTTAGCATTTTACCCGCACAGAGGTGAGACCCTGAATTTTTGCCTTTTATTTCTTAGGAAATACCATGGTGATAGAGTAAAGACATGAATATGTGTGTGTGTGTGTGTTTTTTTTTTTTGTTGAAAAAAGGCTCTGTTTCACTTGTTTCATATTTGAATTGGGGCAAGAGTATCTAATAAGTTAATTAATTACTTCCTCATTAGACTGACTCAAGAAAATTGCAAACCGTTTCCATGATTGCAAGCCTTTTTGTCATATCTTGTTACTTTCTCCCAACTGTGATTCTCGTCATGCCTTACTTAAAACTGTAGAAAGAGATCGTTTAGCAAAACCAAATAAAGGTTTTCTCAAATATAATTATACTACATTATAAGATGAAGACCGCATAGTTGACTTCTGATTGTTCAAGCCTTGAAGTGTTTTCTGTACAGTTAGAATTGCATTTTCTCATTGTTTGTTAAAAGAATACAACAAGCTGACCATTTACATGAAGTTCTGTTTCACAAGTTTGTGTTGCTCTCCCATTTCATCTTCTAATCCTTTGATTATGTTCACCTGCTTTTATGTTATAGGAGATTTGATCCTAGGAGGGAATGTAATCTCCGGAAGTATTCGTATCTTCTTCCTGCTGAAATCATTGGAATTAAAAGTTACTTTAGCACAACTGAAGTTGATCATCATCTGTTGGACTTCAACAATATATTGAATGCTTTTGAGGTGGGATACATTTTTCTTTTTATTCCCTCTATTAATATAAATTTCCATTTCTTCTCTGGTTGTGAAGTGAATGTTAATTTTGCATAACCTGTTATTGATTAAATCCTGTGTCAGCCTCCAAATTTATTCCTACACTCTACATTTTGCTTATAGGCACACTAACATGCTTTTAACTTACACCTATAAAAAAAAAAAAAAAAAAAAATGCTTTTAACGTAGTTTCAGAACTGCTCATATGATTGATCTGGTGTTCATACTTTTGGATGGTGAAAAGAAGCTATGAGATGAATTGGAGGAATAAAATGTCATTGCTTTTATACTATTAGAGTAATGATCTTCTTCATCCCAATCCTTATCATCCCCAGTCACACTCAATGATATGGCACATCACAATGTGTAACCGAAGACGAAAAGCTTTAGTATGAAGAGTAACATTGCTTGTATTATTAATGCTAGGTATTTTTTCTCTTATAAGAATTCTTTAAGCCTTCTTTTAGGATCATCACGGTCTCAGAGAAGGCTGGCGGGTAAGATTTATTATGACCTTGCTGATCTGGCCTTTATGCAGAGTAGTCCATTGTGATTTTGGTCCATAGAAACTGTCTATTTTTCCATAAAGAAGAGGTCACCTGTACACCGATTTTTAATTTGAGAATGCCATTTGTAGGGAGAACATCCCTTCCACAATTATACAGTACGGTCCAAGTACAGAAAACGGTTTCCTACTAAACAATCACATGGAAATGGCAGTTTTCCCAGAAGAGCAAAAGCATCTGGTGAGGCAGCCTCTGAGATCGAGGGAAGCGATGGAGAAGATGATTTTCAGAGTGATGGGACAATTGCATTAGATGTTGAGAGGATGAGCAAAACTTCTTTAGAACCCAGTGTTTCCCATGAACTTCTGGCTGACGCTTGCAACAAGCATGAAAATGGTCTGAAGTCCTGCACCACCAATTTAGTTGTCCATGCAAGATGGCTACACGAACCTGACGAGATGGACAGGATAGGTGCTTCCCACTTTAGAAAGATCTTTCACTGTTCTTGTGGAAAGCTGGAGAAATCACTTGGATTTCCTTATGTCGAGCTTTCAATATGGGGAGAATCATTCATGTTACATCAAGTAAGTTTTCCCAATGTAACTCAACAAATTTTTTTTTCTATCCCATTTTTTGTACACACCTTTCATCTTTATTTCACGTACTAAAAGAATCTAGATGTGGAAGCACACACATGGGGAAGTGTATGCACAAAACTTACTTTAATTACCTGTGGGTGCAACTTAAGGTTATGGTGACTTCTATGGGGTTGATCTGCTTTAATTAACCTTCTTTGGTTGCCTTGTACTTGGTAAAGAAATTACAGTCAAGTAAGCTAGTGTATTCCCTGTGTTTTACTAATTTATTCCACAATCCTTTAACATCAATTTCTACTTATTTCAATAGATCCGCAAAATGGTTGGGACTGCTGTGGCTGTAAAGCGCAACTTACTTCCTAGAGATATTCTAACTTTGTCGCTTTCCAAGTTCTCACGGATCATTCTACCCCTTGCCCCATCCGAAGTGTTGATTTTGAGAGGAAATAGTTTTTCTGTGAGGAAAAGACCAGGAGATGTAAGGAGGCCTGAAATGCTAGCGATAGTTGAATCAGAAGAAATTTTGAGGGCGGTTGATGATTTCTACACCTCTATAATGTTGCCTGAAGTTTCCAACTTACTGGATCCTTTGGGTTCTCCTTGGAAAGAATGGGTTGAAAAATTGGATGAGCATACAAGCATCCCTGATGCAGAATTGGATGAAGTCAGGGAAGCTTGGAAATTGTGGAAGGAAAAGTTTCGGAGTAATGCCACAGTTGCATCAGTCATAAACCAATGAGACTAAGATAAGTTTTTACTCGTATGATTTAATTGTAAAATTAGTTTTTCCTAGAATTTGGTTACCTTCTTTAATTATAAATAATTGGGCTAAACTTCTCACCAGTTACCCACATCACATCTTGAAGTTTGCTTATGTCATTTGCAAAACTCAATGATTGGCATAATCCTCATGTTCCGCCATCTGTTCCAGTTCTTGTGTGATTTGGTCAAAGTACCGTGGCAATTATTTCTTAGATATAGGATGAAACACTTTCACGAATTGAGTGAGTATTAATACCATAGGCATGTCTAAACGCAGCCATGATCTTTTGAGATATAGCTATGCTTGCTACCCGCTATTTATGCTATATTTGTATTGGCTGATGATTGGATGTGTCCAGAGCATGGAAGTTTTACTATTGCAAATCAAGGCATGTAAGAAGAAGACTTGGAAAGAAGTTTAAGAGGAAATAGCCTTCGGTGGCAAGCATCTAGATTGGCAAGGTGTTGGAGCAACTGTCGTACGTTTTCTTCCTGCTGATCGACAAGGTGCTGTTTCCTTGTGACTGGTTGCCAGCAAATGCAAAAGTTCAAAGCAAGTTACAGTTTTCCTTGTCCTGACGGATGAACTTTTCAGAGTGCCCATAACACTACAAAAGTCACAGATTGTGCAAAACTGAGTTCAAAAGTTGGGTTTTATTCTCATCTTCCTTGAAAATCAATATTATATATATATATATTGGTAAGGGCGGTACGTGCAAGGCACGTGCCTTGCAAGTAGCGCCCGGTTAGTGAATAAAAACATTAAAAAAGTAAAATATTTTTACATAAGTAGATTGCAGTAATAATTCATCTAAAAAAAGTGTAAAAATTAAGAAAAAAAAATTTAAATAACAAAACATCATCGTCTCATAACAACATGTATCAAAAAGTGTCAAAACAACTCTTCAAAGGCAGATTGTGAACAACATATATAAGGTAAAAGGTTTTTTAAGTTAACAAAACGGTTTTATTGTAGTTTGAGGGAAATATATACCTGAAATTTATGTTGTTGATTAAGTCACTGGATGAATGGACGGAACGTTAAATCTCTTATGACGTTAAAGGATGAAATTATACATAGCATGTGTCACAATGATCTTTGCAAATTATACATAGCATATTTTTTAAGTAGGACTCTTTAAATTTTAGAATGCAAAAATAATATAGTTTTAAAATTTTATTTTGTTTAGATTATATTATTTTATTCCTTTTAAACTACTTGAGTTATTTTATTCATGATCTATACATCACATATATTTGTTATGAGAAAAATGAAACAAAATTAAAAGAGATGTGATGTGTAGTGTAAGATATGATAAATAAATTTTTTATTAAAATTCATATTATAAAACTGTTGACTTTTGATGTTATATCCTTTGAAATTTTGATTATTACTTCATAAGTCGTGTAGCACGAGATATCTGATTAATAAGGTCGAATGAACTTTTTTTTTCATAATTTTTTTACATTTTCAAACCTTTTTAAAAAAAATTACAACATCATTAAAAAATACTTACTTAAATCATTATTAAAAAATCAACAAACAAAAAACTCTCTCTCTCTCTCTCTCTCTCTCTCTCTCTCCCCTTCTTCCCCACCACGAAAGCTCATCGTATCCTCCACCGTCGCCAACGATTTCGCAACAACCTAGAGCAAGCATTTTCCTTTATCTACTCTCCCACTTTTTTCTCCACAAAATTTAATCCATATTCTTCTTTTTCTCTCTCTGTGTTTTTCTATTAGTATATTAGTAGTCTTTATTGGTTTTCTAGTCCATTTAAAAATCAAATGAATGGCATCTTCTTCTGCCCCATTTGAAAATCAAACAAAACAGTATTTACTCTCAATAGAAATGACGCAAGATGCCTATGGTTATAGCCCACCAACAAGGTTTCTGTTGCTGATCTCTTATATGTCTCCACCCTAGTTCTTATTAAAAAAATATATATAGGGGTTGATGAAAAACGAACTAGAGCCAAAAATTGCCAAGAAATTTTTTCAACGAGAGAGAGAGAGAGAGAGAGAGAGAGAGAGCTTTCAGACTAATTCGTGAAAAAGGCAACACCACATGAGGGACAAAATTGAAAAGCAAAGAGATTAGTCAGTGAAATGAAGAAAAAACACAAAAAGGATAGGGAAATTCTTGAGAAAACATGGGGCACAATTGGTAAAAAAAGTTCAGGTGAAAAAAACGTAATAATACTCTATCAAACAAGGACATTAGCATAACAAAAAAATCAAATAACACAAGAACCAAGGGCAAAATCGTAGTAAAGATCACCTACAAAAGGGTACAAGCAGAAGGTAAAATACAAAGAACCAGCACAAAACTGTAATAATAACTAGCCATATAGGGGCAGAAACGGAAAATAAAGTGTCAAATAAAAATTATTGTTCATTCCTATTCACTTAAGGATGGCCACTTTTAAAGTATAGGAGATATATATGTTATATTGTTTGCCTCCTACCAGGGTTAACATTCTCATGGCTCTAAAACTGGTCTGGACCTACCCATCTAACAGGTTGAACCTCAGACGGGCCGAACATTGCAATCCGGTTATACACCCTCATAATCCGGGTGTGCTACAATCTAGTTTGGGTTGTGGGCTTTTGACCATGTAACATAGGCCATTGACCACCTCAGAATTATACTTCAATTAATTATGTTGCTAGTTTCAAAAAAAAAAAAATTGAATTATGTTGCCAATTCTTGAAACCACTCTCTATTACAAGCATCGTTCAACCTTTTTTAAATAAAAATTTTATATATAGTCATTTTTACAGACTCTTTTATATACTTTAGTGATATAATTAGTTGTGTATTAAAAAAAATTAATCCAACCAATTATATCAGTGGAGTGTGCAAAAAGTACACAAAAGTGATTGTATGTAACATTACTCTTTTTGAAAAGAGTAGCACTTGGAGCCGATTGGATGATAAAAATAATTTTACACCAACCAATTGAAGGCTGCCGCATATCTCCATAGTTTTATTTTTACACCCTCACACAGGTGATAAACACAATTTTTTTGATCCCTCCCCCGCCGACGAGACTGTCCCACTCTCCCCTCATCTCTCTCTCTCTCTCTCTCTCTCTCTCTCTCTCTCCAATACTGCCTAGTTCAAGATTCATGGGGCTTTTGGTTTTCAAGATTTGTTGGGCTCTCGTGTCTGGTGAACCTTTCTTAAAGGTAAAATTTTTTATTTGTTTATTCCCTCATTTTTGTTTTGCTCACAAAGATGGGTTCAGAGGGGTGAGGGGTTTTGGACAATAATACAGAGGGAGAAGACGATGGGTTTAATTGGTTTTCTTGAAGGGGAAGAAGATGGGTTTGAATTGGAGAGGAGAGGAAAAGAAGGGCTTCTTAAAGGTAAGTTGGGTTCGAATTGGAGAAGAGAGGAGAATAAGGAATTCGGGAGAAAAGAGAAGGAGTGATTCGGGGGAGAAGTGAAGAATTGATTCAGGGGAGAGAAGAAGGAATACAGGGGAGGAAAATGAAAGAGGGAAAAGAGAGAGGGGTTTACCTGAATGCAATCCCATTGTAATTTCTATAAGTTGCATACGTGTTTGTACATCACTGGGTGGTGTAAAAAGAAACCTTTCACCCGACCAGCTATAAGGTTTTCCTTTCGAAAAAGAGAGGAAACTAATAGAAGCAATACTTTCATGCCTCGATGCCCTCTTGATAGAGTTTAGATGCTCTTTTGATGATGAGCTCGAACTCAAGTTGTATGTGAAACAAAATAAAATAATCAGAGTTTAATTGTTCAATACTTTATTACAGCCCCAAGATATTCCAATTTGAGATAGGAAAATGTTATTTATGACACCCTCATCCAACTCTTATTCTATATTAATGTGACATTATCTATTGAATTTTGAGTTTATTATTATTATTTTTTTAAAAGAACTGATCTAATGGTTGATGGGCAGTGTTATGATGTGATCATGTCAATTCTATTCATTTCCCGGTCACCCCTTGGGTAAAACATTATCATTATTTATTTTTCATGGAAAACTTGTTGATGACAAATTTTGCTTTGCCACCAAACTAAAAAAAAAAACATGGAAACAAATTATTAATAGATTTTTGATAATATAATTGTGTGTAAATAGAAAATTACTAGATACTTCAAAATATTGATGATGATACTCTGTCTTTTGATCGATCATAAGATGTCTTGCCATTAAAATTATTACATAATTACTATTCTTAATGATTGCATGTCATCTTTTGAATGAACTGAGTATTCTAAAAATATCTAAGAATTCCATGTATATTTAATATCCAAATAGGGGTGTGTGCACGATATATTTACATATATATATTTATATATATATATACACATATAAGATTTTGTTCAATGGTTTGTAATTAATTACTAGGATCCCACTATACCTATTCCAAGGATATTTACTATTCTTAATAATATTCTTGGCAAGCAAATCTTGAATTTTTAGTTTTCAAAATTCTCTCACTATTCATTTGAATAGGTCGAACTTTAGTGGAAATATTTTTTCAGAAAATTTTTTACTATAAGGCAAAAAAATAACATGCTTTTTCCCATGCTAAAAGACATTTGGAAGATCAAAACAAATACAGTTACATCATCAACTAGTTGTTTATTAAAATCACTGATTCTTGACTATAACAATTTACCATATAATTATTCAGCAATTATTTATATATTTGATTTCTTGTTGTAGCATAAACCAAAGATTTCAAACAATCATTAATATCAATATTGAATTTTGAAGCAAATTTGAACTTCACTTACTGACCGAA